>NW_016107321.1:8904086-9035128 GCF_001604975.1 Cebus imitator
AAAAAAAAACAAAAATTGAAAACAAAACAAAAAAACCTAATGGAGAAATAAAAACTCTTTCAGACAAACACAATTGAGAGAACTTCAATAAGGTTAACACTAACTTCTCAACATAAACAATGGAGACCGGAAGACAGGGAGAGAAAATATTCAAACACTCAAAGAAATGTAACTGTCAACCAAGAATTCTACGATGCAAAACTATTTTTAAAAAGTAAAGGTTAAAAAAAAAGACTTTTCCAGATTTTTTTAAAGCTAGAATTTGTTGCCAGCAACCCCACCTTATAATAAATTCTAAGAGAAGTTCTTCAGAATGAAAGCAAATGATTCCAGATGGTGAACTGAATCCACATGAAAAAACAAAGAACAGCAGTAAAGTAACTGTAATAAAAGACAGTAGAAAATAGTACTTTTCCTTTTCTTGATCTATTTAAAAAGCAGTGGTACAAAATATTATGTAGATAATATAATATTGAATCTCTATCATATAAAATGTAACATATTTACTAATAATCGCATAAATCTATACCAAACACTAGGAATGAAATAATTAATACTAGAGCAGAAATTGATGAACTACCATGATATTGGGGATAGAATTTTAACATTTGAATTTTGCAAGGGACACAAGCATTCAGCCAGCAAGGAGATAACACTTCTTAACAACTCAATTTCTGAGGACAGTATTACCTTGAATCTAAAACCTGACAAAGATATTACAAGAAAAAAAGAAAAAACTATAGACCAATATGTCTTATGAAATTTGATGCAAAAATTCTCAACAAAATGCTAGCAAACCAATCCACAAAAATAAAAAAGTATTTATACACTGCAACCAAATGGGAGTTATCCCAGGAATGCAAGATTCAAGACCCCCAAATCAATGAATATAATACATTGTACCAATTGAATAAAAAACAAAAACCACATGATCATCTCAATAGATGCAGAAAAAAACATTTGCAAAAGCCCAACATCTTTCATTTTTAAAACACTAAACAAATTAAGAATGGAGGGGGATTTCAACAACCTGATAAGGACATCTACACAAAACACACACATAACATTATATTTAATGGTGAAAGAATAGGTGTTTTCTTCATCAGATTAGGAAGAAAACAAAGATGTCCATTCTCACCACTTATATTCAACAGTGCATTGGTGTATGTAGCCATGACAATTAGGTAGAAAAAAAAATGAAATGCATCCTGGTTAGAAAGGAAGAAGTAAAACTATCTTCACAGATCATATAATTTTTTATGTAGAAAATACTAAAGAATTCACTATAAAACCATTAGAGCTAATAAATGTATTCAACAAGGTTTCAGCATACAAGATAAATATATAAAATCTTTTAAGGACTTACAATGAGCAATCTGAAAAAAAATTTCAAAACAATTTTTCACAATAGCATCAAAAAGAATAAAATGTTTAGAAATAAATTTAACATAAATGTGCAAAACTTATGCTCAAAACATTACTGAAAGAAATGTAAAAATACCTAAATAAATGGAAAAGCATCTCATGTTCACAGATCAGAAAACTTGATATTATTAAGATGGCAATGCTCCCCAAACTGATCTACAGATTCAATGCACTTCCTATTATATCCCTGCTGGCCTCTTTAGAAATTGACGACTTATGCTAAAATTCACATGGGAATTGAAGCAACTGAGAATAGCCAAAATAATCCTGAATAAAAAGAACAAAGTATGAGAACTCATACTTTCTGGTGTCAAAACTTACTACAAAGCATACATCAAGACAGTGTGATAATGGCATAAGGATAGGCATATGGATCACCAGATTAGAATTGACAGCCCAGAAATAAACCTGTACATCCATAATCAATTAACTTGGAACAAGAATGCCAAGACCACACAATAGGGAAAATTTTTTTCAACAAGTGGTAATATGGATGGCAATATGAAAATAAATGAATTTGGACCCATACCTCATGCCATATACAAAGATTGACTAAAAATATATCAAAAACCTAAGTGTAAGAACTAAACTGTAAAGTTCTTAGAAGAAAAATTAGGAACAATATTCATGACTTTGAATTTATCCAAGGACTCTTAGATGCACCAAAATCATAAGCAAAGAAAACTTTGAGACATTGGATTTCTTCATAATTAAAAACATGTGAATCAAAAGATATCATCAGAAAAGTAAAAGAAAACTCAGAATGGGAGGAAATATTTGCAAATCATATATCTGATAAGAGATTTGTATAGGTAATATGTAATACATAAAGAACTCTTACAACTCAGTAATAAAAAGACTAACACAATTAAAAATTTGACAAATGATCTGAATACATATTTCTCCAAGGAAGACAAGAAATGGCAATAGGCACCTGAAAAGATTTCAACATTATTAATCATCAGGGAAATGCAAATCAAACCCCCAGTGAGATATGACTTCATTCCCTTTATGATGACTAGAATTAAAAGGTCAGATAGTAGCATACACTGGTGACGATTTGGAGAAATTGAAACCCTCATTTATTGCTGATGGGAATGTGTAAAATAATGCAGCTACTTTGGAAAACAGTTTGGCAGTTCCTCAAATGATTAGGTATAGAATTATCATATGACCCAAAATTTCTAGCCCTAGGCATTATACCCAAGAGAAATTAAAATATGTTCACAGAAAAACTTGTACATAAATTTTTATAGCACAGTTATTTATAATAGCTAAAAGATGGAAACAACCCAAATGCTCGTCCAAAGATGAATGAATTTTAAAAATGTGGTATATCCATACAATAAAACATTTTAGCGATAACCACTGCAAATAGATGAATTTTGAAAGCATCAAAGAAAGAAGCAAGTTATGAATGACCACAAGTTATATTGTTTCATTCACATGAAAGTCCAGAATTGGGAAGTTTATAGAGACAGAAAGTGAATTAGTGGCTACTTATGTCTGGTAGAGTGTTGGTGGAGGAATACAAGAATGATAGCTAGAGGGTACAGGGCCTCTTTCTAAAATGGATTCTAAAATGGATTGTGGTGATACTTACGTATCTGTGAACATACTAAAAGCCATTGAATTGTATATTTTAAATAGATGAATTGTATGATATACAAACAAATGATATCAATAAGGCACTTAAAAACATTTTTTAAGCTAGTCAAGCGTGGTTGTTGGGGAGACACAATGTTAAATCAGCTTAACCATCATAAAGAATAAACTAGCTTGTGGAATGTGCAGAAGAGTTCCCCTTTCTAAATAGTTTTAAAAATCTTTCCTTCCTCTCTCCTATCCATTCTGATAGTCTTTGACTTTTAATAAAAATCAATTTGTATTTATTTATATTTTATTTTGTCCCACTTCCTCGGTTATTTTTCCTTTTCCTGACCTCTTTTAGTTTTCAGCTGAGGTTTTTCTTTATTTTATTCTCACTTCTATATTTTTCCTCTCCCAAATAAGGTGATATACTCTTTATTTAAATTTAGCATACATAGTTAAATTTAAAATCCTAAAATTAAACCATGCAATATCCTCTTTTCTAAAAATGAACAGTTCTTAGAATGTTTATCTCTGGTCCTGCCCTCATGATGTATATAAAATTATTTGACATTTTAAATATATCTTCTCTCTGATATCTTAACTTCACACATTATTATTCAATATTAGTATTTTTGTTTCATGGCCTCAATGTTTAAGTGTTGCAGGCATGTTTTCACTAACTTTACTGACAGTGCCATTTCGTATCTCCTGTATTCACTCTGCTTTCATTTTGCTACTTCTTGAAGTATGTCTTCTTTAAAAAGTTTCTTTGGTAAAGGTGTTTTGGTGGTTAGTGTTATTTTTGTTGATCTAAAAATGTATTTCATCCTTGTTCTTGAACGTTTTTCTGAATATACAATTATAGATCAATAGATGCCGTCTATCTGCACTTTGAAGATACTGATCTACTCTTGTCCCACAGGTTACTTTTGAGAACTCATCTGTTTCTCAGTTTAATTGTTATACTTTTGAACATGATTAAAGAAAAAAATCTAGCTGCTTTCAATATCAAATCTTTGTCTATAGTAGTCTGCATTTTCACTATAATCTATATAGAAAAATGTTAATTTTTATTTTCCTGCTTGAAATTCATTGAGTTTGCTGAAGTTGAGTATTTGTCTTAAAATGATTCTTAGAAATTGTCAGCTATTATATATTTGAATGTTGTCTCTCCCTTTCCATTCTTTTAAGTTCTCCTTTTCTTTGGAATGCCCATCAGCTGACTACTGTTTCATACCATCCATTTCTTTGAGTCTCTCCTGCATTCTGGATAATTTCTTCATATGTACACTCCTGTACCACATAACCATGTTTCAGCCAATGACTGGCCACATATATAATACCATAATTTTCCTGTACCCTTTCTCTGTTTAGATATGTTTAGATACACGAATGCTTCCCATTGTGTTAACAAGTGCCTACAGTATTCAGTACAGTAACATGCTGTGTAGGTTTGTAGCCTAGAAGCAATAGGTTGTGCCATATAGCCTAGGTGTGTAGTAGGCTCTACCATCTAGGTTTGTGTAAGTACACTCTATGTTGTTTGCACAATAGTGAAATCATCTAATGACACATTTCTCAGAATGTATCCTCATTGTTCAGCTATGCATGAACAATGTATAATATAATTCACTCATTCCTCAGCTGTGTATACTCTGCTGTTAAACCTTTCCATTGGTTTTGATTTTTTAATGATTACATATAATTTTATTCTACTAGTTTCATTTTAAAATGTCCCTGTCAGTTTTAAGAACGTCTATTCTATAACTACTACCATCGCTGTCAATACTCATACAGTGATTACCCCCAGCATCAGCACAACTCTGCACGCAGTGAAGCACACATTCCCACTGAAACCCACAATCCCATTTATCATAACCCTCAAGAATTTGCCTCTCAGTCTCTCTTTGTGGAGTTCTTGGTTGAGCTGTCTAGAGAAAGCTCTCTGGACACATTCAGCCTTGAACAAAGGAGGGGATAGACAAGGAGGATCTAAGTTAGAGACAAAGCTACAGGACTTCTAGAGTGCTCTGGGAAAGGCTGTGAACTTTCACAGATGCTTGAGTAGACACAAGCGAACTGCATGCTTCCGTCAGCTAGACAGCTACATCCTGTATTGTTGAAAGAGCTATGTATGTGTGTATAATCCTTGCAGGAGGTGAGGGCAGCAAAAACATATCCAGGCAATCTAATGGGATCCTCTAACCAAACCCTTATGTGGGCTTGTGTGTGGAGGCATCTGAAGACTGGGAGCTCAGAAGATTCCCCAGGATAAATCAATTCTTTCATTCATCTATAGCATACATTCTTTCTAAGTATCTTACTGATAATTTTTCAAGAGAGTTTCAGGATACCTCATCCATTGTATTTGGCAAATACCAAAGTTCTAAAGACTTTTTTAGGCATAATACAGCACCAATCCATGTGTCTTCCGAGGTACGGTGGGTAAAAGTCCCGCCTGCAAAGTCATCTTGAAATCCCTCTCATTCAGCTTCAAGTGAGAGGGAAGCAAATCCTACTCTTTCCCCTCAGAGGTACAGAGAAAAAAATGCCATAGAAGTCCAACAACTTCTTCCCAAAAAATTCTTTTTGACTTCAACCCTTTAATAACCTGAGCATAAAGATGACATAACCAGTTGGAACTTCTGCTTATGTGAGCATGAGCATACTTGGCTTCTATGTTGTCTTATTTGGGTTTTTGTTTGTTGATTGCATCTTTTGAATTATCAGCCAAAACTGATGTGGAAACAGTCTCATTTTTAAAAACCTAGGACATCTGAATGATTACATTTCAGTAATTTCTAATTCTCAAAAAAATCATTCCATTCATACGAAAGGATGGAGTTTAAAGACAAGGTATAAAAATATCATTTTTTAGCCTGTTGCCATGGCTCACCCCTGTAATCCCAGCACTTTGGGAGGCCAAGGCAGGCAGATCATGAGGTCAGGAGTTCAAGACCAGCCTGGCCAAAATGGTGAAACCCCATCTCTACTAAAAAAAAATTTTTAAATAGCTGGATATGGTGATGCATGCCTGTAATTCCAGCTACTTGGAAGGCTGAAGCAGGGGAATTGCTTGAACTGGGATCGGGGAGACAGAGGTTGCAGTGAGCCGAGATCATGCCACTGCATTCCAGCCTGGGCTACAGAGTGAGATTCTCTCCCTCTCTCTCTCTCTCTCTGTGTGTATATATATATACACATATATATATGCACACATATATATATATATATATATACACACACATATATATATATATACACACATATATATATATTCCCATATGTCAATATATGTCCCTATATATTGACACATAGGGAAGATTATATATATATACATATATATATGATTACACATATATTATAAATTATAAATCATATATATATATATAAAATCCTCCCTATATGTCAGTCTATTTTTCTGCACGCTCTACTTTGGAGACCAGAGCTATAAAAAAAATAACTATTTATTTGTTACCAAAGTTACACAAAATTGAAAAATTTGGAAGCATGCCGTGGCTTTTTAAAGTTATAATTCATAATAGGAATTAACTTTCTCCATTGAAATTCCAAAAATTGGACTCTACAGAAAAATCCCTGCAGCAATAAAGTCGCAGCAGGTAAATTTAGAATCTTCCACAGGTGTACTTTCTAGTTATCTACCTCCTCTTCAGCAGATTCTCAACAGAATTGTTAAATATGATTGTTTTTATGGTTTGAGATTTTTTAAATGATAACAGCATGGACTGGTAGACTCAAAGATTCTGCAATATTTGCTGCTGGTGTATTTCTGGGCTGTGTTTCATGCATCAGGAGTTACATGGATTTAAAAAACTGCATGTCTATGACGGTATATGGGAGCTGCTGTCACATATGCCTGAAGTCATAAGACCCTTTTTCTTCGCAAATAATTCCAGCCCATAGGGAAACTGAAAAATATAGATTGTTCAGTCCTTCTTATTTAGCCAAGCTATGTGGTTATAGATATTATCAATGCTGTTAATCTACAGGCCAGGACAGATTATCAGTAATTGATCTGGTCTGAAATATCCCATTTCAAGTAAGTACCTCTTTTGGGAAAGTAGATTTGAGGTTTAAAAGGAAAGCCCTGCAGATGCACCAGTTTCATGGGCTCCTTCCTTTATTTTTTGCTTTCTCTTTTTGAAGCATAGCAGAGTAAAATATGTCCAAATGAAACTGTGAATGACCCAATGACCAAATATTCCTCGTTCCTGATAGTTTTAAGTCATTTCAATTTTATGTCTAAAACTTAATTCTGGAAATCAGTGTTTCCCCCTCCTTGGCACCTAAATTGACCTGAAGTTTCCAGCATGTATCAGGTTCTCATTTAGTTTCAAAATAACTATTTTTTCCATCTCTGGCAGGGATGAAGTGCCACAGTTTGGGCACTTGCTCTGTTGACATTAAATATGAGTTAAATGCCCATCAATTCCAGCGCTGTATTTCCAATGGATTTAAGGAATTTTGAACACACATTACAATTAAAGAATAATGAATTCCTTGCCATAAAGTGCTTGATGAATGTTAGTGATAACCAAATGGATACTTATCACCTTCTGATAAAGATTTTTACCCCTATGTTTTCAAATGGATAAAACTGAGGCAGAAAATTTAGAGGATTTGCTGAAAGTAGCCAGGTAAGTCAGGGAGTAGCAGAAACTCAGCACTGTCGGGCTGCTATTCCACAGTCATCTTTATCATTTTGTATATTGCTGCCTCCTCTGTACCTTTTGTTAAGGAGAAAGAAATAAGCTTTTATATTAAAGGAACACACCAAATTATAGTCTCAAAATGTTCCGAGCATTTAAGTGTATGAGTTTAGAGAGTGAGGATTGAAGTCTTTGAAATTAACCTCATTACTCCGGAAGAAAACTAATAGTTATGATCCAACTCCGATATAGGCAGTGGACATTCCACTTTAAAGCCATCCGCCTTTGCATCTGCTTCTGCATTTCTCCCTTTAGGGTAATTTGTGCAAAAAGGCAGGGAAAGTCATCATTATCATTACATTGTTTATGCCCTGATTCTTTTTGAGAAAACTTCCTTCATCCCCACCCACTTCTTACTGGGTCATTTGAGGCATTTCCAAATTGGAGGAGTTGCACGCATTTTTCTACAGCAGGTGGTTCAGCTGAAGAAGGGTGGGTTAAGCCCACCCAGCACAGCTCACTTACTTTCTGCCTCTGCCAGGTGCCACGTGGGCATTGGCACCCATCTATGCAGAAAGTGCTTCGTTTACGGGTCAAAGGCAGGTGGGCACTCTGGAAAAGCTCAGGAAGCCCAAGCTCGTGGTCATGGATTCAACTGATCATAAAGGAGATGAAGAACAATTGGACGGAATCAGAAAAATTCAGGAAAGAATGTAAATGGAAACGGAAACAATAGACCTTGTTACTATAGAGAAGAAAGTAGGAATTTGCTTCTTACACTTCTTATTACTATCACAAATATATATATTTCTCCCCACTTTTGTAAGCCAGGACAGAAAATTGGCTGAAAATGAAAGCGTTTTTAAAGCATCAGATACTGATTTTCAGGAAATATGTCAAAAATAGAGGAGAAAAGTAATTGATACATTGAGGTGAATATTTTGAATAGTTATACATTTGATACATTTCTGTGTGAGACTCTGAGCTAGACATTGTGAGTGAGACATAACTGCAGCACATGATTTCTGTTCTGAAGGAGTTGGAGAAAACAGAATATATGTGTGTAAGTAAAATAACTATCTTATATGGAGGCATAAGGTAATAACTATCTAAAGCCTTTTGGAAAATTTGGAATTTTGAAAGTTTATTACAGAAATGTTATTACAAGTATTGTTTTTGACATTCAGGTCAGTTTATAAATCATTCAATTCCTGATGAACTCCAAATTCTGAATATTTTCACTCAGTGTAGTAGAAGCGATATGTGTTAGAACCAGCTATGTCCCTTAAGCATCATGATGATATTTAAAAAAAAACAAAACACATTTAAAACAGACACATTGTCTGAGCATCAGTCACGCAAGGAAAATCAGGTTTTTATGGCCCCTTCCCACTGCCACTTATGAAGAAGGATAGAAGATTCATCAGTCTTAACTAGCATTAGTCAAGCATTTCACGGTATCAAAGAAATCACAAATACTTAATACAAAAGTGTGTTCAAAATTGCTTAATTCTGGCCAGGCACGGTGGCTCATGCCTGTAATCCCAGCACTTTGGGAAGCCAAGGCAGGTGGATCACTTGAGGTCAGGAGTTCAAGACCAGCCTAACCAACATGGTGAAACCCCTGTCTCTACTAAAAATACAAAAATTAGTTGGACATAGTGGCAGGTACTTGTAATCTCAGCTACTCAGGGAAGGCTGAGGCATGAGAATAGCCTGAACCCAGGAGGTAGAGGTTGCTGTGAGCCAGGATCATGCCACTGCACTCCGGCTTGGGAGATAGAGCGAGATTGTCTCAAAAAATAATAATAATAATAATAAAAATTGCTCAATTCAATGGAAATATATTGCTGATTTCTACACACATTTGAATAAATACTACGTAATGCCCATAGAGTAGATGCACATTTTGGCATTAGTAGATGCACATTTGGTTATCTAAGGATGACTTTTTGAATTAAAACTAGTTCAAGCATCCAAGAGAGACAAGTTGCTGCCCTTCTATTACAACGTGTATCAACGTGGGCAGCAAATGGAGGCAGAGCACCTAAGTTCTCTGCGGCAGTTCTGACCAGGAAGGGAGCAAGGAAATGAAGAGATCTGGAGCAAATTCTCCCAGGAAGGACTGGGAAGGACTGAGACCTCTTGGGTAGAGCCTTGACAAGAGGGAAATCCTAAAGCAGAGAGAGAGAAGTTCTTAGGCAGCTGTGTCACTGGCACAGACATGCTAGTTCAGTCCTCTACTATCTGTTTCCTTTTAACAGGTGACTTTAAATACTGTAGCTCAATCCACCCTCTGACTCACTTTAGCACTTTCTCACCTCTTCAGCCTCATGGAAATATAGTGCCAGCATCTCCAGGCATTTGATTACATACAGACACTATTTATTCACTGGCTGCAATGGCAGATGCCAGGATGGGAGTTAAGCTCATATGGCTTCTAGTGGCCAACTAGATAGAGCATGCTGGAGAAATGAGGTGAAGCAGAGTCAAGCAAGGCTCAGGAATAACCAGCATGTTCCTAAGACACTTATCAAGATGGAAACTTTGGAGCAATGGGCAGGACTGTGCATGGAGCAATAGCACTTTCTTATAGTTCTCAAGGTTTTCCTTGAGAAGGTTTACCCAGTGTGAGTTATTAGCTGGTGCTCAGACCTCTGCATAGTCTTTATACTCTTAGTAGTGCTCACAGTCTTTTCATTTACTTTTTATTGTTTCTGTTTTGTTTTTTTTAAATTATGTTTTCAAAGTAGCCCATTGTTTTAGATTATATCCTGAGAAAATTTCATTATTAAATCTCCCTATCTGCCTTTCTTCCTTCCCCCCTTGTACATGTAGATACACACATATATATGTATATTTACAAATATAAATATTTAAGAGAACTATAATAATGCTTTATATGCAGTGTCATAAGCTGTTATTTTCACTTACGAATGTATCATAGTCTTCAAAATAAAGAAATAAACGTGCAACATTATAAAACTTATTACAGGACATTTAGATTATTTTGACTTATGTCTGATTTAAACAAAGTTTTGATGAGCACATTTTTTTCATGTATGTTTGCACACTTGAACTGTTATATCCTTAGAATAAATACCTGGAAGTCAACTTGCCGGAATAGAAGAAATAGATATAAATTTGTTCAATAAAGATTAGAAAATTTCCTCTGAAAACAATTTAAGGTTTATAGTTCTCTTATATGCAAGTTTGTATTTTCTTACATGTCTAATAACACATATTATGTAAAACTTATTTTGGGTTTGCCATTCAAGAGAAAAAATGTTTCGTTTATATGATTTTGATTATCAGTGAGGCTTAATAATTGTATATGCTGATTGACTATTTGTATTTCATATTTTCTGCAATTATCCTTGCATGTTTTGTAGTGCCATTTTTCTGTTGGAATATTTGGTTTTTGTCAATTTGTGTGGCATATATTATTGATTTTCTTCCTTTGTTATTTAAAAATATTCCTTTTATAATAAAAATTTTCAAATAGATGCCAAAGTAGAAGGAATAATCAGGGAGAAATGATATATTTTATAAATTTTTCCTCCACATTTTAAGTTTATTTATGGACTTCTTTCCTAATTCAGTTAATTATTTTTGTGTGTGAGGAGAGCCCTATTTTGCATTTGGTGAATATCATTTTCCCTATGCTATTTTTGGAGTTGATGATGTATCATAGCTATCTGGAGAATGTTAAAGTGTAACATTCAATTTTTAAAAGAAAATCTGTTGATCATTTTATGTGAACACGAAGTCATGCAGAAGATGCTGACTCACCTGAATTCTCTCATCTCACTACTTATTTGTCAATGCTTCAGATGGTTCTTTTTTTCCTCTTGGAAAATGTTTTTCAATACCAAATTGACTTCCGTTTCAGAAATATCAGCATCCAATCACTATCTTTGGGTCTGATACATAGGAAGTACTTAAAATTATACAACTCTATTTAGGACATTCTAAAATATACTGAGAAAAGAGATATTTGTTATCTAAAGACATAAAAACAGTATCTAAGCAAAGTGAGGCTTACCCCAGATCTCTCAGCAGGCAATTAGAGAAAATGATTGCTGGAAAGAAATGCCTTAAATTGCATGTTTAGAAGACCTGGGAATCCTAATATATACTTCCTGCCTCTTTCTCATCAGATTGCTTAAAAGTTTCAGAGTTTTATAAGTTGAGAAATACAGGAACAGATGTGTTTGCTGAAATGTTTGAGTTCCCAGCCCTTACGGCTCTGGTACTGAGTTTTCTCCCTAATGCTATTAATTGCCTCTTTCTAAATATATGGATTTCTAAATTTTTAAGAGCATGATTTTTTTTACTTAAAAATGTCATTTCTAAATTATATTGATGTGAATGGAAACTTCATTATAAAGCTATATTAAAGTTTTGATTGATACATAGATTCGATTTTGCAAGTTGATTCTCACCCTTTGTGGTCTTTTTGCAGTAAAGAATCAAACACATTATGTTAAGGAGTAAAAGAATATTTTTTTCAAAGAAGTGAACATGCTATTCCCAAACTATCGCAAATATAAATTATTTTCAGAATGTTTTGTTCCTGGCATTCCCTGCTAAAATAAAAAGAAGGGATAGATAAGAGAGCTTTAATGACTCAAACTTTATCCTTTTAATAGCTTTTCCATGTAGCTACATGGTGGATAGATAGTTGACAGAGACTGCTTCAATAATATTGCATAAAAACTCAGATTTATAATCTAAAATGTCTAAGCCGTAGAAAGACCTCAAATACTTTCACTGTTCTGCAACAGCAGTTCTTTCTAATTTCACTTAGCAGAGTATTACATGTTCTCAGTTTTTAAACTTTCCCTTCTACAGAAATAAGTGGGTCAGCTTCTCAGAGGCTCCAAGGCAGTCAAGTTGATCTGCAGACTGTGTTCGATTAGGTCAACCTGAAACTGCAAGATGCAGACGAAAAGATTTGGAGCCAAGTATCATTTCAGTTCTGGATCATATTGACATCTGTTACAACATATTATTAAACATAAAACCCCACATGGTACTCAAAATTATACAGGGAAAGAAAAATGCCACAAAATGGAAACCTTTTGGATTTTGTCACAAGTGAATCATATTTAAAATAAGCCAGTGGATGTCATATTTGTATAAAGAAAATAAATGTATCAGAATGTGACAATCTGACTAATAGCTGAATTTAGTCGTTTTCTTCAAATGTCATTTTAATTTATTATCGTCAGGTGTGGAGGCCTCTTTTCAGCATGTACCGTTTCCTACACTTTGGCTGCCTCCTGGAGGAAATGATGCAATACCAATAAGTAGATAAGTGAAGAATATTTGCAGCAGGAAAACATGATATTCCTCCCAAATCATATTTAATGTATGGAGGACTGATTTTCTTCTCACACCCTTTGCTTTTCTTTCTCTTTCTTTTAGTTGCCTTCTTGCAATTTCACTACTCAGCAAAATCATGGAAATATGACATCAAAGTGGAGTTCGGCAATGTGTTATTATATTTTGCCTTACCCTTCTCTTCTCTTTAGACTTGATTTATATGGAATTTTGTTGGTAAATAAAATTTAATAGAATTAGAGCTAAGATAAAGACCAGACTCATGAGACAGCTAACAGGGGTGCCCATCTACAAGGGGTGCTATACTTGGGAAAGTAATAAGGTGAGAAAAATTATATGGCTGAAATCTCCCAAGGACTAGTGGTCGGAAGGGAGGCATTATTGATCCATTAGTGATTGAGGGTGACTTCCACATTGGTAGGCTCTATGCTAGTAGCTGATTACTTAATTACCTTTAAAGAAGCAAAGGTCTGGTTAGATTAGTGGTGAAGACTTTTAAAATGTAAATCTATATATTGTTTCACAGTGTAAAGTATGTTAAGTCTGACCTGTGATCCAAGAAACCAGTGATGAGGTAAATAAGGATTTTTTTTAATTCTTTTAACTTTCTGCATATTGCTCTTAGCCTTTCTTCTAAATAACTGTTTAAAAATATTTTTAAAATGTCACTTTCAGAGTGCTAAGTTAATTGCTTGCCTATGACTCTTATGTGGCTCATACTGGTCTTGGCTATATATATATTTGGTCCATCGCTATGTAGAGTGTTAAAACAAATGCCAGTGGAAAATATGGATGAAATGTCAACTCGTGAAGCCCACAGCATTTTTCTGACCATGAGATTTAAAGAACATTGTGTGTATCAGACAGTTGAGTACAAGGCAAAAGTTGAACGGATTCTCCATATTCTCTGTAGGGCAGAACTTTTAGTGTCTAAAATAGGAGTTGGAGATTAGTTGTGGGTATAAAGTGCTCAGTTTGCTAGCACTTTCCGTAGGCATAGATAATTGAGCATCCATGATTCTGTAATGGAGAAAAGTAAACTTTCTCATTGTCTTAAATTAGGAAAACTCAGTTTGACCTGGCAAAAAGTCTGAGTGAGAATACTTAGAAAAAAAGTCAGCTTTATTAACTACACAGTAGGACAGGGAGGCATTTTGTTATGCAACTTGAACTGAATATGAATATTTTGTGATTATCATATTTATTATTAACATAAAAAGGCTACCTCTCAGATGGTATTTGAAAAATTGCTACTTTTGCTTATTGATATATGTTCTTATAAATACATATAGGGATATGTGTCTATATATGTGTGTGTGTGTGTGTGTGTATGTATGTGTAACTGTGTGTGTTCGGATGCTCCTTGACTTACAATGGGATTATGTCCCAATAAATCCATCATAAGTTGAAAACACATTTAATACACCTAACCTACTGAACATCATACCTCAGCCTACCCTTCGTTAAATGTCCTCAGAATGCTTCCACTGCCCTACAGTTGGCCAGAGTCACCTGGCAACAGCACACTGTAGAGTAGTGGTCATTCACCCTTGGGATTGCGTGGATGGCCAGGAGCTGTGGTTTGCTGCTGCTGTCTGCCATCTGGAGAGATTATTGTATTGCATATTGCTAGCCTGGGGAAAATATCAAAATTCAAAACTTGAAGTAGAGTTTCTACTGAATGCCTATTGCTTTTGCGTCATCATAAAGTCAAAAAATTGTAAGTCCAACCGTCATAAGTTGGGGACTATCTATGTATATGTACAGTCATGCACTGCTTAATGATGGGGATACCGTCTGAGAATTGCATCATTAGACAATTTCATTGTTGTACAATCATAGAGTGGACTTATACAAACCTAAACGGTAGCACCTACTGCACGCCGAGGCTGTAGGGTAACAGGCTATACATGGAGCCTTTTGCTCCTAGGTTACAGACCTGTATAGCACATTACTGTACTGAATCCTACAGGCAGTTGTAACACAATGGAAGTATTTGTGTATGTAAATATAGTGAAAGTACAGTAAAAATATGGTATTATAATCTTATGGGAGCACCATCATATATGCAGTCTGTCATTGACCAAAATGTCATTATGTGGCATACCACCATATGAATATATAAAACACCTGTTATGGTTATACAACTTTGTTTTTTTTCTACCAGCTTTATTGTAATGTAACCTACAGATCACAAAATTTACCCTTTTAAAGAACAGAGTTCAATGATTTTTAGTAAATTTTCAGAGTTGTGTACCGTCACCACCATCCAATTTTATAATATTTTTTATTGCCCCAAAAAGATCCCTCATTCCTGTTTACAGTTACTGTCCATTCCAACCCCAAGCCTCAGGCAAACCCTAATCTACTCTCTGTCTCTATAGAATCATCTTTTCTGGATACTATGCTACAGACTCTTCCTTGTCATACTCTCAAGTAAAATCCCTACATCAGGGGCAATGCCTTCTTGGACTTTAGTGAATACCTTGGTTAGGGCAAGTTTTCTATTATGAGGGATTACTGTGTGGGAGCTTAGGGCTCAAAAGGATCTTCCTAAATCTTCTCTTTAAGAAAGCAGCATGGTTAAAATTGAGCTGTGGACTGAGGCACACCTGGGTTTAATTTCTAGCTCTACTGCTTTCTAGAAGAGTGACCACAAAAAAGTGATGTATCCTCTCTAAGCATCATTTTCCAAATATGTAAAAATATGGTTGTTGGAATATGACATGAATTAATGTCAGTAAAGTGACCGACACTCAGTGTTTATTCAATAGAAACTTTACTTATGGCTATACCTGAGCTTTCTCATCAAGGAAAATAGACCCTAAATTTTGTCCATTGTGTTTGACTTCAGATTTTTCTGCAATCCACTGAAGTATCATTGTCATATGTTTCCTTTACATTTAACCCAAGCCTCTTTGGCTTTTATCTAAAGAATAAGCTGCATGCCATCATCTGTATAAGGTCATATTATTCTCTGAAACTACTCCGACTTCACCAACGTGCATTTATTGATAGCCTGTGATTGCTATGTGAGTGATACAGTGAAGATGTAGTCGAAGAGCTAACAGCTCACTTGGAAACAAACAAGTTACTGGAAATCAAAAATGAATTAAATACATATTTAGAGACATAAACAGTAATGCTTCTATTTAACCAGCAGTTTTGCTCCTGAATACCCACTGGAAGGAAAGAATCTTCAATGCCAAAAAAAAAAAAAAAGATTTTTGGGTAGAGAAACTTGGCAAAACATCAATTATGGCTGAAAATAACAGGAAACAGTTATTGAGCTCTTCTTTAAAAGATGAATGAATTTCAATAGGCAGAAAATGGCACAAAAAGAGGCATTGCAAGAGAAGTGAACTTCAACTTCATTCATTCATTTATGTTTTCATTTATCAGATAGGTAGATGTCTGCTTATATCAGTCAGCTTTCACTAGATTATTCTGAGGTAACAAACAATACCAAACCTTAGTGCCACATGAGGAAGAAAAATGTATTTCTTACTCATAGTACTGTACATGTCTCTCTCTGTCTTTTTTATTTTTTTGTATTTGAGTTCTGTTGTTTTACTTTGCTACAGTTCTGTGCCTTGCTCTTCATTCCTGGACCCAAGCTGACTTATCAGTCTCACGGCAGTGGGGAAAGAGCTATGGCAGAACCAGGAACAGGAACCATCTGATGTGTCCCACAGCTTCTGTCCTGCATCACTTCTGCTCACATCTTGTTGGACAAGGAAAGTTGTAGGATCAAATACGATGTGCAGGGATGAGATTGGTAGAGACAGCCAGCTAAAATTGTGAGCAAAAAGATAAGCTGTTGCACTCCTACATTTTAAGCAGTGAGCTTGAGACAGATTCACTACCTCAGGGAACCTACACTTTAGTGTGAAAGTGTGAAGGTCTGTCAGGACCTGCTATGAACAGAAAAACAATGAATAACCTGCTAAGATGAGAGAATGTAAAGTAAGATTATGCTGGAAAGAACGATGTGGTCAGATCAGCAAGGCCTTAAATACCCTTTCTAAAGATTACACTTAGTTTTAGAATCAATGGGCAGTAAGTAAGTTGTCTGAAGTAGAGGTGTAGTGGTTAGTTTTATGTGTCAACTTGATAGTCTATGCAGTACATAATTACTTAATTAAACACTGGTTTAGGTGTTGCTGTGAAGCTATTTTGCAGATAGGGCTAATATCTACAGTAAGTTGACTTTAAGTAAAGAATGTAGGTGAGCCTCGCCTAATCAGTTAAAGGCTTAAGATCAAAAATATATTTCCTGGAGAAGAAGAAATTCTGTCTCAAGATGGCAGTGTGGTTATACTGCCTGAATTTCCAGCCTGCTGGCCTGCCATATAAGTGTTAGATTTGCTAGCCCTATAATCACATGAGCCAATTTAAAAATATCTTAGATAGATAGATAGATAGATAGATAGATAGATAGATAGATAGATAGATGATAGATAGATGATAGATAGATGATAGATAGGATAACCTATTGGTGTTGTTTCTTTGGAAAACCTAGTTCATAGGAGGATATCATGATTCAGTTTTGTAAAGATGGAAGAGATTTTGCAAATTAGAAAGGAAAGAATTTGCTAACTGCTCAGAGGTCAGAATGAGAGGGAAAAAGTAAAGGTGAATCCAGGGCACTACTATCTTGTAAGCTAAGCAATTCTACTTTTTATATTATTTCTTCAAACTTTCTTCATGCCTTGTTCTTATTTTTACAATGGACTGCTACATTGCTAATGCCCCAATTGGTTTATTTTTCATTATGATGAGCGTTTGTGAAAATATGTTCTATGCTTTAAATGTAAGTGTTTTCTTTTTGTATAAATACTGCTGCTCAATTTCCCACTAATTGCTCCAAAATTTGAATTTTCTATCAGGTGGGAAAAAGAGATGTCATCCATGGTGAAGATCTAAGCGTGTGGCCCCACAAGGCCATGACAATAAGCTGTTATTCTTTGATTTCTTCAAAATGCATTAGAATTTCCTCAGATGAGTGAGAAAATACCAGAATTTCTTAGGTAGTACCACCATAATCCCAAGAGGGCTGAGACCTCATCAAACCTCTTTGCAAGGCAGGATTAAGGTTGCACCCTGAGTCTGTCCTGATAGAGTTAATTCTCATCCGTACCCCATTGCCTACCCTATAACTCTTCAGTGTTTCTCACAGTTTCTCATGCTCCCAGTGTAGAACTAGGTCAGATATTTTTGTGGAATTATTATCATTTAGTATTTAAGAATGTATTAATGTTCTAAAATTGAGCCATTTAATTCCTGCTATATCCCTCTGAGATAATTTGAAATATCCTGTAAATGAGAAAATATAAAGAGTCACATGGTTTGACCAGGCCCCCCCCAAAAAATAAAGTATGCCAATAAATCCATTTTCTCATAGACATTGTTAAGTGAGAATAGTGAGCAAAGCTGTTTCTGAGGGATCATGAAACAAAAACAACAAAGCAAGTGACAAAAACAACCAAAAAAGAACATAGAAACCATCAAGAAGCTAATGCTTTGGTCTCAAAGAAAATACTAGTGTTGGCCAAGCACTGCAACTCATGCCTGTAATCCCAACAGTTTGGGAGTTTGAGGCGGGTGGATCTCTTGAGGGCATGAGTTCAAGACCAGCCTGGGCAACATGGAGAAACCCCATCTCTACAAAAAAAAAATACAGAAATTAGCCAATGTGGTGGCACACACCTATAGTCTCAGCTACTCCTCAAGAGTCAGGAGGCAGGAGAATCACTTGAACCTGACAGGTGGAGGTTGCCATGAGCTGAGATTACACCATTGCACTACAGCCTGGGCAACAGGAGGCTCTGTCTCAAAAAAAGAAAGAGAAAAAGAAAAAAGAAATGAAAATATTAGTGAAGTAGGATATTTCCCTAACCCTTTCACGGGACTCACGACAGGGGTGCCTTGTTTACCCAGCCTGCAGTTTTCAACTCCTCATGGGAGGGAGCATGAGAGTGAACAAGGCAGGAACTGGAGTGCATGAATGCTGGAATCAGTCAGTCACTTCAGTTCCAGCAGGAGTGAACTCCACTCACTTGGGCTCACTGTGCTCCACCCCTCATGGAAGGGAGCGCACAGGTGAGTGTGTGCAGGATCCAGGGTGAGCGCTTTGGGCACCAGTCAGCAGGAGCAAATTCCATGCCGGCCCCACAACAGCACCTGGGAGGCACCTGAGATCCCTGAAGCCCCAGAAGAAGTGTTACAGTGCTCTTGTAGCTCTGCAATTATGGCTTAAGTGTAAAAGGCTCAGTTGACCCTCTGCCTTTTCACAAGAGGTGGCTGGCTTCTGCCAGCAAAGGCAAAGGGCAAGGGTGACAACCTTTTGTATCTGCACTTGTGGATCCCAAGCTCTTGTCTGGCATCCAGGAAAAAGGTCAAACAAATTGAAGAATGGTAAATGTGAGGGATTTTATTACCAACGAAAGTGGCTGTCAGAGGGAAGGGGAACTGAAATGAGGATGGGTTGGGAAGGTAATCTAGCCCTGAAGTCTGGCCATCTTTGGATGGATTGTTCTTGGAAGTTATGCCATGAAGCTGTCCCTCTGAAGTCAAGCTGCTTATCTCTGAGGTCCAGCCATAGTCTGTGATGTCCAGCTGCTTTTCCTCTCTGCTAACTGAGTCTGGGGTTTTTATGGGCACAGGATTGGGGGCAGCAAGGTCCATGGTTGGTTTTGGAAAAGGTAACATTTGAACAGTAAAACGGGGATGTAAGTTCTCACTTTGGACTTTGGTCTCAGGATTTTCAGCTTGAGGATGGGGCTTCACCAGGGACGTGCCCTTTTCTGCCTAGAATTTCTCTGCCTCCTGTCCTATCACTAGTGCAAATTAATTTCCAAAGCACGTTGCTCTGCCATATCACAAACCTCCATCTCCTCACCTTTGCTTATGAGGTCCTACCTGAGTTCCTCGTTGTGACCTGTGGGCCCACACCTGCTCGTCTCCCCAGAATGTTTTTCTCCCTCTGCTGCAGCAGAACCACACCATTTTTAATTTTAAAGCACAACATGATTTTAACTTTCCATGTCCAATATGGAAACCCAGATCTTTCTTCCCAAACTTTTCCCATCTCAGTTACTCTGACCAAAAAGTGTCAAGTTATCCTTGACTCTGATTTTTTTCTTCATTCCATATCTAGTCTGCTTGCAAATATGATTGAATTTGCTTTCTAAATAAACCCAGAATCTAACCTGTTACCGTCCCCTTGACCATCTTGGTCTAAGCCACTTGTCTGAGAGAAAAAATACATAGTGAGGCTAAAAACGAAGGAACGAATGAACAAATATTGCCCACCTACCCCAAATTCAAAAGCACACAACTGCACATTTAAATTAGGGGAGTCTAAAGTGTTGGAAGGTATTTGTTGTGGTATAACCAAGGCTCTCAGCCTCTAAACTATTTCTAAATTATCAAAGATTTTAATCATTACATCTCAAATTTAATATGAATATCCTTTGAGAGTCACCTTTGAATAGACTTGCAATTCTCTAGCCTCTGGCTTACCTCAGTAGAGAGATGTTGATGCATCATCTTCAGCATCATCACAGTAATGACAGCCTCCACTTTCCTTGAATGATTGCTATGTTGCCAAGCACTATGCTTAGTACTTATAGTGATTATCACTAATTCCCATAAGACTCTGAAGATCAACATATTATTGTTATTAATGGTCAATTTTATTATTATCATTATTATTATGATTCCCCTTTTATCAAGGAGGACACCAAAGCTCAAGGATGCTAAGTCTCCAGCCTAATTCCCCCTTGCACCTGCATGATGGAGCCGGGATTTATGCTCAAGCCTGCCTGGCTCTGGACCAGTCTTTCCACAGTTGTATGCTGCTCCCAGAGAGTTTAACTGGGTAATTTTAAGATCGTTGCTAATTTTAAAGTTAAATGAGTTGAGAGAGTTATTGCTGCTTCTTGGTTAAATGCTTCAGGTACAGTTGGTGAAAATAGAGACAATTTTTCATAATGTGTACCACTAGGCAAAACCTTGGGCTTTAGCTTCAGTAGAGCATTGCTATCCTTGTTACAGGGAAAATGCACCTGATGGTTTTCTGAAAGGTCACTGGTCACTCATCCAGACTTAATAAAGTCTGGAACTCAGTAAAAAGATTAACTCAGTTGAACCTAGTGTTCACTAGCTGATAGGATATATACAGATGTTTAAAAACTCCACTGTATTAATCTGCTCAGGTTATTGTAACAGAATACTACAGGCTGAGTGGCTTAAACAACAGAAATTTATTTTCTCTGTGATCTGGAGACTGGAAGACCAAGGTCAATGGATGGGCAGGGTTGGTTTCTGGTAAGGACTCTCTTCCTGGCATGTAGATATGTGCCTTCTCACTGCGTCCTCACATGGCTTTTCTTCTCTGAACATGGAGAAAATGCTCTGACTTCTTGTCCTCTTCTTATAAGGACACCAGACCCATTGGATTAGGGCTCCACGCATGTGATCTCATTTAATCTTAGTTACCTTCTTAAATGTCCTATCTCCAAATACAATCAGTCTGGGAGTCAGGGCACCAGTAGATGAATGCGGGGGGTGCAGTTCAGTCCATAGAAGTTTATAGTTTTTCATCTGACCCTTGTGTTATTACTTATTCCAGCTTTTAATTTCTGAATAGTAAATAATGTGTATTTGAAATTCCATTCTGTATAGCGCTAAACTTAAGTTTACAAACTTAAACCATGCATGAATTTATTGTTCATTAAGACAGATTACTTAGATGCCTAATGCTTGCTGATTTTTGCATACTTACTGGATAATGTACAAAGTTATCATTTTCAGACCCCAAGTACAAATACATCACACAATGTATAAACATGAGGGATTTAATTTGAACTGATATGATATACCTTTTAAGTGAATTAATGTTTTATCTTACTCTCCTGTATTACCAACAACAAAAACCACACTACTTTTAAATGTCAGTTAGGTTTTAGTGAAAATCATTCATTAAATGTTGTGTACTCAGTTTAAATCTAACTGGGTAACTAAACATTAAAGTAAAGGGGAAAAATCTATATTGGTCTAATTTGAATTATATGTTCTTCTCAACAAGCATAATTGCTATTGACTGCCTAAAGCGCCATTGTCTAAGTCATGAATAATCATAAAACATTACAATTGGCACAAGAAAAATGGAAAGAAACCCATCAAAAAAAAAAAAGCACAAAATATGAACAACCTCCCCCTCCCTTCTCCTCTGCCTAAAAGAATAAAGCCATGCAAAACACAATGACTTTATTACCTGAGAAAATGTACTGCATGATAACCATGAGACGCCTCATTTATTATAGATAGTATTTCACTTTGGGTTTGACATTTTATTCTGGAATGAAGCTTGCTTGTTAATTTGTGTATCACTAAAAACAAGAATGAAAGAGAGAGAACCTTAGTTTCTCTCCCTTTTCGTTAACTGAGTTCTTAATTCCAAACTAGAAATACAGATTTTTCTTTGGCAGAATATTTTTCCAGAAGCTCCAGAAGTTGGCAAAATGTCACACGTTGGATATTTTATGAAGAACTTAAGGTTTACAGTCATGAACCTCTTCCTTAGGGGGCATCTAGAACCACTTTGTAGAGCACATTCACTAAATTATCCTGTACTTGTTTTTTAGCATCCAAAGAGGCTCTAGTAAAGCCTCCCACAGTTGGTAATATTAGAACAACACAAAACACATGCCATTCTAGTATCTTGGTGATTTGTTGAAAAATCCATAGATTGAACTGAAAGTTGCCTTTAAAACACATTAGTTTTGTGATATCAACACTATTAGTTTTGTGCTATAATGATGTTGGTTTGTGACAGTTGTGTGATAAATATCATTAAATAAATATGCATATTACCAAGCATGCTGCTGTTATTCTGTTTCTTTAGCAGTTTGTACACCTTAGGAAAGGGTTTTTAATCTCAGCACTATTGACACTGTGGGTGGATAATTCTTTGTTGCGTGGGGCTATCTTGGGTACTGATGGACATTTAGCAGCATCTGTGGCCTCTATCCACTAGATGCCAGTAGCACTCCCCAGGTCGTGACAGTAAAAAAAAAAGTCCTTGTACATTGCCTAATGTCCCACTGGGAGAAATCTACCCCCACCCCGTGGCCAACCCCTTCAGTTTTAAAACCATGGCCTATGAGGGTAAGTTTATCGTAGGATGGTACAAGTGCAGAACGAAGGTAAATTCCCATTTTTAAAAATGATGAGATACGTTTTGCCCCACTGAGTGTCCCAGTAGCTGTTTAAAATAACTGGAAGGTGTGTCATTTCCATGGTTGCTTTGATGTTTGCCTTCGATGACTCTATGAAGCCCCCAGGAGACAACCTGAACAGTTTCTATGATCAGTGAAAATTAGGATTCTGGTTAATTAAACTAATAGCAATCAAATATGTGATTTAAGAAACAAAGAGCTTTGGGATGTGGTGATAGAATGGCATTTTAAAAGTTAGCTACTATATTATAGAGGTTTCTCAAAGAACTAAAAATAGAACTATGATTTGATACAGCAACCTCAATACTGGGTATCTACCCAAAGGGAAATAAATCATTATTGTCAAAAAGATACCTGCATCCACATGTTTTTCACAGCATTATTCGCAATAACAAAGATATGGAATCAACCCAAGTATCTATCAATGGATGATTGAATAAAGATAAGGTGCTATATCACCACAGTGAAATACAGACTACTACTCAGCCATAAAAAAGAATGAAATCATGTCTTTTGTAGCAACATAGATGAATCTGGAGGCCATGACTTTAAAAGCCCTGACTACACTGCTACACAATCTATACAAGTAACAAAATTATGCTTGTACCCCATAAATTTATAGAAATTAAAACAAAATAAAATAAATATTAGCTGCTTATTCCAGGGTTAGCACTAATCTAAAGAGACCTTTAATTCCCAGGTAGAATGTAGATTTTCTGTCTCTGAGTTTTGTGATTGTTTTCTAATCTCCACAATAGCTTACTCAATTAGCATTTTGATAGTTGGTATACTTTAACAAATACTTTATTTGCTACTTATTTGCTACAGTATTTATTTGCTAAAGTACTTGTCTTACCCACTGGGCTGTGTGTTCTTGATTAACAGTGGGTATTTCTTAATTATTTTTAGATTCTCTATGTGTATCATATGGGGACATAGGGGAAGAGGAATCAAATATCAAATAAGTATTTGCTAAATAAGTAAATACTATATTTGTTAATTTATTAAGTAGTTGTGTATATCAGAAATTGTTCTAGACCCTGAAATACATAGAGATATTAGTGTTGATGCTTCCTCTTTGAGAATTCATGACACAGTGGAGACAAGAGGTCTAAAAACAAGTAGTTGGACTACAACAGGTTAAAAAAAAGGGCTAAAGAACAAAGAGAAGGGGAAAGTAAAGAGCCACGAGTCCTAGTCCTATGCTCTACGGTTTTCAGAGTGAAGAAAGCAATGGCTACTTTCAAGTAATACTTTCTTTTGCAAATCATACATTCAATTATTTGTTAGCAGAAGAAAATTTTGTATAAAATCATGCCTTGAAAAATCAATTTCGGTTAGAATAATTAAGGAGAAGTAGAAATGGATTATTCTCTTCTTTCAAGTATTAAAAAAAAATTAGGAATCCAGAATCACTAAATGGAAAAGGTAAATGGATTGGGCATTCGAAGGTATGAGTTCAAGCTTCGGGTTGGAACTATTGAGGCAAATTGTTTGCGTTTCATAGTCTTTTCTTTCTTTCCTTTTGTTTGTTTGTTCTATTGCTGCAGTATGAATTGCCAAAACCTTCAAGGTATAAAACAATGCTGATTTATTATCTTTATAGCCATGTAGGTCAGAAGCCTGACACAGGTCTCTTGGGGCTAAAAGGAAGATGTGGACAGTGGATACACTGCCTCTGGAGGTCTTTCTGGCTTCTAGAGGCTGCTCACATTCTTTGGCTTGTGTGCCCCTTTCTTCATCTTCAAAGCCAACAGCTCAGCACCTCTCTAACCTGTGATCACAACTAGGAACTGTTCTTTATGTTTAGGGTTTAATGTCATTAGGTAGCGCCTATCTGAATAATGCAGGATAACTTATCCCTCCCAAGGTCATGCTCTAAATCACTTCTACCAAGTCCTAGTACATGTAAGGTAACCCGTTCACAGGTTTGGAGGGCTAGGAAGTAGACAGCTTTAGGGGAGCACTAGTCTGCCTGCGATGGAGGTGAAGTGAAATTGTCTTAGATAATCTTAAAGATTACTTCCCACCTGAGCACTTGCGACAGAGAATCTGCTGACTCTGTCCCATCCATTCCCTGGTAAAGCAGGCAGTATTCTTCCCAACAGCCTAGTCTGTGAAGATCTGCCTCAGAGAGCTCTGTTATGTGTAGTTCGCCATCTTTGATGAGAATTCAAAAGGAGAATATGGGTTCAAACAAAAGCAAGAGTGATTTGGCTCACTCGTTATAAAGAGTTTTTCCAACATTTGGGATTGGTGGAGCATCACTGAAGATCTATAGAAAGAGGAATTTCTCATTCATTCGAGCTATGTAAGATTAAAGATAAAGACATGATTGTAACTCTGGAAAGCAAACAAACAAACTTACTGAATATAACCAGAATACCATATTACAAGGAGCAATTATTTAATAGTAGATGTGCAAAAACATTTCCCAAGCTGAGAAAGATGGACAAATTTTTGTTTGTTTGTTTGTTTTTTAATTTTTGTTGCATTTTTGTTTTGGCAGTTCTCAGCTTTTCTGCATTTAAAATGTTGATATCAACATCGTTTTGAGTTGTAGAATGTTGAAAAAGTGCATCATCCACACAACATTCTTTGAATTAGGGGTTAGTTCCTTATTATTGTGATGGAATAAAGGAGAAGAGAAGTTGAGTGATGTATTGTTCTTTCTATTTATGAAATACCTTGGAAATATAAAATTTTCCTTCCTAGAAAAAAAAATAACCAAACAAATAGAAATAGTCCTCTACAGTTAGCAATTTTGTAACCAGTAAATTCTGGACACTTATTATGTTTTTTCTCATCCTACCCTCCAGTTGGACAACTTTGTAGGAATGAATACACCTTAAAAAATAGGATTTGGACATTTTTGCTACTGTGTTTTCTCTTCAAGACAAACTATTCAACAGAAGGGAGAGTGAAGAAAAACTATTCAATCAATAATTCCAAAGTCTTAGAATTTTAGAATTTACAGGCATCGTAGAGGCCACTTAGTGCAACTCTCCACTAAGCATGGGTCTGAGCAGCAACATCCTTTATAAATGGCTGTCCAAGTATGAGGGACCTTCGCCTGTTCCACACCATGTCAGTTTCTAGGGTTTTACATTCTGATTACCCTCACTCAGATGTGTTCCAATTCCTTACTGTTCTAAGTGGCACCCAGGTGAAGCCCAAAGTTCCTGCTGAGATCTGAGCTGCGAAGAGTGAAAGATCATCACTTTTTCCTAGACGCTTTACATGCCTGGTTTTTCATTTGTGTTGGCCATCTCATAACAATGTCAACATATGGTGAGACTTCAGCCCATCAACTCCTAACTACTTGACCAAATGATGTTGTTTTAGTGTCCCTTCTCCACCATGCTTGTGCAGTTTGCAATGATCAGTTTGGATTTCATCTGTAAAAATGTGAAGATTGTGACAACATCATTTAATTCGTTTCTCATTCCTCCCAATGACATGATATCCATCAATTTGGAAAATCATGCCTTCCTCTGCCGTCATCCCAGGGACCCTGGTGCCCAGTGCTGAGCTGACTGCTAATTGCTTATGGCTGAAGATGTGGGCAGAAATCCACCTGACTACTCACTCTGGATCACTCTGTCCCTGGAATAACTTGAGAGATCTGACCACATGCTTTGTTGAAATTCAGAAAAATGCACAGTTTTTTCCAATATTCTTTACGGATTTGTTTCGTATTTATTTTGTTACCTACAATCAGAATAAAAGAGAGATTAAAATGCAGACATGAGGATAAAATGTCCAACTCCATAAAAATGACAGAGCCGGGTTTCCTAGTAGGAAAGCCAAGCTGCCTGTTTTATCATCCGGGTTATGATTCCCACGGGGTTTCGGCTTGGAAGAAAACCTCTGCTGCCTGTGCAGTGATGCTTTAAATTCCTTTAATTTGTAGCTATTGCTTAATTAGAATAAGCTTTAGATTAATATATGTGGAAAGTTAACATATTGACGTGATTTCATACTAAAGCAGCAATATCTAATACCAGATTTGTTCCCAAGCAGATTTGATCCAGGATGGTAAGGTGAGAATAAGGGAGGACTGTTCTCAATTTGGTTCTGTAAATAGTTTGTGACAATTCATTTATCTGCACAACTGAATTGAGTGATCTGGGACTAAAATTAGAACTAACGTGGCATGTGTTCTGCAGTTTCTGAGGCAGCTTCTTCTTACTTCTTCCAGAAGACTTTTGAGGATACAGAAAGGATGAAAATTCTCCAAGAAAATGGAGCACCAAGACTGATGTTGCACAAAATGCCAGAATTTTGAAGAAAATTCCATCAACCAGACCTATAGAGAGGAATAGAGGAATATAATCAGCAGCACTCACAGATTTTGCTGCTTGAAGAAGCAAACCCATTCCCCTGAGAAGACAGGCTGGGCTTCTTTCCTTCCCCACTGCCTGCTTCTTGAACCAGCGTTCTGCATCTTAAGTATTAACCTGAGAACTGGCTGCCCTTCTGTGCACACGTGTTACATTTTGAGGTTACCTGAATACTATCTGCATCCCCTTCAATTAGCAATTCCCCTTTAAGCCATGTATTAGACTTCACGTTTAAAAATAAGAGAGAAATTTAAAAGATGGGCAATGGTATCTAGATCCAGGGAAGCTTGGTAGCAGTCAAATGTTCTCTCATTCATGACTTCATACAATTCTCACAATGACTTATGAATTTTAGCATTTAAAGGCGTGATGGAGGTCACTTAGTGCAACTCTAAGTTGCACAGTAAGGATGGGAGTCAAGGAATAAATATTAGATAAAGCAGAGTAGATGGAAAGAAACCTGAAAGGTAGCTCAATTTTCCCATGTTTTTGGCTCAATGACTACCATCCAGTGCCTTTCAACATTTTATGGTCCATACCATCCTAAATGTATACTGACCCAACTTTTGTGTATGTCTGCCTAACCATGATTTTGCCAGGGTGTGCATAATTTAGTTATAATCACATGATATATGATTCTTCAAGAAGGACATCCCCTCCCAAATAATATATCCCCTTGATCGCTATGCTTACTGTGCAAATATGGAACATAGACACTGAAAACTGGGTTAAGCAGTGGCCTCGTCAATGTGTTCTTGAGGTTTCAATTGGAGACACAGAGCATCTTAACCCCCAACTGGACCATCAGTAGGAAGAATGAGGATAATCTAGACACCCTGCTGTTGACAAACACAAGGACTATACATGCATTCCCTCATTTGAGATAAAGAAAGAAAGATACAGTGTGAAATAAATGGTGTATCTTTCTGAAAAAAAAATCTGTGGAAATGACTTCAGCAGAATTGTTAAGATGTAGTAAATTGCTCTATGTCTTCAATATGCTAGAAAAATTTATGAGCTCCATGAATCAGGAACTACAAGAATCAAAAGAGAGTGTTGAGAGGAAAATGACTTGGATGAATTAAGGTGGAGTAGCAATCATAAAACTTGAATCAGTGCTGGGAGCAGGAAAGAACAGAACTGATGCTGTGGAAAATTAAAACGCTAATATGAACCATAATATTGAGTTTTCCTGGAATGCAGAAGAAAAGGATAAATATTTTTTAAAAGTAGTGAGAAAAGATGAAGATATGGAATTTAGAGGAAAAAAGCTAACCCAAATGTAACTAATGTTCTCAAAGAAGAGACAAGACAAAACTTAACCAAGTAATAGTAAACTTTAAGCAATGATAACTTTCTTGGATTGAAGACCTATGTATTAGTCAGGGTTCTCTAGAGGGAAAGAACTGGTAGGATATATATATATACACACACACACACACACACACACACACATATATATATATATACATATATATATATATATATATATATACACACACATATATATATAAAGACGAGTTTATTAAGGAGTATCCATTCACACAGTCACAAGGTGAGGTCTCACGGTAGGCCGTCTGCAAGCTGAGGAGCAAAGAAGCCTGTCCGAGTTCCAAAGCTGAAGTACTTGTTGTCCAATGTTCGACGGCAGGAAGCATCTAGCACGGGAGAAAAATGTAGCCAGAAAACTAATTCAGTCTAGTCTTTCCATGTTCTTCTGCCGGCTTTTTTCTAGCTGCACTGGCAGCAGATTAGATTGTGCCTACCCAGATTGATGGCGAGTCTGCCTTTCCCAGGCCACTGACTCAAATGTTAATCTCCTTTGGCAACACCTTTACAGACACACCCAGGAACGATACTTTGCATCCTTCAATCTAATTAAGTTGACACTCAATATTAATCATCACAACCTATATCTTCAGATCCAATGAACCTAGGTAAAAGTAAAAAAAATAAATAAATTTGCATAAAGACATATGAAGATGATATTTAAATGTAAAGACAAAATGTCCTGAAAGCATGTCACATAGGAGAAAACAAACATTACTTCCAGAGGAACACATCAGGCAGGCCTGAGACCTCCCTTCATCAATTTCAAGTGTGAGATAACAATGACGGAATTGTTACAGAGCTCTGGAAGAGGAGAAATAATACTTAAGAGGTTTATGCTAAAGCAAGTAGTCTTTCATATGTGACCACAACCAAAAACCCTTTTTAGACACGCAATTATAGAGCAGATATGCAATTATGGGGTAGAGAGACTAACACATACATCATAAGTCATTGTGAGAATTGTATGAAGTTATGAATGACAGAACATTTGACTGCTACCAAGTTCTGCATAAATGTAGGTTCCTATTACCTGACTGGCATTTTAGATGTTTACTAAAATCAAATAAATAGGAAGGAGGCATGTGACAGGTCTGGGATACAATAGGCTTTTCTTAATCCTTGCTCAGTCTCAGAGAGGGATGCCTGGTTACAAGCAGAGACCTCACACTAGAAGAGGACTTGTCTTCTGGTGTTAAAACCTTGGTCAAGTGACTTAGCCTTTCTGAGCTTCCATATTTGTCTTCTGTAAAATAAGTTACTGGGGATAAAATTTTCCTCTAGCTTTATTATTCCATTTCGTTTAAATGTCTAAAGATCTATAAGTGGAGCATTCTGTTAGTAAAGGTTACACTTTAATATTCTTTTATTTTCTATGCTAAGTTTTACTTTAGAGACATAAACTTTACTTTAGGCAGATATGCTGGATAGATGAATAGCAGATTTCAAATAAGTAGCATTTGGATTTTGTTTGACTGGTCGAAAAACCAGGGAATGGGCACCTTTAAGAATGTAGAAGGCAAAAATCTGTTAATCAAATAGGTTCTGGGTGTATATACAATGCTTTAGCAGTTATATTTAAGGCTGGATAAAGGTTTGAAATGTTCCAACCCACAATATCATAATATTCAGAGCGGGTGGGAGGGGATATGGCTGTAATGAGGTTAAAGGGAAGCACAGTAAAGTTTGTTAATGGGATTTCTACATGGACTGTGTTGAAACTTAAAGCACATTAGTAATAAAAGCCCTGCTTTAAAAACTGACCTTGTAGTTGAAAGATATGCGATTGTATCATTACCAATTAATGTGTTAGGTAACAGAGCTTGTACTTGGAAAGCAACAAGGAGGAGTATCTAAATGATATTCACACATCTTAATTAGTGTCATTAATAGTTCTTTTGCCATCTTTCACGAAAGCAATGGCGTTACACTGCAAGCATCTTGTTATAAGTCAAACCAGGAAGCTAGATTTGAAGCCAAGTTTTTTAAAGTGGTTTTAAGCTATGGTGCCTACATGACTAGAATGTTTCTCTAGGGTGTCTTCTCAGCTGCAGGACTTTTGAAAGCAATCAGCAATAGAGCCAGACCTGAAGGTAATGGTGACTAATGGACAGCATTACAAGCGCTCTGTGAGATCAGAATGCAAAAACATAAGAAGAAATAGGCAAAACAAATTTCTTCCTATAGCCTCCCCCGATGATTGATCAATGATTTTAATGCTACTGCTGCAAATGTATAAGTGTTTCATCTATGAATTCACTATCTGCTACTGAATAACTGAAATATTTTTGAATGATATTCTGAAAGTTACTGTAAAAGAAGCCCCTCTAAAAAGCCTTATTATTGAAAAATGTTGGTGCACTAGCATACAGCGTGGCACAAAGTGGTATAATTTAGGACTCATCATGTGATGGGCGCATCTTAATTTTTTTTAACTTTCTCTGGAAACTCTAATCTATATAACCTATACCTCAAATAAATTTTATTGTTGGGTATAGGTATATAAATTTATTATATCTATATAATATAGGTATATAATTTTATTGTTGGGTATAGGTATATAACCTATACCTCAAATAAATTTTATTTTGACTCTTAAGGTACAATATCCTTTAAGTGGACTTGGAGGGGGAACTGGCAAAATACAAAACAGAATAAAATTAAAAGGAAAAAGTTTGACGTGCTTCCATCCAGCTTTTTTTTCCTAAATAAATTGTGTGATTGTGACTCCATATATGCATAAGTGTAATATTTAACTTATATATGTAGTTTTCTCTGTGTCCCTATCTTATGTCATTAAAATTTTTCAGAAGCATAATCAATATAAAACAGACTATTTTATAGTTGTACCATGTCTGTCTGTTTGGACTTCTATAAAAAGATGTGATAGACTGGACGGCTCATAAACAACAGAAATTTATTTCTCACACTTCTAGAGGCTGGGAAGTCCAAGACGAAGGAACCAGTAGATTCAGAGTCTGGTGAGGGCCTGGTTCATAGATAGATGGTAGTCTTCTTGTTGTGGCCTTGCATGGCAGAAGGGGCCGTAGGGCTTTGCTGAGCTTCATGTATGAGGATGCTAATCCCACTCATTACCTAATGACCTCCCAGAGGCCCCACCTCCTCATACAATCATATCGGTGCCTGGGTTTTGGGAAGACACACACAGGCCATGGCATTCTATAATTTGTCAGACGTTTGAGTTATTCCCAATTTTTCACTATTAAAAACTAATCCTGGCCAGGCAAGGTGGCTCATGCCTGTAATCCCAACACTTTAGGAGGCCAAGGTGGATGGATCACTTGAGGTCAGACGTTTGAGACAAGCCTAGCCAACATGGCAAAACCTCATCTCAAAAATACAAAAATTACCTGGGTGTGGTGGCGAGTGACTAATCCTACCTACTAGGGAGGCTGAGGCATGAGAATTGTTTGAGACTCCATCTCAAAAAAAAAAAAAAAAAAAACTGTTCTGAATATGTTTGTTCATGAATTTTGTTTACATTTCTAATTACTTTATTAAAATATATTCCTAGAAGCATCATTACTAACCCAAAGGCTGCATCCATCCTTAAGACTCTTCACACAGACTGTCAAACATTCTAAAAAGGTAAACCACACATACCTCTACCATTTGGATATAAAGAGGTACAACTACAAAAACTATTTCACGTTTGTTTTTAATGCTACTCTTCATTAACAGTGAAAATCAATGTTTTCACATTGATTTTTATTTTTTGTGTTTTTTTCTTCTAATAATTTTGTTGTTTTTTCTTCTAATAATTACCTGTTGATATCTTTTTAGATACTAGTATATTACTAGTAGTTTCTCTTGTAATCAATAATATCTTATAATACCAATTGTGATATCACTTTTTTTTTTTTTTTTTAGATGGAGTCTTGCTCTGTAGCCCAGGCTGGAGTGCAGTGGTGTGATCTCAGCTCATTGCAACCTCTACCTCCTGGGTCCCGGTTCAAGCAATTCTCCTACCTCGGCCTCCCAAGCAGCTGGGATTACAGGCAAGAGCCACCATGCCCAGCTAATTTTTGTATTTTTCAGTAGAGACAGGGTTTCACCATGTTGGCCAGTCTGGTCTTGAACTCCTGACATCATGATCTGCCTGCCTCGGCCTCCCAAAGTGCTGGGATTACAGGCGTGGGCCACTGTGCCCTGCCTATATAACTATTTCTAAAAAGACAATATTTATGACATTACATTCATTTCTGGATTCCCTGCCCCCACCAAATCTAATTGTTTTTTTTTTGTTAGTCTGCTTTCTTTTTTTCAGGCAGTACAGCTATATTCATTTTTAGGAAGCTCTTTGCGTCTATTCCAATTTAAACAAGCTAGACATTGAAATTTTATATAAATAATTTTGTGCATATTAAAACAAAGCAAGTGTGAGAAGGCTATCGATCCTTTTGGCAGCAGAGTTGTGGTTTCATTGCTGAAGCAAAATACAATATTATAAATCTACATTAATATTTTCATTTCTATAGCTGAATCAGTCAATCTGGTTCACAATTGAGAAAAAAAGAATTGTAATCAATTACATTCACACATCTATTTTACTTTTTGCATGTAGCAGCAGAGTTAAGTTCTTGGGTGGTTACTAGAGCAATAATATTTGCTGTTCTACCTCGTGAAATTATTTAGAAAATATGTAAAGAAGTTGCCCTTGGAAACCCCTTCCTGGAACAAAATAGAGACCCAATGGGGAAAGACATTTCTGAGGGCAGCTTAACTTTGTGTCTATAGTTGCAAAATAATAGAGATAATTAAAACAAGAAAACCTTTTGAATTTAACTAAAAACATGCTTATTTTACCTTATTTTTATTTAGCTTTAACTGGTCTATTATTTTCATATTTATTTGCCACCCTTAAAAAATGATTTGTTATCACAGCTTTTTCTTCTGAGACACAAGCCTCTCTCCATTTGAGTTCTGGTTCTAAGATTACACAGCTTAGCAGTAGGAATTGTTTCTTTCTCCTCTTTTCCTTCTGTGTACAATTGTTTTTCTTAAATATGGCCTACCCTGTATTACATAGGCATGTTTGTTTATTTGTTTTTTGAGATGGAGTTTCACTCTTGTTGCTCAGGCTGGAGTGCAATGGTGCGATCTCAGTTCACTGCAACCTACACCTCCCAGGTTGGAGCGATTCTCCTGCCTCAGCCTCCTGAGTAGCTGGGATTACAGGCACGCACCACCACGCCCGACTAACTTTGTATTTTTAACAGAGATGAGGCCTCTCCATGTAGGTCAGGGGTCTCAAACTCCCATCCTCAGGTGATCTGCCTGCCTCAGCCTCCCAAAGTGCTGAGATTATAGGAGTGAGTCACCACGCCTGGCCTAAGCATGTTATTTATTTAAACTTATACTACTTTTTTTCATCATGTGATAGAGATGAGTCAATTCAGCATGCTATTCTATTCAATCATTGACCAAAATAAATCTCCACATTCCCATGTTTTTCCAGTTCAAAAAACTGATCTTCAAAAAAATTCTAGTTTGGCTATGTCTCTCAACTCTGCTAAACAGAGCAAAAAATTATCAGGAGAAATGCCATACAGATGACCATGAATAGAAAGCAGTCTGTCTGTATCCCAAAGAAAAATATTTTCAGAAACTTAAATATATATAACATTTAGAAACATGGATGGAATGGTCAAATGTTTTCTTAATTGTTTATCCAGTTACTCGTAATTGCATATTTAAAATTTGCACATTAGGTTATGTGTGTGTGCATGGCTGCTTTCTAGTTCTACTTTACGTGACAACATTTATCCCAGCTCTTCACTTGCATGTTTCACACTATTGATCAATGTCTTCATCTTCATTAAATGATTTTGAGTCACCTAACAGGGTTCTACTATTCACAGTGAGATCTCAAGACCAGTGGCATTGACATGAAAACTCTTAGCCCACAGTGGAGAGCTTCATTTTTAACATGATCCCTGGGAGATAAGTATGCACATCAAGTTTGAGAAGCATTGCTTCAGGGTACATCAGCTTCACTTCAAAGTGCAGTTTTTAAAATAAAGCATATTCTTAATCTGGGTACGATGCTGACATTAGATGTTATATCTCAGGTTACAAAATACCTTCATTTGAACATTAGGAAACATTTTCATTTGTGCTACAAGAACATGTTCATGATCCACACAACAATAACACTGAGTATATTATTTTAAAGGGGGTGGTTTAATTAACTTATTAAAACAATATCTAGCCCTAGAAACTGGGCGATTATATCTCCAAGTATAATGGCTAAATCTCCATTAAGCTTATCTTCTTTTAATATTTTAAACCTTTTTAATCAGGATATCTCTCTCAGCATCCAAAACTAGCATTATTTGAAGAGGTTTTATGGTGACATGTTTTCTCCAAAGAGTATTCAGTTGTTAAAAAATCAAGTCAGTGGTATAAAAACTTGTAAAAATTTGACTACATGGGAGGGATGCATTTTGGGGTGGATAGAAGTCTTGCCTTATGTTTGGGAATATATGGTTCTTGTTGAATATATTTAGATATAAATACTGGCAAAGCACTTCCTCTCTTTCTCTGTTTTGGGATGTTCAAGTGTGGTTGGTCCTTCTGGGCATGAAAAAATATATATATTTATTTATTTCTCTGTAGCACAGTTGGAGATACATATATCACATATGCATATACACACCTATACAATACAACATAGATGTTAGTCACCTGCCACACACCTGCATGCGTGCACACACACAGACATATCATGACAGAGGAATCATGCTTTTAAGGAGTACACATGCCTCAAAAACCTAGCTTAACATTAATTTCAACTTGACAGTAAAGGTTTCAGGTGAATTCTCTTTCTCCTGAATTTCGATGGCTTTCCCCCTTGTAATTCACGGGAACTGATCAAGCGTCACAGTGTGACTCCAGGAATGCCTCTTTGTTTCTGTTGTTTTTCTCAATCTTGCTGGCTAAATAATGTAGCAAGCCTAATAAATTCAAATAAAATTTCTGATTGGCTTGGCAGCAGTTTAACAATCTAGAATAATTTACTGATCTCAGAGACTTCATGTGAGTCCATAATGTTTAGGCTAGAAATAATAAAATGCACTCAATTGATTAAGCTGTTTGTAGCCATCTAAGAATTAGCATATTGTATAATTGCAAATATTTTATAATTACCAAGTGGGGCTGATAAAAGGGTTCGGTGCTATCGACCGCTGGACCGATAACCTTGATGAGAGGAGAATCTCAATGAGAGGTGAATTCTCTGTGGGCTGAATACAGAGCCAGCTGGAGGACCACAGAATCCACCTTCTTCATGCTGTTCCTTATGTGGATGCCTGCAGGATTCCCCAAAGATCAGCTCTGCAGAGGGCAATGCATGGGAGCCTCATTGCTGTGTGGCTGTGTTTAAAAAAAAAAAAAAAAGCTCTAATGAGTCTCTCTGCCACCCTAGAGTATAGTACCTTCTCCCTGGAGTTCTGATATGATTTGGCTATGTCCCCACCCAAATCTCAATTCAAATTGTATCTCCCAGAATTCCCATGTGTTGTGGGAGGGATTCAGCAGGAGGTAATTGAATCATGGGGCCAGTCTTTCCTGTGCTATTCTTGTGATGGGGAGTAAGTCTCACGAGATCTGATGGATTCATCAGGGGTTTCCGCTTTTCTTCTTCTTCATTTTTCTCTTGCTGCTGCCATGTAAAAAGTGCCTTTTGCCTCCCACCATGAATCTGAGGCCTCCCCAGCCATGTAGAATTGGACTTACAAGTCCAATTAAACCTCTTTTTCTTCCCAGTCTGGGGCATGTCTTTATCAGCAGCATGAAAACCAACTAATTTAAGTTCCTGCTCAGGGATGAAATCTTCAGAACTCAAACTCAAAGCAAAGTGTGGCAAACTGACTGGGCACCTCTCCAGCCATAGCTCTCTGATAAGATTTGTTTTGCTTTGGTTTGTCTTTAAAATAATTCCTCAGAATTTCCTCGTTTGTTTTAGAAGACTTCAATTTATTATTGTTGCTGGTACTTTTACTTTCCTAAAAGTAACACCTTCATGATCCTTAAAGCCTCTAATGTTACACAATTTCAAAACATGGAAAGTACAATTACTCACCCCTCACCCCATTGCACTTTCCAGAGGCAAATATTTAAAATTTTTTTTTATCTATTTCAAACTTTATAATCATAAATAATATGGATTTTACCTCAATTTCTTGTTTTATAAGCTTTAGGTAGCAAATAAATATCCCCTCCTCCCGTTCAAACCATCTTAAATTTTGTTGATTTTCAAAAATCAGTTTCCATTCTTCTTTTGCTTGCTTTTAAATTTTTTAAAAAATATATAATTATTCTTCTATTTCCTCATTTGCAAACAACAGGGGCCTCTTGATTCTCTCCTATGTAAGGCTAAGGAAAGTAATGCCCATAGTGTCCAATTTTATGCATTCACAATGTAGTCTGAACCTACAGGTAAGTCTTCTGTGCCTGTCTATGGATTAATTCTATAAACTGGAAACTGACATAATTTACAAAGTTATAATATAATTATATAAGTATTATTTATTATAGGCTTATGTTTGGCCACTGAGAGAAAACTGAAATCCCAGCTCATTGGGCTTAGTACTTTGAATAAAAGTGTTGGAAGTGTCAAGGTTAAATGAATTATCTTTCCTAAATTTATTGTTATTAAATCTTATATCTTAGATTTCAACATATTTTGATCATTATCTTTCATCTACAGCTATTTGTTTTCCCGGTGTTTATAATCATTTCCCATTTTTCTGAGAAAGATATGCCTGTTTTCAATTTCTAGGCCTTTATACTGCTGCAATTCTGTGATTTTATTACACTCCTGTTTCACTGTTTCTTTTTTTCAAACTTTACTGAGATATAATTTATGTGCCGTAAAGCTTACCCATTTAAAGTATACAAATGAGTAGTTTTAGTATGTTTACAAATATATTGCATCAGCACAATCAAATTTCAGATATTTGCATCACCCCTAAAAGCAGCTCTGAACGTAGCAGCAGTCACTCCCTACACCGCAGCCTTCTACCCTTAGGTGAGCTCAATTCTATTTTCCGTCTTTCTACGTTTGCCAGTTCTAAGCATTTCATCAAGTGAAATCATATGGTATGTAATACATTCTTTTGTGACTACCTTCTTTTATTTAGCATATGTTTTCAAGGTTCATCCAAGTTGTAGTATGCATCAGTATTTCATTTCTTTTTATTGTTATGTAATGTTCCATTGTGTGACTATTCACTTACATGTCTTCATTCATCAGTCAGTTGACATTGCTTATTTTCCCATTTACTGGCTATTATGAATAATGCTGTTTTGAATATTCACATACAGGTTTGTGAACATAGCTTTTTGTTTATTTGGGGTATGTACTTTGTAGTGATGTTGCTGGGTCAAATAATTTATGCTTAAGATTTTGATAAATTACTAAACTCTTTTCCAAAGTGGCTACATCATTTTACATTTGGACATGTATGTGTCGTTCATATTTTACATATATGGACATGTAATATGTAGTTCCAAGTTCTCCATACCCCTACTAACATTTTTTATTGTCTTTTTTATTTTAGTGCCTGTCTTTATAATTTTAGCCATCCTGGTAGATTCAAAGTAGTACCTCTTTGTATCTCTTATTTTGATATTTATTTCCCTAATGAATAATGATGTTGATCATCTTTTCCTGTATTTCTAGATCATTTGATCATTTGTCCATCTTCTTTGAAGAAATGTTTATTCTGGTCTTTTCACCATATTTAAGTTAGTTGTCTTTTTATTAGTGAGTTGTAAGAGTTCTTCCTACATTCTGGAAATTAATCTTTTGTCATTAGTTATGTGATTTAAAAATATTTTCCTCCATTTTTTGGGTCTTTTTACTTCCTTGATTGTGTCCTTTGAAGCACTAAAATTTTAACTTTGATGAAGTATAATTTACCTATATCTTCTTTTGTTGCCTGAGCTTTTGGTATTATATCTAAGAAGCTATTGCTTGACTCAAGGTCAAGAAGATTGTTTCATTTGTTTTCTTATAAGAGTTTATACTTTTAGCTTTTTATTGAAATTTAAACAATTTTTGAAGTAATTATTATGGATGGTGTAGGGTAGAAATTCAACTTCACTCTTTTGCATGCGAATATCTTGTCCCCAGCTTAATTCGTTGAAAAGGTTATTTTCCCCTATTGAGTTATCTTGGCATACTTGTTGCAAATCAGTTAACCATAAATGTATATGTTTATTTCAGAACTCCCAATTTTGCTTCATCAATTTATATGCCTATCCTTATGTCAGTGGCACAGTGTCTTGCTTACTGTAGCTCTCTAGTAAATGTAAGGTAGGAAACTATGAGTACTCCAAATTTTTTCTTCTTTTCAAGATTGTTTTGGATATTCTGGCTCCTCTATGTTTCTACATGAATTTAGAATTAGCTTGTCAATTTCTGCCCAGAAAAAACCCTCAACTGGTAATTAGATAGAAATTGTGTTAAATCTGTAGATAAATCTGATACTAAGTCTTTCAATCCACAAATATAGATATCTTTTCTTCTGTTAGATATTCTTTATTTTCTTCCAACAACGTTTTATATTTTTCAAAACTGTAAGTTTTGTACTTTCTGTTAAATTCATTCCTAAGTATTTCATTATTTTTGATGCTATTGTCAATGACATGGTTTCCTTAGTTTCATTTTTGGATTGTTCATTGCCAGGGCAAAAGTGGTGACAATAGATATCCTTGTTTTGTTCCTGATCTGATGAGAAAATTATTCAGTCTTTCACCATTCAGTATGAGATTAGCTGTGGGTTTTTCATACATGGCTTTTATCAGATTAAGTAAATTTCCTTTGATTCCTAGCTTTGTCTCATTTTGGTATCAGGGTAATACAGGTAACATAGAGTGAGTTTAGAAATGCTTCCTCCATTTCTATACTTTAGAATAGCTTATGAATCATTGGTCTTAATTCTTTAAATGTTTAGTAGAAATTACCAATGAAGCCATCTGGCATTGAGCTTTGTGGGAAGTTTTAAAATTACTAAGTCAATCTGTTTACTGGTTATATGGTATTTATCATTCTGGAGGTAAGACTCAAGACTAAGCAATTACATCTGAAACCAATTTTTCTCCACCACAGACTTTCCAAGAGCTGTGTCCTTTAGATGGCTCCCTGGAGGTGTTTGTCTCATTGGTCTGGAGCCTGATTTCATGCTTGTTTGCACAGTCAATACAGGGATTATTACTAGGAGGCCATACTCTAGGACTACACATGTCTATGTCAGCTACTTCTTGTAAATTCTCATCCATTTTCATGTTATTTTGAGTATTACTGTAAGGAGAGCATGACTTGATGGTAGAAGAATCAGCTGAAGGTGCATAATGAATTTTCCATTTTGATGGAAGAGTTTTGGTGAATATGGGTAAAACACCTAAGCTTAAATACTTCTTAAGACCACAACTAGTTATTAATATGTATTCAAAAGACTGAAAATAATCTATTCTGGAATCTAGTCTAAAACAGTACACCAAAATGTAACTCTTTTGGTGGAAATTTCTAGCAGAAAAACAGATAATATCAAGAGCTAAGTGTTAAGGACATTGGCAGAAGGGGAAGCCTCATGAGTTTTCAGTGTCTGAATATTTAGACAGATGTTGTATACTAGATTTTTACCTTCAGAGGTATTCAAGTCATGCCAAACTTTGTGTAGCAAAACATGCAAGCTGGAATCGGGGATGACGTGACCCGCATTTACTTCTGAATACAGGTGTGATAGGCAGAACAGGCAGCACACCTGTTCATCTGTTCTGAACTCATTAGCAAAGCAGAAGCATGAGTTAAAATATGTCTTTTGCTAATTTCTGGAATGGAAGAGGGAACAATTAAGCTGTAAGACACTCCAGGGCGGTCATTGTGACCTAATAATGACATGCCCTGGTAGTTTTGACTGGGTGCCATTAACTGCCAAGGCACGTCATTGCTCGTCTGTCATACACACCCTGGAGCGTCTTATCTGGAAGGCATAAATGTTAATTCCTAAAGAAACTCATTCAGCAAAAGAAGACACCAATGTTCTTCTAAGAAGAGCAATATGTGAAAATATCCACATTGAGTTTAGTTTTTTTTGTTGTTGTTGTTGTTTTTTTTTTTTTTTCGGGAGACTGGGATAAACTGTTTAAGCATTTATCCAGAAAAAAAGCAGTACGGTTTAACCTGAAAGAACCGGGGCCAGGGAGTCAGAGGTAGGGCTTTGCATTTCAGCTCTGCCAATTTCCAGTGTTCTTTCCTTGTGCTTGTTGCTCCAACACTCATATTTCCAGCTTTCTCTCTTTTTAAATAAGGCTGGTGATGCAACCAGCTTATTTTATAGCATATGTGGCAAATAAAACAAGATTAACATGATTTCAAAGTTTTTATCATAGATGATGAGCTGTGATTTAACAAATATAAAATTGATCATAATAAATAGGAAACAACATAACAAGAATTTGAAAACACAAGACCAAGTGCCTGAATGTATTATTTAAAAGACGAATTTGATGTGTGTAAAGATTGAGTTCATTGTTCAGGCTGGCCTCTGCAGCTGGCACTTCCTACCTGTGGTTTGGTTACTTCCAGTCTTTCTACTGTCATCAAACCTTCCTTCTTGGCAATATGCGATAAATGTTCAGGACCACACAGCCATTTCACTAGTAGAAGTATGGTACAAAATTGCTGTTTCCCTTCCGTCTAACCTGTCACCTGAGACCAAGGATAGATATTTTGATAAAAATAAAATCTCTGTTTCAACTCTGTGACTCAGTTTCTGTTTTGTCTATTTATCTGAATTTTTGTTTTACTATGAAGGCATTATCTCATTTTGATAATGCTGGCACTTTTAAAAGATTTTAATAAACATTTATCCAACATGGGTATGTGTTACAGAACAGTGTGCCTATACTTTGTAAGCTGTCCCCATTTCTTTCCTGTGTAGGCTGTGCACATAGCATGGGAAATATTGCAATTCTTGTTTTGATCTGTATAGCCTTAGTAATACCGCTGATAGTAGCTAAATCAGCAGAACTAACATCTATGTTGGATAGATAATAATAGCTAATGCTTATCTGCACATGATAGCAGCACAATAAATAAAATATTTTATATATCTGAATCTCTGATAAATAGATGCACAGAAGCAAAACTCAGTGGGTTGTCCATTATTTGCAATCGAGGCTTCTGTGAAATACATAAAACAGATGTTATGTTAACAGATGAGAATCTTTCTTTGTAGGAAACATGGTTTTGTCAACTGGGGATAACTGTTCTCCATTTTTTTTTTCGGCTTTTTGTTTTCCTGTGGGTGACTTCCCCACCCATGAGCAAAGCATGCACCCATACTTCTATGCAGCTATTTTGCAAATTCTTAACTATAGAAACAGTATGAGGCAGTGTGAATGGACCAATGGAAATTTATCACCACCACTAAAAATAAAGCCAAACAAAAAATTCAAAAAAGAAAAAAACAAACAAACAAGTAAAAATAACCAAAAAACTTAGCTCATCGGCATCACTTTCCTGAGGTTTTTTTTTTTCTTTCATCTACCTATGCCTACTAGGTTCAGAAAGAATGAGGGTAAAGGGAGGGCTAGCTGATACATAAAGCATAAATGTAAGTAGGAGAGAGGAATTGCCAAATGGGGAAACAGCTAAGTACTATAAGGTTAGGTGGAGGAATGCCTCACAGAGAAGTGAGACACAAGATATTTGGGAGGAAGCATATGATTTACAGAAAGAGAAGAGAGGTAGTTTTTGTTTGTTGTTTGTCGTTTTGGTGTTTTTTTTTTTTCCCTTCTGTTGGACAATCAATATAAACTAAGATGTAGAAGGATTTAGTAACTATATTTGACTAAAGCAGAGGAGTTTTGAGGAACAAAGAAGGGCCAGAGAAGAATGGTGGGACAACATTAAAGTTTTTGTTTTCTCTTAAATGTTCTGTATGAAAACATAGATGAGACAATGTGAGGAGAATGTGAAACAGCACGGCGCTTACTCTTTAGGACTAGGTCATGTATCGGAGATCAGCTAAGCATAATACAAAGAGCTTTAATAGAATACAAGTTAGGTAAGTGCTATGGAGCTTGGGAAGAATGGGAATTAACTGGTGGTTTTGAGGCTCCTTGGAGGGCAGAATAGGAGTGGTGTCATGGACTGGGGCCACTGCAAGGAAGACTTCCAAAAAGAGGCAGCTACATCTCAGGATGAAGTTGCTATCCTGGCAGATCAGCAAAAATGAGACATGACAATGGACGGGTACAATGAAAGAAGCAGCAGGGAGGTTCTGGTGGAGAGGCTGGAAATGTCACGCAGAAATATCCAAGGCACAGTGTCAGAGGACCTTCTCAGTTAGATCCTGTGGCATGAGTGCAGGAAAGGGCACCCTTTAAAGCCATCAGTGGGCAATTGGCACTAGAGAAGCTTTATAGGGGGGGCACAGACCAGAATCTGAAAAGCCTCTTAGACCAAAGTAAGGCGATGGTTAACTTTATGTGTCTGCTTAGCTGGGCTAAGGGATGACCTGATAGCTGGCAAGGTATTCTTTCTGGATGTGTTTGTGAGCATTTGGCTCAGTAGACAAAGTAAAGAAGACCCCCACCCCTTCACCAGTATGGGAAGGCATCAGAACAAAAGGCCTTAGAAGGGTGAATGTTCTCTCTTCTTGAGCTGGAGTATTCATCTTCTGCCCTCAAACATCAGAGCTCTTGTTTCTCAGGTCTTTGGACTCCAGGACTTACACCAACAACCCTTCCTCCTAGGACCTCCTACTCTGCCTTATTTCTCAGACTTTCTTCCTCGGACTGAGAGCTACACTCTCTGTCTCTCTGACTCTTAGACCTTCAAACCCAGACTGAATTACACCACTGGCTTTCCTGTTTTCCACCTTGAAGACAGCATTCTGTGGGACTTCTCAGCTTCCATCATTGTATGAGTCAATTCCTGTAGCAAGTCTTTCCTTACATACCTATGTGTATCCTATTTGTTCCATTTTTTTTTCTAGAGAACCCTGACTAATACAGATGAATTATAATACCAAAAATATCTCAAAGTTGGAAACATAAAACAGAAATTCAATTACTAAGACTATGATAGACCTTGAACAGTTTGGATTTTTAAATCTAATCTTTGATTTTGCTGTGATGCTCAAAATTGGGGAGGGTCAGGGATCAGTGAGGTGATGGATAGATGGAATGAGGCCTAAGGATGGGCTGGAAGTATCTGTGAAACACTCTTTCTTGATAATTGAAATGCACCTAAAATTTAATAATTCATTTTTCTAGGCCATGTAAAAATATCCCTATCAAAATATCCCTCTAACAAAATAATCATATTAAAATATCAGGTACCCAGCATGAGACCATAGCAGAAGCTCTGTTATTACAGCTGAAATAAAGGTATATGGCTAAAATAGCAGCAAGGGTGACTTAATCCTGAATTTCAAAGTGTTAGCTGGATTAATTTAAATCCCTCCTGCCTAGGTAAAATGTTCCTATATACAGAAGCAAAGCTAAGGCTCCAGGTGGGATCCAACCCAAAAGCTTCAGATCTAAGCCATCAGTAACTATAGTTTCAGGTAAATAACCCAGCACTCAGACAGAACCTGAAAGAAGCATTGAGGATGGGTCTTGATTCAAGAATACTTAGAATTAATCTCCCCCAGAAAATCAATAACAAAAAATAGAAAATAAATAAAAATTTGAATGTACACATTAGCATCTCTATGAAGCACAACTTTTAGGTTTTAAGACAATATAAGAAAGCACAAATAATATAGCAGCAGTTTCTATTACAACTTTTGTGTCTTCTAAAGCAATATTAACTAGAATAAATAAAAATATTTACTTTAACTATGGTTAATACTTAATACTTATAAGTCTGTGAAGAGCTCATCTGGCTTGGTAAAAAATATTTAAACCTCGAAAGATAAATACACATTTATTTGCAGTACAAATACATACTGAATACTCTTTATGCACCACAAACAGTGCTGAGCTGTACTACTGAGTGGAAAGAAGACTAACATGGCCTATGACCTTTTGAAATTTACAAATTCAGCCAGAAAATAATGTAAACAGACAATTTAATACATAAGAAAATGCAATACTTAAAATTTCAACATTACATTCCCTAACACATGTACTAAAAATGTGAAAAATTAATATGTTACCAAGGTACAGTTATGTTTTGAGTCAGCAAGTTTGTAGGAAAAAAAGTACACTCATATACATTATTGGTGGCAGTATAAATTGGTATAACCTTTTTGGAAAATAATTTGTCAATGTACATCAAAAAGCCATAAAAATTTTATATCTTTGGCCCAGTAAAATCCACTCCTGGAAAGTTATCCAAAGGTAATAAACCCCAAACAGAATGTTATACTTGCAGCGATTAATTGCGGCATTATTTATAACAGCTAAAATTTGCAGTATGACTTACAATAGCTAAAAATTAGAGACAACCAGAATGGCCATCAATAGAAAAATGTTTACCTGAATTATGGCATAGCTGCTGTATGGAAAATTATGCAACTATTAAAAATGAAAATTATGTAGCCAAATGGAAAGGGCTTATAATGAGAATGCAAAACTATACAGAAAATTGACTTCATTTATGAAAATACATATGCATATGTAAAAGTCCTACATAAAAATTGAAATAATTGTGCTAGGAAATAGGATTATGTAGTTTCACCTCTTCTGTTATTCTTTCAGTAAATGAAAATAGATATTCAATAGAAAATGTGAAAGAGTAGGGCAAAATCAGATAAAAGCAGCCTGGGCTCACTCACATGATATAGGAACAATTCTAGTTTGGCTCAATCATAGGATACAAACAGAAAAACAGAATAAAATAATTTCTAATGCTAAGTGGGTTTGAATTATTGAGAACCTTCCAACTCTAAGGAATTTTGAAGCCATTATAGAGACAATTAACCAAAAGTATATGATTCTGTAAAAGTGAATAACAGGATGAGAACGGTGAGACAGAAAGGTTAATTTGAGAAGTGCTGAAGGAAGAATTGAAGAAGAAATAAAATGGAGACTCAGAGACTAGGCAAAAGGGCACTGCTGTAATTTAGATGATTGTGATCAGGAAGTGGCTATGGAAGGTGAACGACTGAGATAAATCTGAGATGAAATATAAAGGAATTGACAAGCTAGGTCATAACTGGACATGGGCTTTTATTAATAGCAAAAAACCGCCATTACTTTTGCACCAACCTAATAAAACAGGGTATAAGGAGAATGGTAGTGGCATTAACAGATAAGAAATCGGGAACAAATACAGATTCACCAGTTTCTAGGACATTGTGTTAGAATACACAGTTCAATTAGGTTTTAGCCACTGAACTGTGGCATTTAAAACGGACCAAGCAGAGATGCACTGTGTGAAAGGAGGTCAGTGCAAACGGAGGTGCCTCTCACTCGCCTCCTCGTAGGCATTCTTGAGTCACATCAGAAACTTTCAAATCATGCTATTTCTCTCTTTCACAACTGCACAATAGAGATACCTGTGTTTTTGATAACCTGGGCTCAAAGATTCTTTCTATTGCTTCTTTTAATATGACATCTCAGCTTCCATGATTTCCAGCAACTCTCCTTCCCTTTCTTCCTTAGAATAAACACTGCTAATCTTTCAATGTTTTGACCCATCCACTAGTTTCACGTAAGCTAAATGATGAGCTTGTGAGATCTAACCTCAGTACTCCAGAAGCGGGTCTCCGAGACCTATTGAATCATAATCTTTGAGGAAGAGGCATGTCATGTGGCCAGACGTGTGCCAGAAACAACTAGCCCAGCCCTCTCTCACTTTACCAAGCAGAAAATCAAGGCCAAGAGATCACTGGCCAAACTCAAGTTTCCTGACTCCTAGTTCAGTGCTCTTTCCATTATACCAGCAAGCACCATTAAAATCTCTGCCCCTGGGAACTGAAATAAACAACGTGCACTTGGGAAGTATTTGCTTTTCTTTTTCCTTTAACAATAACAAACAACACCACAGTTACTCATAAAATGTTAATTACACTCCCTTCCCAATAACATCTTGATTTTCAGTTTAAACTATTAGCTTGAAGCATTAGACATTTCAACAATAAAAAGTGATTCTCTTTTCAATACACCTTCAATTTTTTATTTCTTATAAATATTCAATTGAATATTTCCATTTGTGGTGTATGTTTGCTAATTTACTGGAAGTTGATTCTGTTCCCCAGAAATGTCACTTGGGTGGCCCTGCTGGGCTAAAATGGAAAGTCTCAGCACTGATTTTTGAACCCTTAGTTCTGTGTAGGATTCAAGAGAAAGCTGTTTGCTTTCTCTAGGGTACTTGAAAATAACTCCAGTTTCAAGGGTATTTAGAAAGATTCCACTTTGAAAATAGAAGCTTTCCTTAAGGTAGGATTCATATTTTTAAATGTGAAGAATTCATCTCCGATGAGATGATTACCTATAATTCATATTTTAATGGTCACACAGCATGGAACGTTCTTTCATCAAATAAAGCTATAGCATGTTGATAGATTAAAAATCTAACATAGGCACTGTACTTTCCTGGTTGATTATACGAGGACTTGACCTACAAAGTATTTGCAAGAAATTTTGTTGAAGACCTGCTTGTACTTATTCACTACATCTCTGTGAAGTATCAGGTAGGAATTAGGGAGTTCCTTGTTGCTGAGGAAGAAAACAGTCTTATTTGTATATGTAAATGACTAAATAATCAATCAATAGCTATTGTGCGTACAGGGAAGACACTTCACACCCTTCAATAGAGAGGTGAAGAGCCTGCTAAAAATTTAGGAACTAGGATCTCAGGAGGCCTGCAATGAATAAGAACAGATTTCATCTGCTCTAGCAGATAAACCTACTGGAAAAACCACTTAGAGTTCTCTTAAACGTCACTCAGTGGACAGGTTAAGTTCAATTTGTGAATCATTAGATTGCCTCCTAATCCACTGAAGAAATTAATAGAAGATTTTGGGGTGTAAATCTACATTGACTTGGAGCCCAGGAAATATTGGTCAAAGATTAATTCCCACCTATTGGTCTTCCTGAGACAGACAGGCTGGCTGATTTCCTGTTTTGAGGTGGTTTCAAGAAAAAGAACAAAAGCCCCTTACTCATGCTGTCCCTTACCTAACATCCAGCTGATCAATAACAAAAGATCCAAGAAACTAGTAACAACAGCTTCCTGCTTTAGGGGGCTAGGGCCTTCCATGAGGTCCTGCACGTGCAGTTAGACTTAAACTTGAACTTATAATTACCCTCTCCTCATTTTAATGCTAAAGATCATTCATGCCCAGCAGTGGAGATTTAAAATGCTCATGTGATTTGTGATATATGAAGCAGCATGTAAAACCGGTGCACAAGCTCTAGAGCAACCCCTCTGATTCATGCCCTGACAAAACCCTTTTCTATAGCAAGGCCCTAGAAAACTAACCCACTTTCTGCCCTTGGGGAGCAGCCCACCTTTTCCTTTTGCAGTACTGACTTCTTTGCACACAAGCTAAAATACATTTTTCTCTTTTTTAGCTCCTATGTCTGGTAAACCCTCTTGATTCCTATCCTTGGAGATTGCAAGGACCCAGGGCATCAATTAACATCTCTTTTGCTGCAGATTCAGCATTTCTGACATTTCAGGGGCCCTTAGTCCTCTTGATATCATCAGGTGTCCAGGGGTAGCAGGCTGGCACAGCCCCAGCCTTTGCAAAGTCACAGTGAGAGGTGAAGTGAGCAGAGTCCAAGAGTAAACGGGATGGTGCACCAGCTAACCAGCTACCTGTGGGAGTGACGGCATTGTCTGGTTTCTGTTCATCTTCCGTGAGGGCTTCAGCATTCTAGGGAAGACACAAACAAGACCCGAGTTAGCTGAGGAACACAATTGGATGTTGAGCTAGTAAGTGGCTCAAGTTTCAAAATCACGCATGTGCTGGAGCTGCCAGTGAGTTTCAGCTTGGCCTTTTAGCGGAGAGGATGATGCCACAAATTTGTGCTTAAAAAAACTCTGCAGGAGGTTCTGATAGGATGACCTCAACCTTCTCCCCCGCTCCCATACACTCATTTATCCATTTGTGAAACAGACGATTTTTTTTTCAAGTGAAATTTGCTCTTTAAAATCTTTATGTTGATGGGATAGTACATAATTGGTTTTTCCTTGTTGCTTGGAACATGAATGTATTTAAACAGAAAAATCTCTGTTATGACTCACTAAGAAAAGTATATATTTCCTCATAAATCAGTCCATCACTGCTAACTAGTGATTTATCATAAAAGAGGTAAAACCGTGGTTCTTAACCGCCACTACATCCTAGAATTACCTGGGGGTCAGAAACTCTTGGGGTGAACCTCAGGCATAGGACATTTTTCAGAAAGACCTAGATAGTTCTGATATGCAGTCAGGATTGAGATCCTCAACAAATAGGTTTGGTTTTCTGATTTTCTGTATTTTCATTTTGTCTTGAGTGATTTGTCTTTATTGTGGTATAGCATTTAGAATTCCATTTTTCACTCCAATTTATTAAATTCAGGAACGTAGAATGTGGAGGGTCGGTGGCCAGGAGGGTATGTGCTTATTCTGCTTAGATGACTCGTTGCTGTTATTTACTCCCTGCATAACCTGTGGTCACCATCGGACATTTCTGCCTTCACAGCATACCCTATATCCTGTTTCTTCTCATAGTCACTGCTACCTCATTTTCAAGAATGCAACTGTGACACAATAAATAAAATTCAGCAGTACATGCACAGATGACCGCGTCTGGGTGAGGGAGAAGTTCCACTTCTGTTTCCAGCTTTCTCAAGCTGTGTGTTTGTTACACACTCCAGTTCTTTTGCTCTCAACAATTGTGTTTTTATTAAGAAAAGCTGCTTCCTGTGAGAAAAATACATGCTGGATGAAATCAGAGAAATTCACCTTAAAGAGCAGAATCAATGACTTAACTCTAACTTAATTCAAATACTGTCTAAGGAGAAGTGTACCCTGTTTCCACTGCCTGACATATCCCGATTGCAGAAACGGATGCACAAGGGTTTTGAGAGTCTACCGTAAGTTTAATCATTGTTAATAATTATGGTTCATTTATCATTCTGTAAACTATGATTCAGTATTTTCCCGAAAGCTACTCTTGCTGGTTGATAATTTTGTCAGCCTCAGCTCTCGGTGCTAAGAGCACAGCACTTAGCAATAGTGAGGAGGCAACATGAACCAAATTCAAATATACAATGAAGCTAAAACGAGAGCTTTCGGCAGAGGGACCGCATGCTCTCTGCAGGTCAGGGAAGCTTTCTTCATGGAAGAGTCTGCACAGAACTGGATTGCTGCAACAAAGTTGAGCCTGTAGGACAGTGGTGATGGAGGTGGTCACTATCTTCACGTCACCATGACACCAACACCACCACTTTAGTGGTGCCTTTGTGAGGCTGTAGGAGTGCTTACCCTCTCTGCACTGCACCAAACATTTTACCCACCCAATCTAATTATTTCCCCAAAAGAAATGTGTCCCTGGAGATATTGTTAGCCATACTTAACCAATGGGGACACTGAGGCTCAGACAGGAAAGTGAGCTCAGGGTTACACCCTGGTAAGCTGTGAAAGCAAGATTTAAGCCCAGGTGTGCCTGAGGTGGGAGCCCACGCTCTTAATCACTGCCCTGTGTGCTCCAGCGTGTTTATCTTGCACACGCTGGGATTTTATTGCAGATTTCTTTGGGGGATAAACGTGATAAATTACAATACTTGAGATCTGCTGAAACATTTGTTACACTGTTTTAACTGAAGCTCTCAGGAAGCGTTTTCCATCTTGTTTTGGAACAGACTCCCAGACTCTGAGTTTAAAACGGTTGTGTTCTTTCTGAACGACACTCCATCATGGGCTAGGCATTCAAGGTTTCCTGTAGCCAGATCTGAAAGATAAAGTTCTAATGAATTCTCTTAAGAGAGCGTTGAAAATTTGTCCTTTCGAGCTCTGCATATGTCACAGAATTCAGCACACTTAATTGGAATTAGAAAGCTGGAGAGAGGACAAAGTAGATGGCATTTACAATGGCTGGGTTATATATCTACCGTTTTACTGAGGGGGAATTCAAAAGCTATCATGGCAGATCATCTTTCTTTTTGGTCTTTCTCATTCTTACAGCTACATTTCTTAGAGACAATCTTTTAAAAAGCACTGTACATTTTGTTTCATTCTGCCCCGAGTCCTAGTTGCAAGTATCACATGGTGTCTCTCCCTGTGATAATCCATAGGTCTTCCTCTCAGTTTATCTTTCTCTTTCCAGATTTCTGAACACTAAGTGCTTCACATTGCAGTTTTTGCTTATTTGTGTTTTCTTTCATTCTATCCTTGTAATCTTCGTATACCTTGACATTTCTTTCCTATTATTCATTGGACCTTTGGTTTCTGTTACGTTTTACATCCTTTTGTTGTTTTTTCCCTCATACGTAAAACTACACCAGACCAGGTGCAGTGGCTCACACCTGTAATCCCAGCACTTTGAGAGGCTAAGGTGGGATCACAAGGTCAGGGGATAGAGACCATCCAGGCTAACACGGCGAAACCCTGTCTCTACTAAATGTGAAAAAAAAAATTAGCCGGGCATGGTGGCAGGCGCCTGTAGTCCCAGCTACTTGGGAGACTGAGGCAGGAGAATCGCTTGAACCCTGGAGGTGGAGGCTGCAATGAGCCGAGACTTCGCCACTGCACTCCAGCCTGACTCAGTCTCAGAAAACAAACAAAAAAACCTCCAAAAACTATACCTTCTGCCTGATCACTTGTGGCTCCCTTTTCAGGGAGAATTTTGTGTTATAAACAGTCCACAGTTATTTGAAGATGCCTGGGCTCAGAGTCCCAGGAGGGCAGGGACCCTGATATGCTCAGGATTGAGTGCTGAGTGTCTGACCTCAACTCCTATCTGGAACAGAGTTTACATATGAAACAGTGTCGTTTTCATGGTAACTCATCATAACAAAGGGCTTTAGGAAATTTGAAAAGAGGGATTCTAAAAGTGTTTTTGAAAAATTGGAGTATTATTGGAAGAAATGTTTAGTCTTCAGCCAAACTATTTTAAAGGATGTCATTTGCTTCAGATGTAAAAGTTTGGGCTAAGTAGTTTTTGAGCAGCAAATCGAAACAACCTGTTTAGAAACATTTATCTGACTTATGTAATTTGGGTATGAGAAAGGCTTTCTTTTAAATGTTATTTTTAAGTCTAAAATGCATTGAATTATAGCAAAGTACAGAAAATAATGTATCTGGTGTTCACGTATCTACCATACTGGATTTAACAGATATTAACATATTTCCTTCAAATTGGTATTTCTTTTTAAAAGAAATAAAATGTTTTGTGTAGCTATAGTTCCATCTAATTCTTTTATTTTCAGAGGATGCTAGTATTTTGAAGCTGAAAAAAATAACCTTTTTTATATTTTATACTTTACTTTTTGTACATCATATATAGGGGATATTGTACTATTTCATCTGAAAATTTTATACAAATAGCATCATATTCTTTTTTACAACTTAATTTTTCACTCAGTATTCTGAACATTTAGCCATGTTGATGTATGCAAATATAGTTCATTTTGTGTATGTATTTCATTTCGTGAATAAACCAGTTTATTTATCCACTTAATTTTCAGTTTTTCAATACTACAAATATCGTTGTAATAAAAATCTTATATATTTTATGGATTTACTTATTCATTTATTTATTAATGTTCACATGCAAGTTTTCTAAGATATCTTTGCCTGGTCCTAAAATATGAATATGTTTAAGTTTATAAAATTCCTCCTGTTTTATTCATATTTTTCCTTTCTCTACTTTTTATGTTATTTTTCATTTAATATACTCTAGGAATTATGTTAACATTTTTAATTGGTTAGCTTGAATTAACAAATTTAAATGTAGTCAATATATCGTCCACCTTTCCGAACGGTAAAAACACTTTAGAAAACTTTCGTTCGAAATACTTTTCTCTGTCTTAAAATGTCATTACTTGATATTTTAGTTCTATTACTCTTTTCAGCTTTCAAAAGTAATCATCCTTATTATTGTTTTAGTCACTGGATTTTTAAAAATATTTATTCATATGCATACCAATTTTCTTAGCTGGATAATTTTTGTGGAATACTAATCTTTTATTCTGCATTTCTTTACTTCTGTTGAAGAACATTAGGCAGTACAAGCTCTCATTTTTTGACTGAAAAAAATTTTAGCCCCACACTTTAATAATAAATAATTGATTTATTTACTAAATATAAAATCTAGTTTCTCTCAAAGCTTTGAATATGTGATTCTGTTATTCTTCTGTTATTCTTAAATTTATGTTGTATCTAACCTGCTGTTTAACTTACCTACTGAATTGCCAATTCTTTACATTTTTCTGGTGGGAGTTTAAGTTGATGTGACTTCCCTGCCAGGCAATGTTGTAATATATAGTGAAAAATTTAACAGTTTTCAACTCTTTACATTATATAAATAATCTTTTTAGAAATTATTCTAGCTGGGCATGGTGGCTCACATCTGTAATCCCAGTACTTTGGGAGGCCAAGGCAGGCGGATCACAAGGCCAGGAGTTCGAGACCAACCTGGCTTATATGATGAAATCCCGTTTCTACTAAAAATACAAAAATTAGCTGAGCGTTGTGACAGGAGCCTATAGTCCCAGCAACTCGGGAAGCTGAGGCAGGAGAATCCCTTGAACCTGGGAAATAGAGGTCGCAGTGAGCTGAGATGGCGCCACTGCACTCCAGCCTGGCGACAGAATGGAACTCTGTCACAAAGAAAAAAAAAAAGAAATTATTCTAAAAAACTTATTGTACAATTTACTCATATGTTATTACAATACCAGTATTTATTTCAGTGTTTCTTGCCACACAAAATGGAAATGACTATAAGTAAGGGAATGGTTAATAAGTTATTAATTATCCATAAGATAAATGCCATTCCAACAATAATGTTACAAAGTATGTGGGAAGTATTGATTATATTTTAAATAAGAGAAAGCATGTTATTAAGAAATATGCATAACATAAACAAATATTTTTTTGTGAAATAAAGACAATATATTACCAAAGCAAAAATACTACTAGAATTCAAATCAACATGCTAACTCTGTTCATTTCTGGTAGGTAGGATTAAGAATGATTTTTATATTATCTTTCTTTTTACATAATTATTCCATTTTCTACAATACCTAAGATTTTTTATTATAGAAAAACAAATCTATTTTTATAATATTCATCTTTTGACAAGGCACAAAATAAGTTTTAAGCAAACATAAAATCAAAGGTTAAAAATTTAAGAAGCTAATGTAGTAATTAAAACACTATGTAGTAATTTTAGTGATGCAAGTTATTCAATTTGAAATAACGAAAATAAGACTTATTGTAAGGCAGACTTAGTAGCTGATTGCATATTGTAGAAGGACAAACCAAGAGATTCCAAAGTTTTGTGACTGAGAGAACAATGATACTAGAAACTGAGAACTATAGAATTGTATTTCTGAACATATAAAACTAAGAACCAGACCCAGAGGTTACCTCACCCCTTAAGGGGCTGCCCTGCTATGAAAATCTGCTTCCTTTCTGATATCACTCTTTGGTAGTTAAAAAGGAAAGAAAAAAACTGTTTATTCATTAATTCAGCAAAAGTGTATTGAGTAACAACAATGTAATACATACTATTTGGAATTCTAGGAATTATAGTCATGAACAAACACTCTTAAGGTGACTAATAAAATGATCATCTGTCCATAGGATGTTTGACTCTTCAATGTCCAATCTCCTTCCTTCAGTTTCTTCAAAGTACTTTCAAAACCAACTTCTTAGGGAAGCCTTTCCCTATCACCAATAACTCCACATTAGATTCCATTTCTAATGCCAGGTAAAATCAATTGGTTGCTGCTGCCAGAAACTCTGTGTGATGATGGTATTAGGCTCAATGAGAAATGATGCTATGCGTGATTAGTGATGCCTGGCAAGCCTCTGGAGAGAGAAGTATCAGGAAATATGCTAACTATGGTGCATGTTGTCTCATTGCCTTCAGTCAACCATATAGCTCCAGGCTGCTTTTACTAATGCATTACACTTTTTAGAGCATGACCTAAAAATATTATATTTCTTATTCACAGAGTACACATATTAAGAGTAATAAAGACACAATACAAGCTGACTGAGAAGTACTTCATTTGTACTTTCTTTTCTGATGAATTCAAGAACCAAAACCTCTTAAGAGCCATTGTGCATAGTATTTTGCCTTTTCCCCTGTGAGAATAAAAAGGGATAATGTATAAAAATCTATACATCATAAAAATGTTCTTCCAATCTGTCGGGTTGTTGTGTTTGGTCGTTGATAGTAAAGACTTTGATACAGGAGTCTTGGCCATGACCCCAGATTATTCTTTCATTTGTTTCCAGTCTCCTGGGCTTGACCTGATTCCAAGAAGAATGGTGTCACTATTAGAGGCTTTCCAACCTCCTTCCGGGGAGCAGGCTGCTATTGATTGAAGGTGCCTCCAGGCTGAAAGTCTTAGATAAAATAGCTCTTCTGTCCACACACAGAAGCAAGCACATGAGCATGTGTGTGCATGTGTACGTGTAGGAAAGAGGGGTTCTAAGAGTTTTCTAGGAAATTTTCATAGAAAATAAAACTGTTGTTTTTTATTGCACTATATATATAGTTACATCACCTGTAACCATCGGGAGAAGGAAAAATGGAACCTCCTTGTACTGGCTTTGCAACTTCATGTGAATCTATAATTATTTCTAAATAAAAGTTAATCAATAAATAAGTACTTTTAAAATGCACTCACATTCAAACCTCTTTCATTCATTTAAATCATTTATTTTATGTATGACCAAATAAGAGACCCCTATGCCTCCCAATACAGGCAGAGAAAATGCATTCCCATATTCTAATTCTACGCTAAAAAAATAAAACACTTCAAAGGGTAGGGTCAGATATTTCAACTACTTTTATCATTTTTACTTAACTATAAAACCTGAAAACAAATACTACCACTAATGTAAAAATGACCTGACCATCTTTTTTAAGAGTTCTTGATTCAGATGGAAAGTTCTTAATGATACACCATTTTTTCTTTTGAAAGAATTTGAAGAACTTAATATAGCCTGCACTAAATTGTTTACTTAGAAAGTATTTTGTCTCTCCACTTCAACATGTCTCAAAAGATCTCTTAAAAGTTAAGAAAGTGCTAGTTTATTTATTTCAAAGTGTATGTATTTTTTTAAATTTCCATAGATTTCAGGACTTCTAATTTCTCATTAGAACCAAAAGTCACAGTTCTCAACTTTCTTTTTGAAGGCACAGGAATTAGAAGGTCTCATGAGATACATTGATTTCCTCCTCTCCCTTTTCCCCTGTTATGGTGTTGTATGCTATTTTAGAGACGATATCACAAGTTGCTGTTTTATTTTATATGCATATTATATATATGTTATGTATAATGTATTAGTACATTTTATAAAATATATCTGTATGTACAGTACATGTTTTAACATATGCATCCTTGCAATGATCATCAGCTGTTACGGGGATTTGGTTTGTTTGATTGTTGTTTTGTTTTGAGATGGAGTTGTTCTCTTGTTGGCCTGGCTGGAGTGCAATTGTGATCACGGCTGTGGTTTAGAGGTGAATCGCAGAGTAGGGAGTTGCTAACTGAATTCTACACTGGCTGCTAAAAGCATACCACTGAGTGCATTGACATACACTTGCTCTTCTCATCACCCTGTTTAGTTGTAGTGGAAAAACCAGGTTCATCAGAATTTTAATATGTAATGCTTCCCTCTAAACATATTTGGAAAAAAATATTAATTTTATTGAGATAAATGTCATCAAATTTTAAGTTTTTATTAATTATTAATGTTTCTCAGTCTTCAAGTGTGTAGTTCTCAAAGTTAAAAGCTAATGTGGTGTGTAATGTGAGAAGCCCCTGTGGTCAGAGCAAGAGGAGCAGGCTGGGCACACAGTTAAATATTCAAGATCTTTGTACACAGCCCCTCCTACTGCTTCTCTTGCCTTCCAGCCTTTGAAGTGGATTCTTCAATCCCCTCACTTCCTCTGTCTCTGCCCTTCCTGCCCCTGGTTTAGTGATTCAACCCACATTCACTGCATCTCAACCTTGCTTCCTGTTTCTGCCTCTGCTTTAGGCCATGCCCTCACTGCTAACCTTCTGATTAGTCCAGGTAATCCACAAGCCCCCTGCTGTTGCCCCCATTAACTTCTGGTCTTCCTGACCCTCACCTGCCAGCAGGGTTCACCCTCACCAGAAGGATTTCCCAAGAGGGGCTGGACTCCCTTCTTGATGTCTGAGATATGCTAAATAAGAGGCTTAAGTTATATTAAGGAAAAAGAAGCCCTTATGTTTCCATATGCTGATTCCAATCTCTCTTTACTGACTCTTAAAATATTTTCTGGGGCTGGTGTGGTGGCTCACATGTGTAATCCCAGTACTTTGGGAGGCCAAGGTGGGAGGATCACCCCACGTCAGTAGTTCATGACTAGCTTGGCCAATATGGTGAAACCCCGTCTCTACTAAAAATAGAAAAATTAGCCAGGTGTGGTGGTGCACACCTGTAATTCCAGCTACTCAGGAGGCTGAGGTGGGAGAATCGCTTGAACCAGGGAGGCAGAGGTTTCATTGAGCTGAGATCATGCCACTGCAGTGAGCTGAGATAACGCCTGGGCAACAGAACCAGACTCCATCTCAAAAAAAGAAAAGAATTTCTTGAGAAATGCCAAGAATTCACTTTTCTATAATATTTCTAATACTTTCTGCAGTTATCATACTAGCAGTACTTGAGATAGTCTTCCTGAAAATGTATTTGCTAATTTATGTTTCCAGCCCCAAGCAAATCCACGGAAAAGAAGCGTGTCTAGATAACAATGTGGGTGAGTGCTAGAGACTGAATGTGTCTGCCCCGAATTCATATATGGAAATCATTACCCCCAATACAATTGTATTAGGGGGTGAGGCCTTTGGTTGATGATTAAGTCATTCATGAGAGTGGAGCCCTCATGAAAGGGATTAGTACCCTTACAAAAGAGACCAGGACCGGGCGTCGGTGGCTCATGCCTATAATGCCAGCGCTTTGGGAGGCCAAGGTGGGCAGATCACTTGAGGCCAGGAGCTTGCGAACAGCCTGAGCAACACGGTGAAATCCCACCTCTACTAAAAATACAAAAATTAGCTGGACATGGTGGCATGTGCCTGTGGTCCCAACTACTTGACTGGCTGAGGTGGGAGAATGGCTTGAGCCCAGGAGCTAGAGGTTGCAGTGAGTCAAGATCAAGCCATTGTGCTCCAGCCCGGATGACAGAGCAAGACCCTGCCTCGAAAAAAAATACACAAATAAAAATTTTAAAATGATAAAAATAAAATAAAACAGACCTCACCATTTCTACCATGTGAGGAGACAGAAGACAGCCATCTGTGAACCAAGAAGGCTATTACCTGACATGAAATCTGCTGGCACCTCAGTCTTGCACTCCCTAGTCTCCAGAACTGTCAGCAACGCGTTTCTGTCATCTACATGCCATCCGGCCTATGGTATTCTGCTACAGATGCTCAAACAGGCTAAGACAGAGATCAAGGGGAAGGAGGAAACCAAACCAGAGCAAAGAACCTCTGATCACACTCTTTGGAACTTCCTGACATCAGGATATTCCCATTTCTGGGAGTAAAGGCCTTAGTGCTAACTAAATTGACCCATATTCTACTATGCTAAGAGGAAGTTCTACTTCCCCAGGGTTGGTCTTTTCCAACGGGGTAGGGCAGTGGGATGTATAAAGTCAAAGCTTTTTAACAAGTTTGTAACCTGCAGAACCCACAAGAACCACAGATTCTTTAATTTACCTTAGGCTTCTTAGTTCAAACCTACAGGAGTGCACCTTGGTTCGCGTATATTAAAGCAGTACTTCTTGTCTACAAGAAAGAAAAAAGAGGAGGCTTAAAAATAGGCATAACTAGGACAAGTTACTCAGTGAAAACTGCTTTTAAATTAAAAAAAAAAATCCTAAGCAAAATTTCCCTCAGGGATGTGTCTGTCTCTGCTCTTTGTGGTATCTATAACCTTACTGAGAATTGGCTGTCCATTACAGTGGCAGTCTTAAACTTAGGAACAAATTGATTCCTAAATGTTTCTTCAATAAAATTTTATTAAAGTAATGTTATAATTGATGCTAACTTCTGACATTAATGCATAAATTTTATTATTTCATAACGTAGAAGAAAGACTGTCAAACTCAACCAGTTTAAACATTTTGTAAAGGAGTGGCCCAGCTGAGACCAAAGTTTTCACTTGTTCTTTTATCCATCCATCCCTTCATACATTCAATGTTTATTAGATGAAACTGATTTAGTTCCTATTCAAGGGGTGTGTGGAATAAACAAAGAGAAAAGGCATGCCATTTAAAATAGGGTGTGAAAAAGGAAACTTGGACAGAGAAATTGTAAGTTACCCAACGACACACAGCTAGTGAGGTAGTATGGAAAGGATTCAAACTCAAACAAATAGATTCCAGAGTTCCTGTTGTTAATCATTATGAATACATGCACTTCGACTTGATAAAACTCTGTGCACCGTTCTATATTTGTGTCTCTTGTTAATTTACTTCCATACCACCTAAAACATTTTAGTCTTCTTGTTAAACCAAATCCACATAATCCATCCACTAATACAGAGCCACTAACTAAAACTGGCACATTAATTATTTTCTTGCAGATGGTATGATTTTTAAACAGTTGATATAGTCAAGAGTGTATGGGTCTCTAATTGAGTGCATAAGTCTAAACAAAGATGCAGGATCACAGGGGAACAGTGAAACATTCAGAAAGAGCAGATTTAGTGACTTTTGTGCTGGAGTGTGGAAGCAAAAGAAAAATGTCCTTGTCCGAGGAAGTAAAGTTGAACAAAACTCTCCCAATAGAGGACACAGCTTGATCAAGTGTAAGACATTCTTGGTCCTCAACGTCTAGCTTCAAGAACACAGAAATGAGCCACCCAGAATAGCTACAGGGACCAAGAGAAACCAGTGTCAGAGCACGACCAGGAGAACATTGATGGAGAATATCATGCCAAGATTATTAATGAGCATGTCATATGAGCCAGGAACTACACCTTGCTGAACTCAAGGTACATTATATCCATTTTTCTCCTCAATCTAGCACCCTGCCATTCTGTTATAAAAGGAGATTAAATCAGTCTAGACCTGTTTGTAACAATGCCAGTGACCTGTTCTGTAGATGTCTTCAAATTATTTCTGAATGTCTTATTACAGTGACTTTTCAGTCTAGAAATTTTTAGCCAGTAATTTTTTGGGTTCTCTTTCCTGTGCTTGACGAAAAAAGAGGGGAAGCATTATAGTATCTTTTTGGCATAAGGCATCAAACTAAGAATTCTTAAAAATGGCCGCTATTAGTCTTGTGATGACATCCAACAATCCTTAGAGTTCCTTGATGGCAAGTCATCAGGGACTGAAGATAGGAGAGACTGTGCTTATCTAAATAATGCACCATCTGTTCTTATCTAAGCTGACATGGTTTCTTGCCCCCTCCATCTATAAGCTCTCATTTCTGTTCAATAATGTCTTATTCAGAACTATCAAAGCTCTCCATTAAGATCATCGTTAAGATCAACGATACCTATCATGCTTCAGCAGTCCTTCCTTGAAGAAATTGCATGATTCCTATTGTTCAACATGAAAACATCAAAGAATGAAATCTTGCACTTGGTTATACTCTAGGAAGCAAATAAGGGAGGAGGAGAGCAGCAAATTAAATAGGAAATGCAGCATTAAAGATGACTTGGCCTTTTCTCAGAAAAGGAGAGGCACATAGGGAGTGATTTTGAAACATACACAAAAAACTGTAAGACCACTGGTGAGTAAGACAGAGAAGATCTTCTTTATTCCAATTACTGAGCAATAATCTAACTACAACCAGGAACTGCGTCTTCTGTTCATAATTGATGTTGCCACTGAATAGAGTGTCTTATAACTGAAAACTAGGTGGGCTATTAGCATAATTACAAAGAAGACCGTGTTTGTCTTTAACACTAAAACACCACCTGTCTTTGAAGCACCCCCAATTTTACCCCTTTCCTACATACCCCAGTTATCCCTTCCCTCACCCTTTTCTCTTTCAAGTGACCTCCTCACTCTTGGAGACTCAGTTTGCCAGTACAGTATGAATGTGCAATATTGGTTCACCTAGATATTTCTGTGAGTTGTTAGGCTTATGCAAAACCTTAAGTCAAAAAAGTGAATGCAGCTAACATTCCCAAAAGCTTTATATGGGATATTCTTTTTATAGTACCTATATATATTAATGGGCATTTGGATTGGCTCCAAGTCATTGCTATTGTAAATAATGCTACAGTAAACATAGACTGAATAAAGAAAATGTGGCACATATACACCTTGGAATACTATGCAGCCATAAAAAAGAATGAGTTCATGCTTTTTGTGGGGACATGGATGAAGCTGAAAGCCATCATTCTCAGCAAACTAACACAGGAACAGAAAACCAAACACTGCATGTTCTCACTACTCATAAGTCAGAGTTGAACATGAGGACACATGGACATCAGGAGGGGAACATCACACACTGGGGCCTGTCGGGGAGTGGGGGACAAGGAGAGGGAGAGCATTAGGACAAATACCTAATGCATGTGGGGCTTAAAACCTAGATGATGGGTTGATGCGTGCAGGAAACCACCATGGCAGATGTATACCTATATAACAAACCTACACATTCTGCACATGTATCCCAGAACTTGAAGTAAAATAAAAAAATAAAAATAAAGTACACATATACATCAACTCATTTAATCCTCTCAATAACCCTATGTTATAGATGCAATTGATGGCCCTATATCATAAATGAGAAAACTGATGCCCAGAAAAGTTAAATAAAATGCTCGAACTAGTCATACAGCTAGTCCTCAGTTGGCCTCCCCAAATTCCTGTGCTGAAAATCCTATCATTTATTGCCTTAAGAAAGTTACTAGAAAAGGTTTTGTATTTGATGTATTGATCCTTCTAATCTTTAATAAATTTTGCCTCATTAATTCTTTTCATGTCTGATTTTTATTTCATGTCGAGTTTCTAGCAGAATTTCTCAAGATGTGGTTGAGTTACATTCAAACAATATTTCTGCTCTTACTCTCCCATTTATCTTACTTGTGCCACATGCACACACACATCATCTTCTTTGGTTACCGTCTCCAGTTGGGGCCACCAAGGCCTGTAAACCCATGGGGAAAAGTATAGATTTGCTCATGATCTCCAAATACGTTTTGCTTTTTGATATGATAAAGTGCACCATCATCTGTTTTCTACACTGATGTGCTGATAAAGCAGACCCAGCTCACCTAACTACCCATAAATGGTTACTACAGCATAAATAAAAAAATCAGATTCTTAGGTTTAAAGGGCCTTGCCTATTTGTCATAGTGTCATAGTTTTATTTTCCTCTTGATAAAGGGAATCTTCAAATATGACATTTATATAAGAATAATCAGATAAAAAATTCCATCTGGTTTTATTCTGCCCACATTTACATTTATGCCTTTGACAAGGAGTAGCATAATCTTAATTTTCATATGTGCTTTCTGGTTTCAGCAATCATAGGATTAAGACCTAGCTGGAAGATTACTGTGAAAAAGACCTTACCCTCTGTTAGCTATTTAGAAATACAGTTTATTAAGAAAAGTGGGATAAATAATTCTTTCCTTGTAGGTGGTAGTTTTCAGAGTAAAGAGTTGGAGTTGGTACTCCACTTGCTTCTCATTGGTGTTCAATTAAGTTGTGTGCATGGTTTTAAAATTTTTGCTTTCTTCTCTTTTGCATTATGAACTCATGGGTTTGGGTAGTGATTGCATTACAACTGAATTCATGATTCTTACTGATGTTCAAACTATTCCATCTTTGAGTAATGAGAGGCTCCCCAAGATTTCTTTTTAATATAGCCCATTACTAACTACAAGTCTTCTTTCTCTGGACATAATAAGAGGTCCTAGCCTCATCTTGTATTTTTCCTGGCCAAATCTGGCACAATCAGCCATTCTTCTAAGGAGTCTTGGTTCTTTTAGTAGAAAATTATCTTTAGAATCCAAAATCTTGGCCCTAAGCATGTTAATTACCTTAAGGTTGTCATTGCTTCTAGGCTTCTTCAATGGACAAAAACCAAGATATAAGTGCTTTTGAAAAGAAATTATGAGATTTTTAAATTAATATTTTCATTTCTAAGTAAATATTATAAAAATTTACTTATTTTGGAGTCATAGATCTTTTTTCTTATGTTGAAAATTTTTATTCCTAATCACATTAATATATCTTATTTATATTATACTATAGATAATTAGATTAAAATAATATTACAACAATTATTAACAATTACACTTCTAAATAAAGTCTAAGATTTTATTGTATCTATATGTGTCCTTACAATACATACTAATACAGATATACAGACAAAATTGTTTGCTCTCAAGTGACTTGGAATAATCATTTTTTGTGTGATTATGGCATTATAATTATGCCTAATTATGCTAATTTATTTTAGATTTTTACCAGTTTTCAGAGATTGCTTTTCTTCTTGTGAATTTAATTTTTTTAACAGACTAAACTACTTGACAGAGAAATTCTGCGTCTTGCCAATTTGGCAAAATTGAGACTAGATTTACATTCTTCCTGAAACAACTAAAAAACTGGACAAAAATACATAAATCAATGCTTTGTAAGACACTGCATGTCAGGCATTAGGGACATTGATCCTTGAGTGACAGAAAAGAAATGAGATGAGCCTATGATTGCCCAAGCTTAACACCTTATGAGAAGAACCTAGGCAGGGTGTGACAGACTCCCTAGTTGATGAAAAATAGCCATGAACCCTGGAAGACCAATGTGGCTTGAGACTGCAGTACAGACTATTTAAGAGAAGAGAGCTATACATAGACAGAATCCTGGATACTTACAGAGGCTCCTCCTCCAAGTATTCAACACATCAATCCATAAGTGTTTAAACACTATGCAAGACCTGAAAAAAGAGCATCCCAAACCATTAGAGGTAACAATGCCTGGTATACACACACAGGGTCTGTTCCCACTAGCCAGACTACAGAAGCTTATAATTCACGGAGGTTAGAGTACCCAAGGGTCTTGCCTCAATAATTGAGGATAATTAGTTCAAAACTAAACACCAATCTGGCCCTCTCTAATAATATTAAAAGCAAGACCTAAAAGGATCAAACTGTTTCCAAGCAATTTAACTGTATCCCAGAATAAATCTCAAGAATATTGATAAGAATACAAAGATGTCAAACTTCCAAAAGGGTAAAAATAACAATCTCTAGCATCTAATAAAAAGTTGCCAGGCATGTAAAAAAGTAGAGAAATATAATCTGTGTCAGAGAAAATGCAATCAAAACTGTTACAGAAATGACAAAGATGTTAAAATTAGCAGTTAATGACTTTTAAAAAGATATGTTAACTGTTTTCCACTGTAGGTTTAAAAAGTTATTGGAAGATATAAAAAGGATTCAGATTGAACTACTAGGAATAAAAATTATAGGGTTTTATGTTTAAAATATACTGGATGGGATTAATACCAAATTAAACTTTGCAAAGAAAAGATTTGTGAATCACATTTATTGATTTGCATATATTGAACCAGCCTTGCATCCCAGAAATAACCATCGTATCATTTCTCCTCCTTGATCTTTGCATATTAACTTTTTGATGTGCTATGGGATTTAGTTTGCTAGTATTTTCTTAAGGTTTTTTGCATCTATGCTCATCAGGGATACTGGCTGGATTTTTTTTTTTCTTTTTGATATGTCTCTGCCAGATTTTAATATCAGAATGATTCTGGCTTCATAGAATGAGTTAGGGAGAAGACCCTCTTCCTCAATTTTTTGGGAATCATTTCAATGGAATTGGTACTGTTTTTTTTCTTTGTACATCTAGTAGAGTTTGGCTGTGAATCCATCAGGCCCAGGGCTTTTATTGGTAGGTGGGTTATTTTTTTCTGATTCAATTTTGAAACTATTTGTTGGTTTGTTCAGGTTTTCATGTTCTTCCTGGTTTAATCTGGGAAGACTCTGTATTTCTAGAAATTTATGCATTTTCTCTAGATTTTCTAATTTGTGTGCATAGAGTTATTCATTATAGTCTCTAAGGATATTTTTTATTTTTATGGGATTGTTTCTAATGTCATCTTTGTCATTTCTGGTTGAGCTTATTTGGATCTTCTATTTTTTCATTGTTAATCTGGCCAGTAGTCTATTAATGTTGTTTATTCTTTTGAAGAACCAATTATTGGTTGTATAACAAAATTAAAAGCAAGACCATATGATCATCTCAATAGGTGCAGAAAAAGCTTTCAATAAAACCCGTGATAAAAGCCCTCAGCAGACTAGGCATTAAAGGAACATAGCTCAAAATAATAAGAGCCATCTATGACAGACCCATAGCAAACATCATACTAAAGGGGCAAAAGCTGTAAACATTCCTTTTTACAATAGTAACAATGCAAGGATGCCTATTCTCACCACTCCTGTTAATATAGTACTGGAAGTCCTAGCCAGAGCAATCAGGCAAGAGAAAGAAATTAAATCCAATCAAATAGGAAGAGAGGAAGCCAAACTATCTTTCCTGGCTAACAATACAATTCAATACCTAGAAAATCCAAAAAACTCTGCCAAAAGACTTCAAGAACTGGTAACTTTAGAGAAGTTTCAGTATACAAAATCAATGTAAAAAATCTAGTAGTATTTCGACACATGAGTAACATTCAAGCTGAGAGTCAAATCAAGAACACAGTCCCATTGACAATAGCCACCACAAAATTCAAAAATCTAGGAATACAGTTAACCAAGGTGATGAAGGGTTCCTATAAGGAGAACTACAAAATACTGTTGAAAAAAATCAGAGATGACACAAATAAGTGAAAAAACATTCCATGATCAGGGATTGGAAGAATCAATATTATTAACGTGGACATACTGCCCAAATTAATGTATAGATTCAATGATATTTCTATCATTTTTCACAGAATTAGAAAAAACTATTCTAAAATTAATATGGAAGCAAAAGAGCCCAAATAGCCAAAGCAATCTGAAACAAAAGAACAAAGCTTGGAGGCTTCACACTACCTGACTCCAAACTATACTATAAGGCTGCAAGAAGCAAAAGAGCATGATCGTGGTACAAAAATAGACATATAGACCAACAGAACAAAATTGAGAAACCAGAAATGCAGCTACACACCTACAACCATCTAATTTTCAACAAGGCTGACAAAAGCAAGCAATGGGTAAAGGACTCCCTGTTCAACAAATGGTGCTAGGATAACTGGCTAATCATTGCAGAAGAATGAAACTGGACCCCTATCTTTCACCATATACAAAAATTAACTCAAGATGAATTAGAGATTTAATTCATCTTGAGTTAATTTTGAATTAAAGATTTAATTCATCTTGGAAATATTTAATTCATCCAGAAGTACCTTTCTTGATATCTGCCCTAGCAAAGAACTATTGGCTAAGTTTCCAAAAGCAATTTGAACAAGAACCAAAATTAACAAGTAGTAAATAATTCTAAAGAACTTCCATACAGCAAAAGAAACTATCAACAGAGTAAATAGACTACTGCAGAGAAAATATTACAAACTACGGATCTGACAAAGGTCTAGAATCTGTAAGGAATTTAAACAATAGAACAAGCAATTCAGAATCTATAAGGAAGTTAAACAATGGAACAAGCAAAAATCAACCTCATTAAAAAGTGGACAAAGGACATGAACAAGCACTTCTCAAAAGAAGATGCAGGCCGACTCTGGGCACACTGCATATGAGTTAGCCCTGCTCCACAAAGAACAGTAATAAAACAATAAAATAAAATTAAAGAAGACATACGAGTGACCAACAGACATATGAAAACATGCTCCACATCACTAAACATCAGAGAAATGCAAATCAAAACCACAATGAGATACCATCTTACACCTATCAGAATGGCCATTATGGAAAGTCAAATAACAGGTGCTGTTGAGACTATGAAGCAAAAGAAACATTTATACATTGTAAGTGGGAATGTAAATCAATTCAGCTACTGTGGAAAGTAGTTTGGAAATTTCTCAAAGAAGTTCAAACAGAGCTACCATTTGACTAAAGGCATATACTAAAAAGGAAATAAGTCATTCTGCCAAAAAGACACAGGCACTCATATGCTCATCACAGCACTATTCACAATAGCAAAGACTTGGAATAAATCTAGGTGCCCATCAGTGGTGAATTGGATAAAGGAAATGTGATACATATACATCATGGAATACTACACAGCCATAAAAAAAAACAAAGTCATGCCTTTTGCAGCAACATGAATGCAGCTGGAGGTCATAGTCCTAAGTGAATTAATAAAGGAATCAGAAAACCAAATATTGCATGTTCTCACTTATAAATGGGAGCTAAATATTGATTGCTCATGGATATAAAGATGGGAACAATAGCTACTATGGACTACTGAAGGAGAGAGGGAAGGAGGGGGATGCAGGTTGAAAAACTAGGTACTAGGTTCACTACTTGGGTGATAATATTTGTACCCCAAACCTCAGTATCATGCAATGTACCCATATAACAAACCTCCACTTGTACCCCCTGTATACAAAATAAAAGTTGAAATTATTTTTAAAAAGATTAGTGAACATGAAGGCATAGCAATAAAATCTATACAAAATGAAACATGTAGACAAAGATATTTTAAGTAAATACAAAGAGCATCAGTGAGCTTGTGACTATTAAGCAGACTAATATACATGTAATTGTTTCTCTCAAGGATAAAAAGGGAGATTTCAGAAATAATAAAGACAAAAACTTTTCAAAATTGATAACAATTATGAATTTGCAGATCCCTTAAGCTCAATAAACCTCATGCACAAGAATCACAAAGACAAGTACACCAAGGTACACTATAATAAAACTGCCAAAAACCAATAATAAATTTAAAAATCTTTTTAGAAAGTCAAAGAAAAAAAGACACATTATATGCAGAGAAACAAAGAAAATCATGAAAGTAGGCATCTTATTTGAAACAATGCAAACAAGAAAACAGTGGAGCAACATCTTTACAATACTGGGTTGGAGTGGGACTGTCAACCCAGAATTTTATATCCAGCTGTATTAGCCCATTTTCATGCTGCTGATAAAGACATACCTGAGGCTGGGAAATTTATACAGGAAAGGGTTTAATGGACTTACAGTTCCATGTGGCTGGGGAGGACTCACAATCATGGTAGAAGGCAAGGAGGAGCAAGTCATGTCTTACATGCATGGCAGCAGGCAAAGAGAGAGCTTGTGCAGGGAAACTCCCCCTTATGATACCATCAAATCTCATGAGGCTCATTCATTATCACAAGAACAGCAAGGGAAAGACCTTCCCATATGATTCTATTGCCTCCCACCAGGTCCCTTACACAACATATGGGAATTGAAGATAAGATTTGGGTGGAGATATGGCCAAACCATATCATTTTGCCCCAGCCCTCCTAAATCTCATGTTCTCACATTGCAAAACCAATCAGTGCCTTCCCAGCAGTTCCCCAAAGTCTTAACTCATTTCAGCAGTAACCTAAAAGTCCACAGTCCAAAGTATCATCTGAGACAAGGCAAGTCCCTTCCACTTATAAGTCTGTGAAAATCAAAAGCATGTTAGTTACTTCCCAGATACACTGGTGGTACAGGCTTTGAGTAAATACCTACATTTCAAATGGGAGAAATTGGCCAAAACAAAGCAGCTACAGACCCCATGCAAGTCTAAAATCCTGTGGGGCAGTCAAATCTTGAAGCTCCAAAATGATCTCCTTTGACTTCATGTCTCGCAATCAGGTCACATTGATGCAAGAAGTGGGTTCCCAGGGTCTTGGGCAGCTCCATTCCTGTGGCTTTGCAGGATACAGCCTCACTCCAAACTGCTTTCATGAATTGCTGTTGATTGTCTGCAGCTTTTCCAGGTACGTGGTGCAAGCTGTCGATGGATCTAACATTCTAGGGTCTGGTGGACAGTGGCCCTCTTCTCACAGCTCCACTAGGCAATGCCCCAGTAGGGCCTCTGTGTGCAGACTCCAACCCCACATTTCCCTTCTGCACTGCCCTAGCAGGGGTTCTCCATGAGGGCCCCACCTCTGCAGCAAATTTCTGCCTGGACATTCAGGTGTTTCCATACATCATCTGAAATCTAAGTAGAGGTTCCCAAACCCCAATTCTTGACTTCTGTCGTCTTGCAGGCTCAATGCCATGTGGAAGCTGCTAAGGCTTGGGGCTTGCACACTCTGAAGCCACAGCCCAAGCTCTATGTTGACCCCTTTCAGCCATGGCCAGAGTGGTTGGGACACAGGGCACCAAGTCCCTAGGCAGCACACAGCTCAGGAACCCTGGGCCTGACCCAAAAAACATTTTTTCCTTCTAGGCCTCTAGGCCTGTGATTGGAGGGATTGCCATGAAGACCTCTGACATGCCCTGGAGACATTTTCTCCATTGTCTTGGGGATTAACATTCAACTCCTCATTACTTATGCAAATTTCTGCAGCCAACTCGAATTTCTCCTTACAAAATGGGATTTTCTTTTCTATCACATTGTCAGGTTGCAAATTTTCTGAACCTTTATGCTCTGCTTTCCTTATAAAACTGAATGCCTTTAACAGCACCCAAGTCACTTCTTAAATGCTTTGCTGCTTAGAAACTTCTTCCACCAGATACCCTAAATCATCTCTCCCAAGATCAAAGTTCCACAAATCTCTAGGGCAGGAGTAAAATGCTGCCAGGAGCAAAATACTCATTGCTAAAACATAACAAGAGTAAACTTTGCTCCAGTTCCCAACAAGTTCCTCATCTTTATCTGAGACCTATTCCTAGACCTTATTGTTCACATCACTATCAGCATTTTTGTCAAAGCCATTCAACGAGTCTCTAGGAAGTTCCAAACTTCCTACATTTTCTTGTCTTCTTCTGAGCCCTCCAGCCTGTTCCAACCTCTGCCTGTTACCCAGTTCCAAAGTCGCTACAACATTTTCGGGTGTCTTTTCAGCAACATCCAACTTCCAGTACCAATTTACTGTATTAGCCCATTTTCATGCTGCTGATAAAGACACACCTAAGAATGGGCAATTTTTACAGGAAAAAGGGTTTAATAGACTTACAGTTCCACGTGGCTGGGGAGGCCTCACAATCATGGTGGAAGATAAGGAGGAGCAAGTCACATCCTTTATGTATGGCAGCAGGCAAAGAAAGAGCTTGTGTAGGGAAACTCCCTTTAATAATACTATCATATCTCATGAGACTTATTCACTGTCATGAGAACAGTATGGGAAAGACATGCCCCATGATTCAATTACCTCCCACTGGGTCCCTCCTACAACATGTAGGAATTGAAGATGAGATTTGAGTGTGGACACAGCCAAACCATATTGCCAGCTAAAATATTTTTTAAAAACCAAAGTGAGATAGATTTCCTCAGTCAGATGAATTTCAGAATTTATCTCCAGCAGAACATATTACATGAAATGTTAAAATCAATTCTTCCAGACAGAAAGAAACTGATACAAGAGAGAAATAGGGATCTACATAAAGGAACAAATAACTCTGGAAATGGTAAATACGTGGTTAATTAACTAATATTTTTATATTCATTTTATGTAAATAAATAGCTCTTCAAAAGATAATTTACAGCTTAATCAAAAATAGCAATGTAATGTGGTATTTATAACATGTAAAAGTGAAATTTATGGCAACAATAACATAAAGTCAAGAAGAAAATATTTGCATATCATATATCTAATAAAAGAGTTACGTTCATAATATGTAAAGATCTCTTAGAACTCCTATTGAGAAATTAAACAAAACCTAATTAAAAATGGGCAAAATATTGATATAAGAAGAAATGTAGGCCACATAAGCACATGAAGACATTATTAATATCATTCATTATTTGGAAAATGCAAATTAGAGCCACAATGTGATAGCATTACACACCGATTTGAATGTCTACAATTAAGAAGACTGCCCATCCAAGCACTGGCAGACTGTAGAACTGGAATTCTCATACACTGTTGCTAATGTAAAACAGCATAGTTACTTTGTAAAATGTTTGTTAATTTCTTTAAAATTTCAACATGCACCTACCATGTGGTCCAGTGATTTCACTAACTGGTATTTATAAAAGAGAGATGAAAGCATATGTCTATGCAAAATGTACACATAAATGTTCAAAGGAACTTTATTTGCAATAGCCAAAACCTGGAAAAAAAAATCCACCAGCCAGTGAATGGATAAACAAAGTGTAGTGCGTCTATACAGTGGAATACTAGTCTGCAATAGAAAGTTAACTATTAATACATGCAACAATATGATGAATCTTGAAATAATTACACTGAGTGAAAGTAGCTCAATAAAAAAGATTATCTGTAGTAAGATTCCATTTATTTGCAATTCTGGAAAATGCAAACTATAGTGACAGAAAGCAGACAAGAGGCTACCTGGATACCACAGAGGGGTGGGTGAAGGAGAAAAGGTCGGGGCATGGGGAGCAGCTAAAGGGAGGTATTACAAAGGGACAGGAGAAAACTCTAGACTTGACTGATGTGTTATTATCTTGATTATGGTGGTGGTTTTGTGGGTGTGTAACTTAGTCAAAACTTGTCAAATCATGCTTTTAAATATGTGTTGTTTATTGCATGCCAATACTACCCCTGCACAGCTATTTTAAATATAACAAAAAGTTATTTTTAGAGAAGTCTCACTTCCATCCTAATCTCTTCTCTCCTGTTCCCTGCCTCATCCTATAGGTAGTCATTTGTGTTAGTTTTTTACATGCAATTCCAATGGGCCTTTGCACAAAAATAAGTGTGTATATGTGTTTTCCCAATCTTACCCCACCAAATACAATCACACACACACACACACACACACACACGCGTGCGCGCACACACACATCCCCCCACCCCCCACACACAGAGATACACTTTTTTCTATATTTCTCTTTCTTCCCTTAACAATGTATCCTGGGAGATTCTGCCACATTGGTATATGGTGATTTTTATCATTCATGTTTACATCTGCATAGAATTCCTTTGTATGGCTGTACCAGAGGCTATTGAACTAGTCCCCTGTTGAAGGGCATTTGAGTTGTTTCCTTTCATTTGCTATTATAAATACACCAAAATTAATAACCTTATCCATAAATCACTTTGTATTTTTGACAGTTTCCCTTTGAGATTGATTGTGAGAAGTAGGATTGATGACAGGTCAAGAGGTAAAGGCAAAGGTAAATTTTTAAAATATTAGTATTCTCAAACTTAGCATTCTTGATTTTAACTATTTGGAGACAACATCAAAAGGGTGGGATGTGATCATCTGTTATTTTGGTGAGGCTTGATTTTGAGCAAAGTAAATGCTTAGGATTATGTGCAGAAGTAAGTTATTTGGGAGTAAATTAGTGTAGCCACTGTCCTGCAGACACATATAAACAAAGTTTTATAGTTTGTTACTTATTGTAGAATCCAAGAACAGCCCTCAAGTTTCCTGAATCCTGGACCCTCTATGAACAATTGCAACATGAAATCAAGCTATGATTAATCTCAGGAATATGCTGGATTTCTTAGCATCTAGGAACTTGGAAGTAAGGCGAACTTGCTTCTGAAACTGAAAGTTTGGCACCAGATGGCCTGATCTTTCTAGCTGCTTCTGCCCAAATGGATTCTGATCTCATTTCCTTTTATTAAAGGAATTTGTGTCTTTTGCATGAGTCTGTGGGTACTTTTGCTAGCATTGTGTAGTAGCAAAGAGTATAGGATATGAGCTAGGGTATCTGCATTTGAAACTGGCTCTGCCACTTTCTAAATATATAATCTTGGACAACATCCCTTCTGTTCCTCAATTTCCTCTCTTTTCTGAAATGAGGGTAATCATAGTACCTGCCACATAGCATTGTTGTCAGAATTAAATGAAACATACACAAAATGCTTAGAATAATGGCAGGGAGGCAGTAAGCACTCAGTAAATGCATGCTATGATATCCATAGTGACCATCACCTTGGGATAACTATCCATTGAGTATATATTATATGAATTAAAAGAACATTTTTCAGCGTTGAAGTCTGGAAGATTTTCTAAGCTGGCAAAGAGGCATCTTGTATAAATACTAAGAGTCCTATGCACACAATATGTGTATATACTAAATTATGAAGTATATATGAGTCCGATATTAGACAACAGTTTTTTCTTCTAAGAAAGCTAGCTAGAGAAATACCTAGTTTTCCCTCAAAGGGAATCCTCATCTATCTATGAACTACCCATCTTTAAATCTGTGTTTCTCGCTTTTGGGTCAGCCTCCATTGTTACTAAACTTTTGTTTATTAAATTCTTGCCTAAAACACAATTTTAAAAAAATTATTATTTCTAATTGACACATGGTAATGAAACATCGTTTTTAATATGGGGTCTTTGTCAGTGATTTTCTCCACACACCCCATTCTGCTCTGAAAACATTGGCTGCAGGTGGCTGCTTCTCTTTTTCTAGCCAGAATCCTCTACACCTGCCGCACATTCCCTTGGGGGCTGCATAGTCCTGGCTGAGCAACGCCCATCTCTTCCTAACAGCAAAGTGAAGACCCTGTACATGGCTTCAGGTAGAAAGAATATCTTCCTGCTTAAAGGCTTTTCTGAAAACATATTGTGCACTTGTGTAACACCATGATACTTTCTGTTTAACCCCATTAAATATCCTCAGGTAGCAGTAGCTTGGTGGGTGGCTGCTAAATACTTAATGTCCCTGTAGGTAACCCATTATTCTCAGAAAGGACTGCCCTGTGGAGACTTGAGAAGATCATGACCGGTTTGATCAGGAGTAAAAGTGTGGTGTGTGTGCGTGTAATACTGATAGAGTCAACAGACATAGAAAGACAGACAGATAGATAGATAGATGGATGACAGTACAGCAACTCCATTTAAAGGACCTTTTTTATATCCTACTAAACTCCAATTGAGGATGCTAATATTGTTTGTGCTGAAACATTCTACCAGTGGAGTCGGCAAGAACTTCCTGTAAGATGGAAATTTTAATCCGTGTGTGGTGCATGTTAATCAGTTCACTTTTAAATACCTGAAAAGTGGCTGGATATTAGAGTTAAATGCATGGAAATTGCAAGTACTAATGAGATGCTCTTTCTACTCTATGTCAAGAATCTTAATTTTATTTTCCGTGTCTTAGAGCCATCACTTGTTTTGGAGAATGTGTAGTGGAAATCAATAGTAAAGAGATGTGTCTTAGAATGATGTCAGGCACACAGCTAAGTACTCAACAAATGCAAGATATTGCTTGCATAATGATCATAGACCTTAGGACAGCTACCCACGAGTATGCATTACGGGAATTAAAAGGATATTTTTCAGGGGTTTTTGCAATGTGGAGGATTTTTCTATTTATAGTTATTTATGTTGTGTGAAAAGTTATAGGATTTACCTAATGATGACGAGATATAATGAGAAATACACAAGACTGAGCATCAGAAAAGATGGGCTTGAGCTCCAGTTCTACCATGACTTGTGTCAGCTTGATTGACATGGTACTTTTCTTTCTTACTTGAAACTGATGAGCTTAGAAAAAGTTATTTTTATGACGTTCTCACCTGAAATCTGATTATAATTTATAAACTGTTATCAACCAGCATTTGGAAGCTAAGACTCCTACATGATTCATTCAAACTCTTTTGAGAAAATTACTTTCTCTTTTCTTTACTTCTTTTTTTTTTAACCACTCTTTAGTTACTCTCAGGCTTATGAGTGGCCTTTGGAGAATTCCTTGTAGTGCTGTTATGTGCAGTCTCCCTTCTGCCTCTGCAACCCCTCTTCAATGAGTCTCCACGTATTGTCCTGCAGGTCCGCACTGCTCAGTGGCTCCCCTACCTAGAGCCAAGGAAGCACAGAATTTCAAGAGGCATAGGGGTTGTGCTCTTACTCCCAAACCATAAGCCTGGATGCAATTATGCATTGCCACAAAGGAAAGATTGCTTCCTCCCTCCATATAAACTAGTAGAGACCTTGTGTCTTCCCTCAACCCCAGCTCTACCTCAGGAAACTGTTGGATTAAATATGACACAAGGTACTTCTGTACACGAGAAGTAGGAGGTTTGAATTAAGAAATTCATGACTTACTATGCAAAGCACGCAGTCAAATTAAATATTAAGAATGATTCCCATCCCAGAGCAAGACTTAATTGTCCTCAGATCAATGGGTTTTTTCCCAGTTTCCTGGCCCCTCTTTCCTTGTCAGTTGCACAGCATGGACAATGAAACACAAACTGGTAACTGCACTGTAGCCCCCATCCCTTTGTCCTTTAGCCATGGATTTAGCACAAGAGTCCCCGACGGAGAGATAAGGGGGTGTGTGGGCAGAGAGAGGAGAGAGATAATCTGAATAATAGGATCATTCTAGTCACTACAGAGGTGTTTTATATGAGACAGGCATGATGTTTTGGCCCCACCATAGGCTGGATGACTTATATTCAACACGTTTGTACACCAGACAACCTTTAGATCACTAAAGTGATTTTTCCAGGTACTTTGACAGCATGAAAGGGATCATTGTAGATATAGGAACTGGGCCGTCTGGTCCCCAGAATAGTAGATTTGTTTCCTCCATTGTAAACATATAAATGAGAATTAGGTGATTATACTTCAGTGAATTAGGAATTTAATTAGCATCTCTCAGTAACCCTAAGGTCTAAGTAACCCTGAGACTTTGACCAGCTTAAGCCTTTGGATGTGAACAGCTGAGGAGTAGAGCCTGGATCATGGTGAATTCACCAAGATAACTCTACCTTGGAGATATTTTGATGGCCAATCAGCTCCCCTTGACAGTAGCTCTATCTTAAGAGAACCCCAGAATACACCAACTCAGGACTGCCAGAGCAGTTTTGTTGTTATTGTTATTGCTGTCTTGAGTAATTCTGAGGACCATCCCAAGCCATGATCTTTTCCAGTACTGTTGTAGACCCTTTAAATAGTTTAGAGGGCTGGGGTGTTATTATTATTAAAGTAATAAAATACTACCTCCTTACCAACTCTCTGACAATGCCCATTATATTAACAAAACATGCATTATTTCATCACGGTTTAATTAATACTATGTTTAATAGGTATCTCACTTCATGCTAGATTCCAGCACTCTTTTCAAAAGCAGCAAGCTTAAGAATTTTTACTAATTTAATTGAGAGCAGTCTTAAATTAATTGTATAATTAATCTTGTCAAATTAAGTAACATTTCATACACTACCTTATTAAAGAAACTTGAATATTTTAAATTACCATGCTATTAGGCATTAATAAAGAAGTTCTTCTTCTGTATTGTTCTTCTTTATAACACAAAGAAGGTAATTGCAATATAAATTGCAATATAAAAGCTAATTTCTATAGCACATTAATAATTAGATACAAATTATTCCCTTTTATATTTTTTTATTCAATGAATGATCTTTTTTTTTTTAAAGAAAAATTATCCCCAAATGCCAGGATTTATGTTAGTGATTGATTTCAAAACTGGACCTTGGAACATTTTCAGGAATGGTCTAGTTAAACCTGAAATACATGGCTATAAATATCAATAGTACCAACTATTGAGATCTCGAACCTCTTGAGTGATCAGTTGTTCTTATGTTTGTGAATATGCAGCACATCTATTTCTTAGATGTAGGTAAAAAGCTCTAATCTCTAAGTCCCCGGAGATTATAAAACACAATGTCCCTATCTAAAACCAGAGGTATCTTCTCCAGAGACAATCAGATGTGACGTGAGTGTGAGAACAGAGATTTCAAATTGGTGGTGAGCCATGGGGTGGATGGGCAGGAAGGAAAAGCATAATGACTTACCAACATTTTAGAAATAGGTAAAACTCAGTCTTCATGTCAAAAACCATCATTTCTTAAGTTCTGCAAGCATATGCACTTCCTATATATTTATTCTGAATTTTAAGATGCTGAGGTCAATGCCTTTGTTAACCTCGAGGAGCTGTGCTCATCACTTATCGCATTTCTCAGGCATGGAATCTATGAAAAAATAACCCAGACGCCGGCTTATGCACATTTTCAGGCAGATTTAAATGATACCATATTTCCTGATGATGCTTAAATATTAGCAATGATCACATTGAAAGGGTTGCTATTGAGTACTTTGTGCTCAAATCCACAGCTCTTAGTAGGCATTCAAAAATACTTTGGGAAAGTGAGTAAGCATAGCTAGATACATAAAACAAATAAATAGAAATAGGCAAAAAATATTTTTGCTAATGGGAGTATTTCTGATTAGCTTAATGAGACTCTTTTTCAATATTTATTTGGTAGTGGCTGTTATCTGAAGATGGTTAATTCACATAAGGTTTGGTTTTGATTTTTTTTTTTAAGAAAATAATGAAATAATACCTGCCAGATTCATTTTTTCAGAGCAACAGTTTTGGGGCACTAGAAGTGCTATGTTTTTTATTTAACCATTCAACTTTAATCTGGTAAGTGAAAAATGTATCTAATGGGCTGAGTCAGTTGCATTCTTACTGATGTCAATTGTTGCTTATCCTCTGATTCTGACTATGGTTTTCATTAATTTTATTCATCAAAGGTTTCTGTCCTTTCTCCTTCTGAGCAAATGGTAGGATTTTATTTTTCCTCCACTTTGTGGTTAGGTGTGGTCATTTGCCTTCCTACAGCTTATGAAATGTGAGAGGAAGTGAATCAGGTAACTAGTAGTTTTTAAAGCCCAGTCACGTGATTTATTATGTTTCCCTTTTCCCTGCCTCAACAAACACGGAAACGTGGAGATAGAGTGTCCTTCCACCCTGGTTCCTGAGGGAAAATGACCCAGAGCACAATCTCAGGGAAGTACTGATGGGCATGAAGCATTACCACTCATTGTGAGCGAGAAATACCTTCGTGTCCTTTGAAGCTACTAACATTGAGGATCGTTCATTATAAAACCATAGATCAGTGTATCCTGACTATGTCACCACGTCATTGCATGATGTGACCCTGAATCACAGACAACCTGAAATCCTGGGGAGGAGGACTGGGATCGTATGCAGCAGGGGGTGATGGAAAGGTAGAAATGAATTCTTAATTTTTGCAAAGACATTTCTACCCTATTCAAAAGTTTGGAAGAAATCTTTAATATTTTTATTAATCCTTTTGATGTTTTAGAAGATTGGGTTTACCTAATTTTAACAAAAATAGGTTTGGGATAATATATGTAGAGTGGCACCTGAAAAATACATTTAATTATTAATTATAGTGGAGGTGTTCTTGAAAATGGTATTACAGCATAGATTTGAGTTTGTTCTGTTCAACTTTAATAATGTTTTTGAAAGTTATACTTATTTGCTGCTATTTTGGTAACACAGAAAAGCACAAAGAAGATAAAATTTATATCTCATTTTATCAAACCAAGAGAATCAATGTTAACATTTGATACATATCTCTTTGTCTTGTCTTCCATGTTATGTTATAGGTGTACATGTTTAATTTTAGATGAAAAGCATGTTTTTAAATCATAAAGAATGAAAGGCCTCCCTTTTCTCCTTCATTCGTCTCCTGCAAAGAAGCCCACTTTTCAGATAATCCCATTGACATTTTCTGTTTTTTTCCTATGCTTACACGCACACATGTGCACACACGTGCATTCATTTTTATCTATATTATCTATATATTATTATATATGTGATATAAAAATTCATACAAAATTATTTTTAACATAGCTGATTAATTTAGAACAACATATTCTTCAGGCGACATAAAGCTCTTAGGCAAAATCATGTCAGTACATAAAGAGCTGCCTCATTTCTTGTAATGAATGCAAAGTATACATTTTATATACAAAGGTGTGCCTCCAGTTATGTATTTTATATAAATATATGCTTCATTTATTTGTTATTTAAACTGAATAAAGTATCCATCTGGATATGGCTTTTCATATGACCCATGCTGTTTGGATTTTTTTTTTTACATTAAAGAATATAGTCTAATTCCTTTCATTATATTAGCTATTTAAAAAATGTTTACATCCTACATAAAAGCTTTAGGCTGTTCTTAGATCTCTTTCCATCTACCCTGTTCCCATGAGCAAATTATCTAAGTGGGACATTTTTCATAGGTGCTTCCTAATTGTGACTTGAACAAGCAAGCCCTGAATGACAAGCGAACGACTTGATTTTTAGCAGATCGGCCTCATGCAAAGCTGTGAGCATCATGTTTCCACTGCGGTCGGTGGTGCCCTGCAGAGGAGCCCTCCAAGGCAGGCAGCCTGTCTCCTTCATGTCAGCTGCCTTGTCAGATGCTGGCACAGCTTTGCTTAAGACTTGACTTCCATTCTATCAGATTACAACTCACCTGCCACTGTCCCGCTGCCAGCAAGAAAGACACTGGAAATGTCCTCAGCTATAGATTCAGTCCCAAAACTAAGGATGGAGACTCAACAACTTTTGCTCACTCAGGAGTCTTAAATGTCTCAGATTCTCCATTATTCAATGAGTCATTATACTTGTGACTGATATCTGTTATTTAAAAATATATGTTATTTTACTGTTTATAGTAGCTTTTTTTCAAAATCTTTATTTTATCTGGAAATTGTAGTAAAAAACATTTTTTTGCATGTACAGGTCTATATATTCTTAACACAGGTATAGATTCAAGTAAACACCATCATAATCAGGCTATAGAACTGTTCTATCACCTCCAAAATTTCCTTTTGTGTCCCTTTGCTAGCTCTTTGTCGTCACATTCTCTCATAGGCTCTAAACTACAACAAGTGAGCTCATCTCATCCCTAGATTTTTTTCTTTCAAGTATGCAATATAATGAAATCACACAGCATGGAATCACACAGCATGGAATACTTTGGCTCTGGTTTCTTTCACTCAGCAAATGCCTTTGATATTAGTTCAAGACATTTCTGATGTCAATAGTTTGTTCCTTCTTATTACAATAGTATTCCATCGTGTTAATGCGTGACAGTTTGATTATTCATTCATCCATTGAAAGATTTTTTTCCTGTTTTGGGCAGTTATGAATGGGACTGCTATAAACATTCATGTACAGGTAGTGGTGGTGTTAATATTATTTTCAGTTTTTAAGGGTAGATACTCAAGAAATAGAATTGCTGAGTCTTGTGGTTCATGCTTGTCTGACTTTATGAGAAACTCTAAATTGTTCCCTGTGTAGGTGCTTCCCATTCCCACCAGCAATGTAGGAGAATCCCATTTTCTCTGTTCCATTGCTAGTCTTTGGTATAGGCATAATTTTTTTCATTTTAGCTACTCTAATAGATTTGTAGTGGGATTTTATCGTAAGTTAACTTTGCGTTTCCCTAGCAGCTAATTATGTTGCTCATCTTTTCATGGGCTTATTTGCCTTATTTATATCATCTTGGGTGTAATGTTTTCAAGCATTTTGCCTATTTTCAGTTGGGTTTTTGCTTTCTATTGAGTTTCGAGCAGTCTTTATGTATGCTGAATAAAGGCCTTTGCAGATATATGATTTGCAAATATTTCCTCCAAACTTTCAGGCTTTTTTCTTTTTAATTCTCAGTAGTTGCTTTCACACAAAGTAATTTGGATGAAGTCCAATTATGGTTTGTGTTTTTATGTCTAAGAACTCATTGCATAATTTCAGATGATAAGGGTTTTTTCTTAGGTTTTCTTCTATGTATTTTATGGTATTAGTCTTTATACATGTAGATCTATGAACTGCTTTAATTCTTACGTAAGGTGTGAGGTTTAAAATGAAGACAATGTTTAGCATATCGATTGCATACCAATTTTAGTGTCAGACTTTCCAACTTAATTTATTGAAAAGACTGTCCTTCTCCATTGAATAGCCTTTGCACCTTTGTCAAAAATTAATTAACTGTATTTGGGGTTTGGGTCTATATTCAGACTACCCATTCTGTTCCATTGATCTATGGGTCTATTCCTTTGCTAATATTCTGCTTTTTTCTTTACTTAGCTTCACAGTAAGTTTTTTTTTTTAATCTTTATGGGTACATAGTAGGTATTTGCATTTATGGGGTACATGAAATACTTTGATACAGGCATACAATGTGTAATGATAACAGGGACAATAGGATATCCATCACTTAAAACATTTATTATTTCTTTGTGTTATAAACACTCCAATTAAACTTTTAGTTATTTTTAAATGCACAATAAATTATTGTTTACTGTAGTCACTCTGTTGTGTTATCAAATACTAATCTTATTTATTCTATCTAAGTATATTTTTGTACCCATTAACTATCCCCACGTCCCTCCTATGTGTGTCTTTATAGGTGAAGTGTGTTTCTTGTAGGCAGCAGATCCTTGGTCAATTTTTTTAATCCAATCAGTTAATCTATGTCTTTTGATTGGATATTTTAGTCTATTTACATTCAAGGTTTTTACTTACTATTGTTGATAAGTAAGAACTTACTACTGCCATTTTGTCGTTTGTTTCTGGTTGTTTTGTGGTATTCTTTTCCTTCTTTTCTTCTGTTCTGTCTTCCTTTTAACCAAGGTGATTTCCTGTGGTGGTATGTTTCAATTTCTTGCTTTTTTGTTTGTATCTGTTGTAGGGTTTTTTTTATTTCAGGTTACCATGGGGCTTGCAAGTAACATCTTCTAACCTATTATTTTACACTGATGACAACTTAACGCCAATTTCAAAAACAGACAAATTAATAAGCAAAGAGAAAACTAATAAAAACTGTTCACTTTTAACTTCATACTCTCTGTTTTTTACCTTTTATTGTTTCTATTTATATTTCATTATATTTTCTGTGTCTTGAAAAGTTGTTGTGGTTATTATTTTGGATAGATTCATCTTTTAGTCTTCCTACTCAAGATATGAAGAGTTAACACACCACAATAATGGCATTATAATATTCTGTGTTTGTCTGTGTACTTACTATTACCATTGAGTTTCTACCTTTAGATGATTTCTTATTAACATCATTTTCTTTCAGATTGAAGAACTCCTTTTAGCATTTCTTATAGAACAGGTCTGGTGTTGATGAAATCCCTCAGCTTTTGTTTATCTGGGCAAGCCTTTATTTTTATAGTAAGTCCTAAAAGAGTAATCTGTTTCTAATTTTATTCCCCTCTTTCAAAATTTTTTTGGCCATTCTAGTTCCTTTGCTTTACACATGAATTTAAAATCTTTTCTATATCGCTAAAAAAATTCTACTGAGATTTTGATTAAAATTGTATCAAATCTATAGCTCAATTGTGAACGATGAACATCTTTAATCTGGTGAGTCTTCTAGTACATGAAAACGATATGTTACTTCGTTTACTTAGATCTTTTCTGATTTCTTTCATCAGCATTGTTTTCAGCATAGCAATCCTGTACATATATTCTTAGATTTATATATCTAAGTATTCCACCTGTTTTGGAGCTATAATAAAATGTTGGCTTCCAGTTGTTCATTGCTAGTTTACAGAAATACCATTGATTTTTGTGTTGATCTTATAGCCTGTGTCCTTGCTAAATTAATTTAGTTCTAGGACATCTTATACAGAAATTCCCATTTCTAGAGAGACAATCATGTCTATGTTTAGAGACAATTGTATTTATTGTTCTTCAGCCTGTGTCATTTTTTTCTTATTGCCTTATTGCACTATCCAAGGTTTAAGGTGCAATGTTGGCTGGAAATTGTGGGCATTTACATTCTTTCCTTATTCCTGACTTCAGGAAGAAAATATTGTCTGTCATCAGTAAGCATGGTGTTAGATGTGGATTTTTAATGCTCATTAGAAAGTTGAGGAAATTCCCTTCTATTCCTGGTTTCTTAAGCCTTTTTTTTTTAATAATAAATGGATGTTGAATTTTCTCAGATGTTTTTTCCATATCAATTCACATGTTCATAAGACTTTACTTCCTTGGCTACTAATATAGTAAATAATATTGATTGATTTTCAAATATTGAACCACTCCTGCATTCCTGTGATCAATCCCAATTAGTTGTGATGTACAATTTTTAAAAATATGACTAAATTTACTTTGCTGAAATTTTAATGTTTTTCAATCTTTGTCCATGAAGGATATTGGTTTGTACATTTTTTTTGTAATGCCTTTGCCTGATTTGTTAACAGGGTAATGCTGTCATCATAAAACAAATTATTAAATATTTCTTCTTCTTCTATTTTCTTGAAACCAGTGAAGAATTTGTTTCTTTGTTAAATATTCGATAGAATTAATCAGTAACGCCATTTAGAAGTTCCTTTTTTGAAAGTTTTAAAAATGGTTAAATTGCTTTAAAAGTTGTAAGACTATCCAGTTTATCTCTTTAAACTTAGATGAGTTTTGGAAGTTTGTGATTTTCAAGGCATTGGTCTGTTTCACCCAAATGTGTGACTTTATGTAACTAGATTTGTTTATGGTATTCTCTTATTTCTTTTTAACAGTTGCAGAGTATAGTATTTTCTTTTATTTCTGATATTTATAATTTCTGTCTTCTCTTTCATTCTTTGTTGGTATTGCTAGGATTTATGGATTTTGTTGATCTCTTAAAAGAACAAACTTTTATTTTTGTGAATTTTCCTGATGAGTTTTGTGTTTCCATTTCATTAATTTATGTCCTAATCTGTATTCCTTCCTTCATCTGTCTTGCTTTGGATTTCTTTGCTACTATTTTTCTACATTCCTAAGGTGAAAAGTTTAGATTATTTATTTGACTTATTTTTTCTTTTCTAACACAAGCATTTAATGCTATGACTTTCATCTAAGTGCTGCTTTGGCCCTATTACACAAATTTTGACATGTTTTATGTTCATTTTCTTTCAATTCAAAACATCTTCTAGCTTCCTCTAAGCCTGCCTACCTCCCCTATGATTATTTTATAAATAATCATAGTGTTGATTATTAATAATAGTATTGAATATTAATAATCATGGTGTTTTTAATTGGCAAGTGTTTAGAGACTTTCCTGTTATCTGTCTGTCATAGATTCTACTTTACTTTCACTATGATTATGTAACCTACTTTTATTATTTAATTTAATTATTTCACATGTGTTAAACTGTCATCCCAACCTCCACCCCCAACTCCCTGAGGATGAGTTCTGTCTTGGTGAATGTTTCAAATGCATTTGAAAAAAAAAATGTACCTTCTGAATTGCTATTGGGTGGAATATTCTACAAAGTTTAATTAGATCCCATTGATCAATGGTGGTGTTCATTTATTTCCTATGCTTGCTGATTTCCTGTCTCCTGCTTCTACAGATTATTGTGAGAGCAGTGCTGAAGTCTCTAACAACAACTGTAGATTTGTCTATTTCTCTTAATTCTGCTAGTTTTGGTTTCGTGTGAATTGTTGTCTGTTTTTAGGTAGGTACACATGGAGAAAGGTTTTGTAATCCTGGTAAGTGAATACTTTCATCATTATGTAACATCTTTCTCTGTCTCTGGTGTTTTTCTTTGCTCTAAAGCCTACTTTGTCTGATTTAATGTAACCATTCATGTTTTCTTTTGATTAGTGTTTGTATGTTATATCTTTTTCCATCCTTTCACTTTTTGTTTGCCCATATCCAATGAGCTTATTGTAGGCAGCATGTAGCTGGGTCATACATTTTTTCCATTCTGACAATCTGTACTTTAATCAACATTTTTAGACTATTCACCCTTAATGTAAATGCTTAGACTATAATAATATACTTTATATTATATTTAATTATAATTATATTTAATTATAATACTACTTATTTGATGTTTGTTATTTTGTTTATCCCCTTCCCCTTTTCTATCTTCTTTCTGTTTATTTTGAACACTTTTTAGTATGTAATTTAAATTATCTATTGCATTATTTACCATATTATTTTGTATAGACGTTTTAGTGATCATTCTAGGGTTTACAATATATATACATAAATTTCTACTTAGAATCAATATTTTTCTAGCTTAGCTGGAGTATACTGACTCAGGATATGACTGCAGTCATCCCAGAACTTGGCTGTGGTGAAAAGATCTGCTTCCAAACTATTTCATGTGGTTGTTGGCAGGCTTCAGTTCATTACAGGCTGTTGGAGGGCCTCAGTTTCTTATCATGTGGGACTATCAATAAGGCTGCCCTCAATACATTAGCTTGCTTTCCACAGGATGGATGGTGTGTGTGTGTGTGTGTGTGTGTGTGTGTGGGTGTGGGTGTGTGTGTGAGAGAGAGAGAGAGAAGGAGAGACAGAGAGAGAGAGAGAGAGAGAGAGACATGCTCAGGTAAAAGTTGAGGTTTTTCACAGTCTTTTTATAATCTATTCTCAGAAGTGGCATACCATTACTTCAGCCAGCTATTTGTCACACAGATCAATTCAGGTAAGGTTTGAGGAGGTCTACAGGAATCATTAGGGGCCTTGGGGGCTTGGGAGCTACCACATCACTATCACTTCTAGGTCCATAATTCAATGTTCTCTAGCCTGATGTGGACATTCTAATTCCAGTTTAAGTCAGTTTAGTTATTTCTAGATTGTTATCTGTGGCTGTAATCCAGGTACTCATGATGCTGGGAGAGAGCATGTAGAGTAGTTTTAGATCTTAGCATTTATCTAAGGCCTCTCAATATTTGAGAGAAGTCCAACTTATATCTTTGAAGCTTATAGAATAGTAAAAAGTAAAAAAGAGCTAAGAAAGTTACAAAAATTGTGGTATATTTTAAGTGTCTATATTTAATTAATGTTTTTAATGAAGATACACAAACATACTGACTACATTGATGGCCTCCTTCAAAGATACCCTGACAATTCTAAACATAAAGATTTTCATGAATGTAAAACCCCAAAAAAGCACAGCTATATGATCTTTCCCTTCTAATGACCCATGGACCGTGACTGGGAGGCTACTTTACTTCTTCAAAATCTACCAGCAAGGCTCACAAATTCACTTGTCTGGACGTTACCAATATTTCCTGGTTTGGTGTTCTGATAAAGTCTGGATCTAAGAGCTAACTGCTTAGCAATACTGCTTTTCTAGACCAAGTGTGCTTGTCTGACTCCTTGATCACTAATTATATTTGACTTAGAGCTCAATGTAGACTTTTGACTTGGCAACTGACCAGTCACTTGGTGGCATTTATTGAGTTCAGTCCATTCTACTGGAACTGAAGATAAAGACAAAAAGGCCATTGTTAAGTCTTAGGGTGGCAGTTGGTGCCATTCACGATGCTGTAGCAACAAGCTGTATCCCCTCCTCCCATTTAATTTACATTCGGTGTATTAGTTGCTTTAGAGTGAAGTTTATGAATGACATTTCTCAGGTGGCAATTCCTAAATAACTACGCATTTTCTGGAAAATGGTTATTTATACAGTGCACTCTATGGATCAAGTATTTGATCCTATTTTCCCATTAGCTTTGGAAACACAGAAGCTCAGACCCCAGTTGCAGCTGTAGAAAGTGCACAAGACCTGTGTCCTGCTTTCTTCTTACTGACTCAACCACAGGATTCCTCTTATTTTCCTTCCTTCTGTTTTCTTCTCTTCCTTAGTCACCTAATTTCCAGTAGTTGTTCTTTTAAACCCTTTGAAATTATATGTAGATAAATAAGATTAAAATGGAAGACAGTAAGGAAGAAAGGGAAGGAATATATTGATGAGCCTTGTAAGAAAATCTTTTAGTAGTAGGCATATATTTTGAATAATTAGAGTTATCCGAACTGCAAAGCACTGCACTGTGAGTTAACGGGGCATCCCTTACTGCAATACAGGCCATATGGTCAATTTTCAGATGAGTTTCAAATGAGGTCCATACTTTGAGCAGAGAATATGTGTCCATATGTCCATCAATTAAGGCTGAGACTCACTTCTAAGGAGCTTAAAAAGATATTAAGTTAATTCCACTTCTTTTTCTAATGATTTCCTGTGGTGAGAAATACTATCCATAAGTGATATTTAATTTTCTGTAACTAAGTTTATCTGATCCTTACGATGGGTACTTTCATATACTTCTGTGTATGATAATGATGTCTATAATAAGCATGAAAAGGGCCTAATATAACTGTTGAATCACAAGCCCATCCCCTCCAAAAAAACCCTAAAAATAAAACATCTAGTGTAGTTTTGAGTATCTTTTAATAGTTTATTTAATTAAAAATTGGTGATATGGTAAATTGCTATTAACCCAAATGTCCCTCCTTCACCACTATGTTAAGCAATATAGAGTTTATAGAATTACATGTCATGGTTAAGACCTCTTCATGGTGGTTGATGCCATTTGGTTTGTGTATAAAAAACAGGTGTCTTTTCTAAATACCAATCTGCTTATCCCAGTGGTCCTCATATCAGTCTTCTCTTTTCCCTTCTAGGATCAATAATGAACAGCATTTCAGGAATGTCAAAATATTGGGCTCCTGAACCGCTGCAAAATTTTTGTGTGAAATAGACATTTAGAGATGGCTCGGGGAGGCTGGTGTTCTTATTCAGTAACACATATGCTGGGATTTCTCCTTCCTAGTTTTTTGAAAAGAAGGCAAGCCTACAATCGTCAGAAATTTTATTGTCTTTTTTTTTTTAATGCCGACTACAGCTTCTGTTTCTATTCGATACATTTCCATTATAAATAGATTTTTTTAAATGGAATATAAAGGGCTCCAGTCACTGAAGACTTCTCACTTATGTCTCCTATTTGACATGTCAACAGCTTTAGGACATCACAGAGTAAACATATCTCAAAACTCACAGAGGGAAGAAAACGCAAAATGATGTCAGGAGAGAAACAGATCCAGGAGGAATATCACCATGATGCAGCAGATCCTTGATTTGAACATCCACTTAACAATAATATAGATACCACACGAGACATGTTTTCAAAACTTCATAGCAAGTTGTGAACTGTTTTGATGCCAGCCGGTTATTTTCGTTGTTGTTAAATAATGCATGTATTCATAGTAAGAAGTCAATAACTCTCAAATATTTGTAGTAGATTTTAACAGACCCCAAAAATGAAGGTGAAATTTTCCCATACAGATTCTTTCTTCTCTAGCAAATCACTTCCAGGCTCTATCAGAACAAAAAGAAGTTCTATTAAGTTTTTCTTTTCTTTCTTTCTTTTTTTTTTGAGTTGGAGTCTCGCCCTGTCGCCCAGGCTGGAGTGCAATGGCTCAATCTCAGCTCACTGCAACCTCCGCCTACGAGTTCAAGTGATTCTACTGCCTCAGCCTCCTGAGTAGCTGGGAATGCAGGTGCCCACCAACATGCCTAGCTTATATTTGTATTTTTAGTAAAGACAGGGTTTTATCATGTTGGCCAAGATGGTCTGGATCTCCTGTCCTTGTGAACCACCTGCCTTGGCCTCCCAAAATGCTGGGATTACAGGCATGAGCCACCTCGTTGGGCATTTTTTTTTTTTGAGACGGAGTTTCACTCTTGTCACCCAGGCTAAAGTACAATGGTGCAATCTCGGCTCACTGCAACCTCCACCTCCAGGGTTCAAGTGATTCTCCTGCCGCAGCCTCCCAAGTATGTGGGATTACAGGTGTGCACCACCATGCCCAGCTAATTTTGTATTGTTTTAGTAGCGAAGGGGTTTCACCATGTTGGTCATGCTGGTCTTGAACTCCTGACCTCAAGTGATCTACCAGCCTGTCTCCCAAGGCACTGGGAGGGATTATAGGCATGAGCCACTGTACCTCGCCCTATTACCATTTTTTTCTACATAAGAAACTACAAAGAACATTTTAAATGATTTAGTATATATGCTTAGAATTCTGGCAGTTTCACTAAAGGCCATAAAAACCAACTGAATTAACACTTCTTTTTTTTTTGAGACAGGGTCACTGCAACCTGTGCCTCCTGGGTTCAAACGATCGTCATGCCTCAGCCTCCCTAGTAGCTGGGACTAGAGTCACATGTCACCACACCCAGCTAATTTTTTTTTTTTTTTTGGTAGAGACAGGGTTTCACTGTGTTGGCCCAGCTAGTTTCAAACTCTTGGCCTCAAGTGATCCACCCACCTTGACCCCCTCAAAGTGCTGGGTTTACAGGCATGAGCCACTGCACCTGGCCTCAGTGAACACTTCTGATCCCCACACTCCTGTACCCTTGACAGGAGTGTTTTGAGGGTACAGGTAATAACTGAAAAATTAAATATAAATGAAATTGGAAGATGTGTTTCATAAACATTTTGAGCAGACTTGCATGGCTGTGTTCTTTGCACCCTTCTATGAATATGGCATGAAGGAGCTCAGCTGCTACAACAGAGGACTTCCACCTTCTGAGTTCAGTGTTCTCTGAAATCTTCTGGCAAAGGAAAGGCACTACTGATAAAAATTCAACAGCTGCATAATTATACCCATGAGTTTCTTCTGCGGGAAGCAGTGTTTGACAGCAAATGTGATTTGACCATGTGACTAAAGCTACACCACTATTTAGGTTAGGATTAAAAAATATAAGGAGACATATGGGGACAACTCTGTATATAAATATCAGTAGTGGAAAGAGAAAATTGCATGTTGTATTATAATTTCACGGACTTTTTGCTTTTCTTATTTCCACAGATTTGATTATTAATAATAAATTACACATATAAAGGAATTTATAGCTCCTCATACAGTATCTAATTGGATACTCATAATTCTGTAAAAGTAGGTATTATTATTGTGACTTTACAGATGAAGTGAAACAGAGTAATTTAAGAGACTTACAATCATAAAATTGTAGAGTTGTAAAGGAACTTAAGATCATTGTCTGGTTTGCAAAAATTTTTCCTTTCTCTCTCTTTTTTTGGGTCAAGAATCATTTTTTTTTCAAACCAGGGTGTTCATATAGAAACTCATCTTACAAAACAGATTAAAGTGCTATATGATTTACTTTTAAGTTCAAATTTATAACATTTTTTATCTATAAAATCAATGTGAGAACAATGAAACTGCTTGGACCAATCCAACATTTAAAACTGGTTATGAGTGTTAGTAGCTGTAATGTATTTTTCATAAAATCCTTCTTTCCTTCCTTTATTTATAAGTAAATTGCATTTACTTTTTATTTCCTACTTATGTCTATAGGTTTTAATTGTATGATATTAAAGATAGTTGGAATTGATATCAAATAGAACTTGTAGCTGGCTACTGATTTTTTTCTTTTAAATAGATTGTGAATTCAGATTATTCTTAAATTAAAACTATCCCCAAATGCAAAATATAAGTAATTAAAAAATTTTATTTCACAGTTGAATCACTAACAGTCTCTAATTACTTTAGTCTTATTATAAATATAATAATCAGATGGAAAATATCTAAAACTTATAATACAATATATCACCTTGCATAATTCGGTATTATCCTAAGACAGTAAGTTATCTAATGCTATCTATAACACAAGTAACTATAATGTTGTTATAAAGATATGAAATAAACAGATGCTACTTCAGCCTCTCTTGGAAATTCAATATATGTATTGGGACAACCAGTACAAAACAATCAATTGAGCGCATATCATTATATATGCTTACCTGTGGAACTCTACTAAAATAAGTAGATAATTTTTTTTAAAGAATATACCTTCAAGGACAAAGAGAATGGTTGAGCCACTAAGAGATATTACCAAATTTTGAGAAGACAGAAAGCTGACTGAGGATAGGTAATTGATGTAGCAGAACAAGAAACATGAACCTTACATTTTTGCAGGGGAAAATTGCAAGGCAGTTCACCACACAAAGAGAGGCTCAAGTGTGGGGTGAACCAGGTGACCTGGAAAGTGGTGAGAGTTTCAAGGCTGAATATAGAGGCATTGACTGGATGTCTGTGTAAGGAATGGTTAGATATCCAGATACCCTCCCATCCTCCACACAGCCAGTGACAAACATGCCCCGAATCTTTATGCTCTGGAGAAATAGACATAGTATGGACCTGGATTTGGGAACATTGAATCCTGTGGGGGTTGGGATTTTCATACTGACAGCAAGGATTCCTCTTTGGAGAAACTGAATTGTTCCAAGGGTAGACCCCACAGAAATGGACATTTACATGCCTGCATGAAAATGCCAGTTTATGGTTTTATCACTCTAGTGCACAGCTCTCTTGTATAACAAATTTTTTCCATGCAAATAGGCTCATCCAGTTATTTTCTTTGTGATTTATTCTTTAATCTGAATGGCAGCCAAGATTATCATAGATTATAGGAAAGGCTCCAACATGAAAGACAGAACCAAAATAAATAAACACTATAAAGTACTTAAGAAACAGAGACAATACAGGGAGTAGAAGACAACTTCAATTATGCTCACTAATATTGTATTAGAAAAGAGAAACTATTAGTCCATTTCATGAGAAATAAGGCTGTAAAAAGGAATATTTAGAAAAAAAATAATAGTGACTTGACAAATATATTAAAAAAGTTCTAGTAGATATATAGAAATCTAAGCATATAAAAACCAAAGCAATTGTTAATTCCAGAGCTAAGAAGTAGTCAGAGGAAGCAGAAAATGAAGGTTAAGATAAAAGAATGGGAACAAAGAAATTAGGCCAAAAGGACCAGGAGAAAGAAAGAGAACAAGTAGTAATACTTATACAAGAATGAAAAGTAGTACACTACTTGGCTCAACAGTAAACAGTGTTTTGAGGTCAAAATAAATCAAATCTTTAACAATGTTTCAACCAAATATGATGATGTAACTTTTCAGAGGAAAAAGGTAGATAACTGGAGAGAGGACATTTCCCTTCTCTTAAAACAGGAAGTCAGCAAATAACATCTAAAATAAACAGATTATGAAATAGCAAATGATATTAGAAACATGCTTCCAGGAAATGAGATTGGGAAAGGGTGAAGGAGGGAATAGTTTACATTTGTCACAAGATTTTGATACAGTTTGTTTTCTTTCTTTTTTTTTAAACTATATGCATACATTGCTTTGATACACACATAAACAAGTAAATAAACTTCCAGATGTAAGGGCTAGTCTGGAACTGATAAAAGGATGCTAAAAATATTCTATTTTCTGTGACATTTACATGACTTGTAAATATTGTAAAACAAAATATTTAAAAAGAAAATGTTTGGCAAGTATAGGAGACAGAGTTATTGAAACCCATGGACTAAGTCTCGTATAATTTGGATCTTTGTGTTTTTTCTAATACATCCTTTCTCTATCTCACTTGCCAGTCTTGTGGTCATTCAGCTGCTTACATGGTGGGATGGAGGATTCCAAAGTATGCCATGGCCCACTGCCATTGTGCTTACAGACCTACAACATATCATGAAGATGCTACATTAAAGCCACTTCTTAAAGCAAATGTCATGTCCTAGAGTGTCATCTGCAGGGAAGCAGTTTGCACTTGACAGAAATCAAGGTCTCCTAAGTAAGTATTGGCTCTGTGGACCCAAACCTAAAATGTGACAATTAAGGTAGCCTCTGGTTCAAGTGCAACTAGAGTGTGAAAGAGTCAGTCGTTAGTAGATGTTATGCTATTATCATTGTTGAATTCAGCCAGTCAGCTAGAAGAAAATCAGAACTCTGAGAGAATGAGGCGAATAGTTTTTAAACATTGATATGGGGGAAGGTCTTGTCCAATACAGTAGGAAATTGGAAAAATCACAGGGAGAATGAAGGAACTGGGTATCTGACAGGAAGAGGGTTACTAAAAAGCAAAGAGGAACAGGAAGGGAACTCAAACATTAGGTAGAAACAGTTATAACTCAAGATAATCTTCAACTAGTTTCTAATTTTACTAAGACTTTTTCTCAAGATCTGATTTAAAACTACTTTTTTCCATAAATCCAGATTTTTAACAATAAACAAGCAAATTAAGTACAGTATTTCAAAGCCAAAAATGTGCCCAGGCCAGTCCGTGTGTCGAATGTCAGATACACACTTCCCGAGGGGCAAAATGCTGCTCTGCAGCCATTCTCTGAAGCATTATCCATCATTACGGGTTTTCTGAACTTGCAGTAAATTGTGTCATTTCTAATAGCAAATTGAGTATTTTCCTGGAGAGGGGGAGATGTTAGCATTGATAATGAGCTATAATGTTCTAAGAGAATGCACTTAAACATTTTGTTGAGAGGACAATTTGTTAGTAAATAATAGAAAATAATAGAAGGGATTAAAGTGAGGCCAAAAGTTATAAATTATTAAAATCTATTCTTGATCATACAAGAAGTAGCATAAAGAGAGCAAATGCACAAGTTGTCGGATATTCCACATTTTTGCATGTGGACCAAAGAGCTATGCGTTTTCAGATTATCAACACCACTGAATCAGGCGTCCTTCCTTTCGTGCACTTCGGCATGATCATAGATAGGCCTGCTGTGTAGTTTAGACCTATGTTTCCCTATCTGTAAATGTGCTTGTCCTTGGGAGCAGAGAAAAGACAACTAGACTACATTGTGGAAGATATCTGTAGTCTGTAGTTAGCAAAGAAGACTCAACAAATATGATTCTATATCATATCTTGACCTTCAGATTTTTTTAAATCAAAGATTAGTATTTTATTGAAGTTAGCACAATTTGTAAGTTTGACCTCTCGGAACCTCCCATTTTGACAAATTAATCAACCATTTCCTACTGGTTCTCATTCTGGTGGCAAAGTCATATGACATAAGCTTCAATGCATGCACCAGAAGTGAAAGTTTCAGCTCTCAGAGAAAGCCATTACAAAAGGTTTGCTTTATTAAATACCCTCATTCTATAGGCCAGATGACTAATCTTTGAGTCATTACTTCTTTTATGTATTTATTTATTTATTTATTATTTGGAGACAGAGTCTTGCTTTGTTGCCCAGGCTGGAGTGCAATGGCACAATTTTTGCTCACCACAACTCCACCTCCTGAGTTTAAGCGATTCTCGTACCTCAGCCTCCTGAGTAGCTTGGATTACAGACATGCACCACCACACCTGGTTAATTATTTATAATTTTAGTAAAGACAGGGTTTTGCCATGTTGGCCACGCTGGTCTCTAACGCCTGACCTCAGGTGATCCGCCCACCTCGGCCTCCCAAAGTGCTGAGATTACAGACATGAGCCTCCACACCCAGCTGATTCATTACTTCTTAATTGTCCCTTTGCAAATGCTGTATAATTTTGAATACATAAGAGTCAGTCCTGTGTGCCTATCTTACTTTAGCTTTGAGGGAACAGAGAGAGCAGAGGATGTTATAGTTTCCAAAGACCCAAACATCTGTTCATCAATAAACTAAGCCAAAGGTGCATTGGTAAAATTCAAAAGCCAGATCCTCTATGTGAATCAGATTTAGTATCATTGGATAATATCGAGACTCAAATTTAAGAAGGAAACAAATTTCTCAACAGCACTGACTGGGTGCTTCCTCAAGTGCTTATCTTCACCACCCAGTGGAGTGGCTACACTGTTTCTGTTTCCTACCACGGTTTGTCATTTCATTGCATTCCAAGGTTGTTTAGGGCCAGGGAGTTCTGTCAGCTAACAAAGCCCAAGAAAGTTAAAGCTGAGTGCAACACGTGGACACAGCTTTTGATGATGTAAATTTCACCTTTAATGCTAACAGACTTATCTACCCTTTTATCAAGCAAGAGAGAAGGTATGGAAGAACCCATGTACATCTATCTTTACTACTATGTTTAATCAAATCTAAGAAATCACTGAATATCAGAGATGTTAAGATGTCAAAAAAAAAAAGTCCTTGAAAATTGCTAAAATACAGCATTTGAAAACAACTCTGGTCCATGCTGTATTTAACATGGCTCACCTGTGGCTTTTTTCAAAACTAAAAATAAGCACTAATATGTGGCCATCAGGTTGCAAGTTCCTTGAGATTAAGGACTTCTATGAATGACTTTAGTGATAGCTCAAGCAAATATCATTTTAAGATTTCTCTGCTGTGACAAATCTCATTTCAGTTTTAAAATGCCTTGTGATTACACAGTACTATTTGCATGGTGCCCCTTTTAGCTTTTAGGTCACTTCGATTTTGTCAATCAGTCATACAGTGTGAATTATTTATCTGTCACTTAATAACCATGCAGCAGAGAATAATTTCTCTGGCCTAGCATGGTAATTTGTACTATAATTTCACCCCCGCTGCTGTAAACTTAAATTCAGACACAGTTATGATTGCTAAAATTAAGATTTCTAGGTCACTTTTCAGCCTCTGTGGTTCCTGTCTTTCATCATTTCATCCCACTCCATCTTCTTCAGTCAGAGTATGGTTTGTCAAACACACAAGCAAAGAATCTGCCAGTTGTTTCTTTCAAATGTGGTTCATACTTGATAGAGCAGGGAACATTTCAGTACATAAGTGAACTGGGGTTTTTACGGCCATCCTGTGTATCCTGAAGTTAAATTCAGAGAAATGTGAAAGGGGATATTTTTTTAAATCACAGTCAGGTTACTTCCTAGAAACTCCTGCATTAGGAAACATCAAATGGATAAAGAGAAAGGAATCAATATCACTAACTGGGAAAGCTAAGTGCATCCCAGAGACAAGCAGACATTGTATGTGGCAGGATTTCTCCAGCCTGTCATATTTTAATGCCACAGTTTTTTGAAAAGGGACATTTTTTCCTTTCTTTTTCTATTTTTACACAGGAAATCATCTTTGAATCGTGCCAAATTAAGTAGAGTATGAATAGCGGTTGGGCAAGTGGTTAGAATCTTCTCAAAGCACATTGTAGTTAATATTTTAGAGTATGAGCAAAATTCCCCAGCAAGATGGGAGACGTGATTTCTGAAATATCAAAGCCTGTCCTTTATTTTTCTAGACCCATTAGTTACCAGTTGTGATTTAAAAGAGAACTCTGAATTCCATTTCTCTCAAATCATTCAATATTTTAAGTAAGAGGCTCTGTCATCTCTTTCCCCTTATTGTGGGTTTTTCTCTTTCGGGCCAAGTCTCTGTTTCTGTAAATGTGGACTTTTAAACAGGTTAGAACAGATCTATTATTAGTCACTGTTATTACCCACAGAGGCAGGAATCTCATTTGAAACATAATTGAAAATAAAGGACAGTTTCTTCTTAAAAATCACAATGGCTTTTTTTTTTTTTTTTTTTTGAGACGGAGCCTCCCCTGTTGCCCCGGCGGAAGTGCAGTGATGCCATCTCACATCCCAGCTCACTGAAACCTCCGCCTTCCCGGGTTTAAGAGATTCTCCTGCCTCAGCCTTCCCCATGAGTAGTTGAGATTACAGGCGCCTGCCACCATGCCCAGCAAATTTTTATTTTTGTAGTTTTAGTAGACACAGGGTTTCACCATATTGGCCAGGCTGGTCTCGAACTCCTGACCTCAAGTGATCTGCCTGCCTCAGCCTCCTGAAGTGCTGGGATTACAGGTATGAGCCACCGCACCCAGCCCACAATGGCAATTTTTATGAACACCTTTACTGTCGGCACACATAAAACAGAGTAAGTTGACTTTATTGAATACTTTTGATGCCAAACGCAGAAACTTGGACAACAGAACCCTGCAGTGTTGCCCTTTTATAAGTTGCAGATGTTAGGTATCTCCATAGCTATCTCCTGGCTTGGCCACTGCCCACGCCAAAAAGAGGCTCTCCAGCAGAGTGAGAAGTTCTGAATTTGAAACTCAGCTTCAACAACTTGCTGGTTGTGACTTTGAACAATCCACTCACATTTTGTAACATCTCTGCTTTGTCATCCAAAATATGGCAGAAATAATACCCATCTCTTGAATATATCATGAGTAAATTTTTTAATGCATAAAACCTCCATGCTTCTGCATGTAGTCCGCATACAGTAAATAAAGTTTCGTCTTCCCTAGGTAAGAAGGACTCCTTAACAAATTATAAATCTTTCTGTGAGTGCCAGGGATTGTTATTAATATTGTGTTGCTTCTGGATTCCGACTTTTACAAAAGAGTTTTAGAAAAAGAAATGAAATTTAGTCATTGTCTCACAGTACCTGGCATAAATAAGTACACAATAAAAGTCACCCTTCTCATCACCTTCCAAACTTTTCATCATTTATTAGCACAGATATGGCATGTCAAACAAAGATTTTTTTCTACCTCAAAGCAATTTTTTCTCTTTGCTTTCTTATCTAACATCAAAAGTATCCTTTTGAAAATTCATAAACACTGTAGAAAAGAAATACCAAATCCAAAACTCCCCTCTCTTTTTCTTGGATGAAAATGAAGATCGTATGCATTTGGAAAACAAAGGAAAGAATTGGAAAGGTGTCCTGATTCATCCATTGCAGTCATTAGCAGTGTGTGTGCATTTCTCAAAGTGGATATACATCTCTATTTTTGCAAATACTTTTCGTGTTTTCATTTACCATCCTTACAGGAATTAGAACAAGGTATACAGTGATTATTATCCCGTACAAGTTAGTGTCGGGCATCTGTTCCTGCTATGCAACTTTCTTGGCTTTATCATCACTATTCAAATCACAAATCTCGGATTTACGATCCATTTTAATCCTCCACTGAATCATTTTAAACTAATTATTTGCACATTCAGTTATAGAAACCAGGAAGTTATTTGGATAGAGTTCCAGTTTATATCTCTTTTTATTTCATGTATTTTTGAACCTTATTATTATAAGCTACATGCTTCAAAACAGATAGGTTAATATATTTTATTGGCTTGCTTAATGGTTTTTTATTAGTAGTGATAGTATTTTGGAAGATAACACATGAAGTCTTTCTTTACATCATATTTATTCTTTCCACATAATTCCCTTATGACTTTGGCCACCTGTTTTTGATACTTGATTGAGTCTCATTTTCTTCATATATAGAGAATTTCAGATTTTAAAACTGACTTAAACTTAGAAAGACCAGTCTTTTTGTTAAATATGACCCAATAATTTATAAACATGGTAAAAGAATAGATTTTGTTAGTCTTTGTAAATTATATAAATACTTATTCTTAAGACCATATACTCAAGTGAAAAAAAGAGGAAATTCAGTGCCAAGGTGCACTTTTCATGTGCCAGTTATTTTGTGCCACATGATTTTAGTAATCCAGCATGTAATGTCCCAACCCTTACCACTGTGAAATTTCCACAAATCCCAAACATGACAAAGCTATTAATAGTTTAGGATTATATGGGACTAAGTATTATAATAAATCAAAATGTGTTATCACATATTTGAACATATTATCACATATTAGAACATCAACAGAGTATGTCAGCTATATGTCAGCTATGGAAACAAGGAGTCTAATTTATCACATTGAAATTCTATTCTATTTGAAGATACCTAGCAAAACACTAGAAATGTTTAGAGTGGATTTTCCCTATGAAAGAGTCTTCATAAATCTTACAGATTTTGCAATAAACATGAACTAGAAAACCCATGAAAATATATAAAGCCTTTAGGTATAATAATCATATCTAGCCCTTCACTGATGTATTTTAGTATATGGTATCACAAACTTTCCAGACATGAGTTGTAATAAATGTTTTTATTGTATCTGAGATGTGTCCGTTATTTTTTCATTTTTTATTAATAAATATATGAGCCATGAAGCATGATATTAAAACAAACAACCATGAACCTACCATCTAACCTAGAAATACAATAGAATAAATGCCAGTATATTGTTCAACTGGTTTCTGAATTTAATAAAAAAAATACTGTATGTATTCTCTGCATCTTTTCCCACTCAATATTATGCCTCTAAAATTTATTGAGGTCAATTAATACATCAGTAGATCACTAATATTTACACATGTATATTATTTTCCTAAATGACTATATCACAGTCTATCCATTCTCTCACTCATGGGCATTTAGTTGTTGCTAGATTGTTTTTCTTATCACATGCTGCTATTAACAGTGTCATAATTTCTTCTAGGGACAGGTATGCAAGAATTGTTCTAGGGTATTTATCCAGGAGGGGATCTGCTAGACCATAGGGTATTTTAGTTTGGATTCCCCAAAATCTAGGTCCTGAAACAAACAATTCTGTGCTTGGGAGTTTATCTGGAAAGTTATGACAGGAAGCAAAGTGAAGGAGTGGGGAAACACAGCAACGAAGGAAGAAATGCCAATAAATGGTATAATCATGTGTGGTTACTGCTGCAGGCAGCTGGAACCAATTCCACTGGAAACATTCAAGAGACTGTTAAACCTGCCTCAGAACTGTCCCTCCACGGAGAAAGAAAGTTGGGCTATTTATCCACCACTTCTTGCCCCTCGATGTGCAGGTTGGTTCTGGGGGGAATTCATGCTCTGGCACTGTCAGGCCAATTGTATGTTTTACCAGCAAATTCTGGCAGATGCTTGAGAAGCTATCAGTGTGTATGGAGCCTGTTCATCTCACCTGCAGTCAGCTCCAGCATTGGCCAACAGGATGGGAGCAAGGCCCTGACGTCTCTCCTACAGGAAACTCATACATGTTTAAAGTTGCAAGACAATCATAAATTGCCTTCTTAAGTGGATGGCTCAGTTTAAATTTTCATCAATAGAGGAGAAGAGGTCCCTTTGCCCAGCATCGCCATTGTACCGTGAAAGTTTTAAACTTTTGCCAATCTATGACATTTTAAACATTTATTGTATTTTGTTTTAAAACATTATTTTAAAACATTTATTGTATTTCTCCAATTGCTACTGAGGCAGAAAGCATCTTTATATAAACTTGTTAAACATTTGCATTTTCCCTCCTCCTTAGGTGCGTCTATTTTAAACAATTGTTTTATATAATTTTTTTTCAATTTTTAGAAATTATATATTTTGTGTACTAAATTTCACAGATATTTGTATGTTAAAAAGTGCTTAATTTTAACAAAGTTGAATTTATCAATCTTTTATGGATACAGCTTTTCACATTGAGAAATCTACCCTAGGAATATAAAGATACGTTTCTATACTATACTTAAAACTTTGAACATTTTGCTCTTCACATATAGTTATTTAATTTTTATGGAATTTAACTTCATGCATGTTGCAAAGAAAGATCCAATTTTGTTCGTTTACTTAGAAATAAGCATCACTTATGAGTTGATCCATCTTTAGCCACTCAACTCCACCACCACTCCGGTATTACGTTGTCACCTTATACTCATATATGTGACTCTGTTTTTCCTACATAAATACCTCGTTGTTTTCGTTATCATTCCTTGTATATAGTTTGATATCTGCTAAGCCAAATTCCTTTACCTTTTTCTTCCCAAGAGTAATTTTTACTATTATTGGCCCTTTTGCACTTCCCCATGAATGTAAGAATCTGCTTTTCAAGCATGAAAATCTTTGTTGGAGTTTTTGCTGCAATTACATTGAATTAGATATCAATTGAGGGTAACAGACACATTAACAAAACCAAGTCCTGATGTGTGAACAAAGATGATCTCTTTCTTTGTGTTTTAGTGACTGTCTTTAAATAAAGTTTTATATATGCTACGCTTTATTTTTCTTGTAGGTACCCTGTACCACCTTAAGAAGATTCCTTTCTATTCTGCTTTGCTAGAAGTCTTGTACCATGAAGGGATGATAAATTGCACCTAATGTTTTTTATGCACAAAAGCAATAATCATATGGTTTTGTCTTTGATTCATTAATGTGGTGAATTACATTAATACATTTTCCAGTGTGAAACAACTATTAAACTCTTGTGACAAACATAGCTTGTTCATGATATTCTGCTTTTCTGGGCAATAAGTTTATAGCAGTGAATTAAACAGTCAGTATCTGTACTCATGAAGTTATATTCCAGTGTGAGGTGGGGAGAGAAAATAATAAACAGATAATATCTAAATATATTATGTCACACATATTGATATTATAATGTAATACAATACTGATATTCAAAGAAAGACATATGTATTAACCATTCCCCTTGCCACAAAACCAAAAAGATATGTGCTAATCAACTGAAATTACAAAAACCTATCTTGCACATGTATCTGAACATGACATTGTGCAAGAAATTATTGATATGACATGCTAATCCCAGGGATCAATACGAATGTGAGAGGCTTAAAAAAACAGAGAAACTACATGCCAAAAGTACAGCAGTTAAAGAAATAAGTGGAGAAAGGGTTGCACATTTAAACCATAAAATGGCAGTCAAACTGAATTAGAATTCCTTAAGTTGCTTTTTGGCTTCATGCTTCTTAAAGGTGTTCTTTGGACAATTTTCTTTAGTTTACAGTATGGGTATAATCATTATTAAAGGGAATTTGTTGCATTAATTTCCTGATATGACTATAAAATAAAAAACCTAGAGGGTGGTTATGCAGCTTTTTTTAGAGTACCCAGAAAGAGGACACCAGTATCCATCCATATTTATAAACATGTTTATCCTCCTAACATTAGCTAGGAAATAAGTATGCCCCAGGCTCCTCTGGCTGTGGTAGATATTTTTTCTACGCTGTGCCTGGGATTCTGGGACTGCATACAGAGTGAAAGAAAGAGCAGAAGTCCACAGTAGAATATAGCCAATTAATTCCATTCACACCTGCCTGTCTCATCAAAAGGGAGTGAACTGCTGAGTAACCAAGAGGAGGGTCTTCTGTTTCAGGAAGTATTAACATGACTCCAAAGGCCTACACAGAGGCTCTGTGAAAGAAGGTGTTGCCAAAGGCTGCTTTGGAGGTATGTTGAAACTTTTAAAATAAAGAGGTTGCTCTGGGAGAAGGGACAAAAGTGCAGCATTGAGTGCCCTATTGTATTAGTCAGAGTTCTCTGGAGAAACAGAACAAAGATGATAGATAGATAGATAGATAGATGATAGATAGATAGATGATAGATAGATGGATGGATGATAGATTCCATAGATAGATAGATAGATAGATGATAGATCAGACAGACAGACAGACAGACAGACAGACAGATACATACATACATACATACAATACATAGATACATAGATAGCTATCATAGATGATAGATAGGTAGCTAGAGAGAAGAAAGACATAGGTAAATGATACAGAGACACAGTGTGATCATAGATAAATGGATAAATACATGGATAGATAGATGATAGATGATAGATAGATAGATAGATAGATAGACAGACAGATAGACAGACAGAAATGACGGATAAATTTCTTATGGGAGTTTACTCATGCAATTATGGAGGCCAAGAAGTCATCATATGCTGTCTTCAAGATAGAGAACCAGGAAAGCTGGCAATGTAATTCAGCCTGAGAACCAGGAGCTCCCATGCTCAAGGGCAGGAGAAGATGAATGTCTCAGCTCTAAAACTCACGCTCCTTCTGCCTTTTTGTTGTATTAGGGCCAGATTGGATGTTGCCCACCGCAGTGATGAGGGTGGGACTTCTTTACTGTCTACTGATTCAAATGCTAGTCCCTTCTGGAAACAGTCTCATAGACACCCCCAGAAACTGGGTTTTACCAGCTATCTGGGCACCACTTAGCCCAGTAAAGTGGACACATAAAGTTAACCATCACCCGTATCAGTAGCCCATGAGCCTGAGCTTCAAGTGCTTCTCAGAAAGACACTATGATTTGGACAACTGTGGATACTTCTGGTGGCTGGCGATTAGAAGAAACACGTCAGGGATACTTGGAGTCCACTGAAGACTGGAGCAAGAAGGCTGGCAATGTAGCAAGAAGGAGAATCAGGGGCTGGGACAGAGAGGAGACCAGAAAGGAATCTGGATGGAGAGAGAAGCAGGCAGATATACAGTCTCCTGAAAATGCTGTTGTCCATGAAAACCCTGACATTTCATCAGCCACATATTATTATATACTTTACTTTGAAGTCAGACTTACCTGATTTTAAATTTTGCCTTTGTTTATACTAGCTGTGTGACCTTAGGCACATTATTGAACCTGTATTAGCCTTGGTTTTCTGAATGTTAACAATCCTAACTTTTTGGGTTGTTTTGGGAATATGAGGTGAAGCAATTCACATTAAGTATGTACCATAATGCTTAGCCAAAAAACAATCATTCAAAAATTATTTAATAAATGGCAGCTCATGTTTATCTCAGATGCTGGAAGAAGGAGGAGAAGTATTCTTCACAGGTGCACAGCAAGATGGATAGCAGTAAATTAAAGAGGTAAGGGATGGCACGGTGCCTTGGGAAGTGGTTTTTGAGTCTGGATTCCAAGGGTAAGCAATGTGGAACATCAAGCTGAGCAAAACATGCATCTGTACACTTCCCCTTCCCCTAGCCCTTGATTTCTTAGCAGCAGATGAGAGTCTAAGAGAAATAAGGTACACTTACACTTGGAGGAATGGTCAAAGGTCACCTAGTCCAACTTCTAACTCATTGGTGGCATCCACATGCAATGCTGTTTTCTATCTTCGCTTTAGGTGTCTCTCATGAAAGGGAGTTTATAAACTTACTACAGTCACCTCCTATTGATGCCCATCGTTAATGATTAGGAAGTTCTTCCTTAGATGAGCTGGATTCACTTTCCTGTTACTTAGTTCAGCTACCCTGGGGCAACACAAAACAAATATCTTTCTGCTTCTACACACGCACCCCTAGCGTACTAGTCTCTTCTCCCCTACTGTCAGGAATTGTGAGGAATTGACTTACAATAGAAAGGAAAAAGACAACCTTGGGGGATACTCTTATTACTAGAACTGTTTAAATGGATTTATAGGGGACATTTAATGAGAGCAGAAATTGAAATTGCACTTGACTGAATTTCAGGGCAGCAGATTCTTATTTAGCAGCCAGAAGGGGTGCAAGATACGTTAAAGTAGAACGAAAAAAGGCAAACCTGCCTGTAAGGAGCTTAAAATCTGATTAATTTGGCCATGCTAGTGTTAGAGCAAGAAAAGCTGGGTGAGCATAGAACACTGTTCGGATGCCACTAGGAAAAATATAAAAGATTATGAAAAAGTCTACATTTGTTAAAGCTAAAAGATAAATGTTTAAATTAAAATGATTATTTCATTATAAATGCAATGTATGGCCATTATAGAAAAAAATGATAAAATTAGCAATGAGGAATACAGAAATACATAACTCTACTACCCAGATTAATTTGTCATATGTATGCTACAGAAATCTTTTCTTTAACTCTAGATGAATCTCCATGTGGAATTATACTATACCTGCGATCTCATAAACTGCCTTTTTAGGACATTCATTATGAGTATATTTAAAAATAAATATTAATGTGTAACATTTAATAGCTAGTTAGTATTTCATTCAAAGACTATATCATCCTTTACCAAATTGCCCATAGTTGGATGTTTTAGTGTACTATAAACAGAATTCTTACAGCTAAATCTCTGCATAGTCTTAATTCTTTCCTGAAAATACGTTTCTGGGTGTGGAATTGCTGGGTCAAAGCATGTACACATTTTTAAGCCTTTTGATAAGTAACGCCATACTGAATTCCAGGAAATTGTTCTCTAGCAGGGTAACAGTGATCATTCCTCCACATCATCAGGTACTGATGATGTGAGTATTGTTATTTCTTTAACATCTGCCAGTTTAACAGTTGACCAATCATATGTCATCATTTCTTTGATTACTAAAATAAAAACAGTCTTTGAAAATAATGATTTGCAGTCACTTTCCTCCTGCATGAAATGCTTATTTTTATACAAGGTAATTAACATGTTTCATTCAGCAAATACTTCTTGAACATCTACTATGTGCCACTCACTGTTTGAAGTGCTGGGAACACATTCATGAACAAAACAAACAAAAATCTCTTCTCTCCTGGAGCTTATGCTCTAGTACAAGTCTATACTCTTAACAGCTTTTCTCTTAATTTAATTTTGAGTTCTGGGGTACATGTGCAAGATGTGCAGGTGTGTTACACAGATAAATGTCTGCCATGGTGGTTTGCTGCACCTATCAACCCATCACCTAGGTATTAAGCCCAGCAGGCATTAGCTGTTTTCCTTGATGCTGTCCCCGCCACCTGCTGACAGGCCCTGGTGTGTGTGCTGTTCTCCCCTCTCCCTTGTGTCTATGTGTTCTCATTGTTCAGCTCCCACTTATACGTGAGAACATGCAGTTTTCATTTTCTGTTCCTGCGTTAATTTGCTAAGGATAATGACTTCTAGCTCCATCCATGTCCCTAAAAAAGGACATACTCTCATTCCTTTTTATGGCTGCATAGTATTCCATGTTGTATATGGACCACATTTTCTTTACCCAGTCTATCATTGATGGGCATTTCAGGTGATTCCATGTCTTTGTTCTTGTAAATAGTGCTGCAGTGAACATAGAGGTGCGTGTATCTTTATAATCATTGTAATAGTTTTTTTCTTTTCTTTTTTTTCTTTTAAAATTAATCAATGCAAGCTTATTTTTTTCTTTTCTTTTAGAATATTCTAACAGTTTTAACATGAAAAGGTTACTGACACTTTCATCATATTGTGCAACTTTGTTGTCCTCAATGTGCCATTTGGAAGCAATATGTATCTTTAGGAGAGGAATAAGTGTGATCAGAATGTGACAGAGTGTTAGAGGTTGACTGGGTCTTATAAACCATATGGTGTAACCCCTTCGTTTTATAGATGAGGCACCAGAGGAGACCTATAGAGAGAGAGAGAGAGAGAGAGAGAAAAAACACTTGTTCAGGCTCACACTGAGTTAGTGATCCAGAAGGATTCCACATCCAATGGCAGTATTTCATTTGGAAAATGGCAAAAAAAAACCAGTCCTCTTTTGTGAACTGTATTTATCTTGCTTTTTGATTCTTGCATTATACAAATAACAGTGCACATTTGCAGGGTCTTGCATAAGTTCCTCCAGCTCCCTCATAAGGCAGACCCAAGCACGAAACAAACAGATGGGCAAACGGGGGCTTGGAGTGCCTAAGTACAATGGCAAATAATCATTTTCCAGGACTTTTTACATCTTAGTAATCAAAGAAATCCAGTTAAAACAGTGACATATGATATGTCACCTGTTACACTGGCATCTGTTTAAAAAATAACAGTACTCACATCATAACTAGTAATTGACAAAGCTTTTACTCAAGTCTAGCCCTGTCAGTCTCCAAAGGCCATCACTGCTCTACCCCCATCCCTAGTGTACTGTCGGGCATCTGTCAATGTGAGAAGTGTGTAGAAAAATGAGAGATTTAAGGACCAGGAAAAGAAGCAAGGCAGCCCCAGTCTGGACACTGAGGCCCGGCGAATGAAAGAAGGAGGGGACTCTTTGGGTGACTTCGCCCTGCTCATTTCATTCTGTTCCTCCTCTGCTCACCGTTCTGCTTTCCAGTGACCCCATTCTTTCTCTGTCCTCTCCAAAAACTGTCTTTCTGATTCCTCAGTCATATTAAAGTGCAAATGACGTGACAGCAAAGTGAAGAGCTATTCAACCAGCCACCAGGTGCCATTTTCATTCTTAAACAAGTCAGGGTCTCAAACACAAGGGATGTCGCACTCACTGCAGTTCCAGACATCCACTTCCTTTCACGGTAAGGGACTTGTCTCTTCCTTGTTTCTTTGTCTCCTCCCTCTCCTTCTTCTTCTGTCTTCCTCCTCCTCCTCCTCCTTCCTCTTCCTTTCTCTGGTTTGAGACTGGAGCCTATAACTGAGACCCAGTATCCCACCACCTCAGCAGACCAACTTTTAGGACTAGTCCTTTTGCCAGAATTTTGACATCACATCAAAGCGCATGTCCAAATGTGGACAAAGCTAAAACCAGGAGAGAGTCTCCAGGGACTCACCTGTTCCTCCTCAAGGGATGGATGAGCCTCTCTATCAGCCTTTCCCCCCAATGTCTTCTCATGCCAGGCTTGGGGGGATGCTCTCTTAGCTGCTCAGCCTTTGACCTATGCAGGTGTTCCCTGAAATGGTAGAACCCAGAGCAGATGGGAAACATGTCAGTGACATGCAGGCAGTGTGGCCCATCCCAGCTGTGTGTCAGTTGAAGTCTGTATTCAGAATGTTTCCACGGTGAGACCCAGAAATCACAAAGGCCTCAGCACAGAGGTATGGGGCTGCAGTTAACATTGACCTTGTTTGTAGCTGAAGGAATGAATGAACTGTAAGGTAACAGAAATGCAGATAGGTAGAGAGCAAGCATATAGATTTGTTAGGTTTCACCACAGTCTTATAGGAGGCTAGTCGTTATTTAACCTAATTATTGGTTTTACTTTTATCATTGTGCATAAAGAACTTTTTGAGCCTGTGAGAGCCTAATGCTGATGAATATTTTAGTATATATTCATCACTATTAAGAAGCATTTATTAAGTGTTCAGCTATCTGTGATGGTTTCCTCAGATCTTGCATGTGAGGTGGGTCAAACTGATAACAATTCCGCCACTCAAAAAGGGAGGGTTTTAAAATGAACTAACACAAAGGACATTCAAGCAGCCAGGCATGGACAGAAGTGAGGATGAATGATCGCAAACACAGATGTCACGTGCACGCAGTGAGGCAGGAGGGAGCCGCCGGAGGTGAAAATGCTGAGAAGCCCGTGAGTTTGCCCAGGAAGGCAGCAGTTTTATGTATGAGGTAGCTGTTGCTCATGGAGTTCAACCATTTTCTGTTGTTGTTGTTTTGTAACATGCTTTAATATATATTATCTCACCCGACATATGCTTTGTAGTCACACAAATATGCCCACTTCTCTCTCACACGTCGTATTGTTCCAGCTGTTCTTTTTGCTGGGAAGACCTCAACTATACTCTTTACTTGCTTAATGTACTTATCTGCAAGTCTTGGCTTAAATGTTACTTTCTTATGAACACTTTTCATTTTCTTTTAATCTCAATTATGTCCACGTATACCCTATAATATTAGGTTGGTGTAAAAGTAATTGCGCTTTTTTTTTGCCATTACTTTTAATTCCCTTAAAACTCCTACCATTACCTAAAATTATATATTTATGTGTGATGCTACTCTTTTTTTTATTGTACATTAGGTTCTGGGGTCCATGTGCAGATCATGTAGGATTGTTGCAGAGGTACACACATGGCAAGGTGGTTGGCTGCCTCTATCCCCCCATCACCTATACCTGGCATAGAAAGACAGTTTTATCTACTTTTAAGGGTCATCATGAAAAATCTTATAGAAAAAAAAAATGCCTTTTTGTTCTTGGAGAACAGTATTCCAGAGGGTAATTACTGTAGAAATTGTCCTCCCTGCTCAAATACTTCGAAGAAGTCCTCCACCCTCTCTCATAATTGTTGGGCAACTTTCTCAATGCATCCTAAGAGCCAGGAAATTATCAGAGCCAGTGGCTGGGCTGTCTAAGGCTATAATAGTTAGTATAGCTCATGGGATAAGAAGACCCGAAGAAAGCTATGACCAGAGAGAAGGCCATCACATGAATTGACATGAAGGTAGCCCTATGATTCCTAGAATAGGAGGCAGATTGAGACTGGTCCCTGCTGGTCAGGAAGCTAATGGAAAAATGGCCTTAAGATTCAAAATCAAGAGAAAAGTAATTGGTATGACCCAGAAGTCTCAATGAGCACAGAGAAAATGAGTCCAGTGAAAGTGAACACAGTACGACTACAGTGTAAGAACAGGCATGTGGGGCAAGCCGCATACAGGGAAGAGAGTCTCCAGTACAAATATTCAAGAATTTTGACCAAAATGTATAAATAATTTCTTTAGAAAGCACTAAGAAAAAGGCAAATCAATAGAAAAATAAGCAGACAATATGACAAAGTATTTCACAGAAGAAATACGTTTTTACTATTAAAATAGTAAATTAAGATGTTTTAAAAATGTAGGCCGGGCGTGGTGGCTCAAGCCTGTAATCCCAGCACTTTGGGAGGCCAAGGCGGGTGGATCACGAGGTCAAGAGATCGAGACCATCCTGGTCAACATGGTGAAACCCCGTCTCTACTACAACTACAAAACATTAGCTGGGCATGGTGGCGTGTGCCTGTAGTCCCAGCTACTCAGGAGGCTGAGGCAGGAGAATTGCCTGGACCCAGGAGGCGGAGGTTGCGGTGAGCCGAGATCGTGCCATTGCACTCCAGCCTGGGTAACAAGAGCGAAACTCCGTCTCAAAAAAAAAAAAAAAAAATGCCAAACATTGGCAAAGATGTGGTGCAGTTGCAATGCTTACATACAGCTGGTATAAATGTAAATTGGTATATCCACTCTGGAAATCTATTGAGCATTTTCTTTTAAAGTTACATAGATGTGTACCTGTATTGGTCTGTTCTCATGCTGCTAATAAAGACATATGCTAGACTGGGTAATTTATAAAGAAAAAGAGGTTTAATGGACTCACAGTTTCACATGGCTGGAGAGTCCTCACAATCATGGTGGAAGGTGAAGGAGAAGCAGAGGCACATCTTACATGGTGGCAGGCAAGATAGCATGTTCAGGGGAGCTGCCCTTTATAAAACCATCACATCTCATGAGACTTACTATCATGATAACAGCATAGGAAAAAAAAAATGCCCCATGACTTAATTATAACCCACCAGGTCCCTCCCACAACATGTGGGGATTATGGGAGCTACAATTCAAGATGAGATTTGGGTGGGGACACAGACAAACCATATCTATACCCTTTGACCCAATAATTTCATTCTTATGGAAATGAGAGCAAGAGAAAGAGAAAATGAAATTATAGAATACTCATGTAATGGAATATTAAACAGTCATTAAAACTCAATGAATGCTAGTTATATGCAACAACATAGAGAAATCTTGGCAACATAATATTGAGTGAAACAAATTGAGCTTCCATACTGTACTATTTAAAAAAAACAAAAAACAAAAAAACCTCAAAAGCCAGCAACGCACATATATGTTAGAAAATAATTTTGAAAAAGTGTGGGACTGTTTTGAAGCACTCAGCTTAGTGGAGGGACCACCATAGACTTCAGAGAGTTACAGTACTGAGTTTAAAACTTAATATTTGCCTGTAGGACCTTTGTCTTTGTGAGCAAGTCTTTTCAGTCCTCTGAGTATCTGTTTGCTTATAATGTAACATAACTGCTATGGTTTGAATATGTCCCCCAAGAAGGATATGTTGAAATGTAATTGCCCTTTAACAGTATCAAGAGGTGAGATCTTTAAGCAGTTACTAGGCCATAAAGACTCTGCCCTTGTGGGTAGGATTAATGCCTTAATTGTGGGAGTAGGCTCCTTGTAAATGGACAAGTTCAGCCCCATTTTGTCTCTGTCTCTCTCACCCTCTCTTGCCCTCCCACCTTTCACCGTGAGATGACACAAAAAGAAAGTCCTTGCAAGACAGCAGCACCTTGATCTTGGACTTTGCAGCCTACAGAACTGTGAGCCAATAAATTTCTGTTTATTATAAATTGCCCAGTCTAAGGTATTCTGCTATTGTAGAACAAAATGGACTAAGACAAAAAATATTACCAGAGAAATGAGGTGTGGTTATATCAAATACTCGAAACTGTAAAAGTGGATTTGGAATTGGATAATGGGCAGAGGCTGGAAAAATGTGAAGAAACAGGCTGGGAAATGTCTGTGTTGCCATGAACGGAGCATTAAGGGTGATTCTGGTGAGGGTTTGGAAGAAAAGAGCTGTAGGGAAAGTCTGAGCCTCTTAGAGAGTATTTATGTGCTCCTGATCAGAATGGTGATAGAAACATGAGTGGTAAAGGCCATTCTGATGAGGTCTCAGATGAAAAGGCAGAACAAGGAACTGGAAACTACAGTAAAAGCCATCCTTGTTGGGGAGTGACAGAGAACTTGACTGAATTGTGTCCATGCCTGAGAGCTTTGTGAAAGGCAGAATTTAAGAGTGATAAACTAGAATACCTGGCAGAAGAAATACCTGAAGTCTTCTTTTAACTGCATACAATAAAATGAGAGAAAAGAAAAATCATTTAAATACAGAATTTATAATTAAAAGGGAATCAGAATGTAAAAATTTGGAACATCCCTAGCCTGATCATGTGAAGACAAATAGACATGTTTGGGAGAGAATATCAAGGGGGTATCCAAGCAACCATTTGATACGGAGATGAGTACGGATAGAAAGGAGGCAAGTACTATTCATTAAGACAACGAGAGAGTGACAGCAAAGGCATTTTGGAGATCTTAGAGTCTTCCCCTTTTGTCAACAAGCCCAGAGCCCTAGGAAGGCGGAATGGTTTCGTAGGAAAGGCCTGGGGGGTACCCTCCACAGGCTTGCTGCCTAGGGCACCCAGCATTCTCATGCAGTACACCTTGGCCACTCCAGCTGCGGCTCAAGTGGCCCTAGGTAGATCTCAAGTTGCTGCTCTGGAGGGCACAAGTAGTACACCTTGACAATGTCCAGGTAGAATTTAGTTTTCAGGCATGCAGAATGCAAGAACTGTGGCGGCATGGCTACCTCCACCTGGACTTCAAGGGATAGCTCAGACAGCCTGGGGACCCTGGAAGAAATGTGGCATATGGGTGGAGCCACTGCAGAGAGTCCCCACTAGGGCAATACCTAGAAAAGCCATGAAAGTGTACCTGTCCCCAAGACCCCAGAACCGTAGGGCCACCAGTGTACAACGCCAGCCTGAGAGAGATGCAGGCATAAGACCCAATCTGTGAGAGCTGCTGCATGGGCTGAGCAAAATTATAAAGGTGGGGCTACTTGAGGCTTTAGGTGCCCAACACCCACTGCAGTCTGTCCAAAAGGTGGCACAGAGACACTGAAAGATTATTCTGGAGTCTTAAGACGTAATGTTTGCTCTGTTGGCTTTTGGACTTACTTAGGACAAGTCACTCCTGACTTCTTGCCCATTTCTCTTTTCTGGAATGGGAATTCCAATCCTATGCCTGTTCCACCATCTTCTTCTTCTTTTTTTAAATTATACTTTAAGTTCTGGGGTACATGTGCAGATTTGCAGGATTGTTACATAGGTATACACATGCCATGGTGGTTTGCTGCCTCCATCCCCCTACCACCTACATTAGATATTTCTCCTAATGTTATCCCTCCCCAATCTCCCCACCTCGTTTCCCTCCCCTAGTCCTCCCACCCCCCAACAGACCCCAGTGTGTGATGTTCCTCTCCCTGTGTCCATGTGTTCTCATTGTTCAACACCCACTTATGAGTGAGAAAATGCAATGTTTGATTTTCTGTTCTGTGTCTGTTTGCTGAGAATGATGGTTTCCAGATTCATCCATGTCCCTACAAAGGACACAAATTCATCATTTTTTATGGTTGCATAGTTTTCCATGGTGTATATGTGTCACATTTTCTTTATCCAGTCTATCATCAATGGGCATATAGGTTGGTTCCAAGTCTGCTATTGTAAACAGTGCCACAATAAGCATACATGTACATATGTCTTTATAATAGAATGATTTATAATCCTTTGGGCATATATCCAGTAATGGGATTGCTGGGCCAAATGGTATTTCTATTTCTAGATCCTTGAGGAATCTCTCCACTGTCTTCCACAATGGTTGAACTAATTTATACTCCCACCAACAGTGTAAAAGCGTTCCTATTTCTCCATATCCTCTCCAACATCTGTTGTCTCCAGGTTTTTTAATGATCGCCATTCTAACTGGCATGAGATGTTATCTCAATGTAGTTTTGATTTGCATTTCTCTAATGACCAGTGATGATGAGCTTTTTTTCATATGTTTGTTGGCCTCATAAATGTCTTCTTTGAAAAGTGTCTGCTCATATCCTTCACCCACTTTTTGATGGGGTTGTTTTTTTCTTGTAAATTTGTTTTAGTTCTTTGTAGATTCTGCATATTAGCCCTTTGTCAGATGGGTAGATTGCAAAAATGTTTTGCCATTCTGTTGGTTGCTGGTTCATTCTAATGATAGTTTCTTTTGCTGTGCAGAAGCTCTTAAGTTTAGTTAGATCCCATTTGTCTATTTTGGCTTTTGTTGCCATTGCTTTTGGTGTTTTAGTCATGAAGTCCTTGCCTATGCCTATATCCTGAATGGTATTCCCTAGGTTTTCTTCTAGGATTTTTATGATGTTAGGTCTTATGTTTAAATCTTTAATCTATCTGGAGTTAATTTTTGTCTTATTTTGAGAGCACATAATGTGTTTGATTTCACAGGCTTACAGCTGAAGGATGAATGCCTTGAGTCTCATCAATATCTGATTAGATGTGACTTTGGGCTTTTTCTAGTTGATTGAGAAATGACTTAAGATGAGACATGGACACAGGGAGGGGAGCACCACACACTGGGGTCTGTTGGGGGGAAATAGGGGAGGGACAGTGGGGGGTGGGGATTTGGGGATAGCATGGGGAGAAATGCCAGATATAGGTGATGGGGAGGAAGGCAGCACATCACACTGCCACATGTGTACCTATGCAACAATCTTGCATGTTCTTCACATGTACCCCAAAACCTAAAATGCAATAAAAAAATGAAAAAAAGAAAAGACTTTGGGGCTATTGGGATAGAATGATCATATTTTGTATGGAGAAGAGCACATGTTTTGGGTACCAGGATTGAATGCGTCTTTCCAAAAGCATATATTGGGATTTAATTGCCATTGTAACAGTATTAACAGATGAAAACTTTAAGAGGTGACTAGGCCAGGAAGGCCTGCCTTTCATGAATGAATTGATGCCGTTAACTCAGGAGTCGGTTCATTATTGCAGGAATGAGTTCTTTATAAAAGGACAAGTTCAGTCCCCTTTGTCTCTCTTTCCTACCCTCTTTTGCCCTCTGCCTTCTGCCATAGGATCACGCAGCAAGAAGGCCTTGCAAGATGCCAGCCTTTTGATCTTGGACGTCCCGGCCTTTAGAACTATGAGGCAATAAATTTCTGTTCATTACAGGTTACCCAGTCTTGGGTATTCTGCTATAGCAGCACAAAGTGGTCTAAGAAGATAATAATGTTGTATAGTATATAACATAACAACATAACATAGTATTTAACCTTGTTTAGGAATTATTAAAAAGCATGTTGCTTATTTTGACAGCATTATCACACCAAAGAAATTGACTAATTTGGTAATGTCATCCAAGGAGAAGATTAAGACCAGGAACAGGGCAGAGATCTTGCTGCTAAAATGAATGTACTTAACAACTCTCTCATGGAGTGGTGCCTATTTTCAGATTGAACCATACCTGAATATACATAATGTGATAATAGATGTAAGTTTGCTGGGTGGAAAACCCCAAAGTATTTTTCCTGTAGTATCATCTTCATTCTCAATTTTTGTTTACGTGCCCCAAGTTAAAGAACTCCATTCAAAGGTAAAGTAGAAACACTATCGTAATGCACCAAAAGAACAACTCTTCACAATTTTGGTACCAAGGCCTGGAGACTGCTGAGTCTGCTAGTCCTGGAGTTTCACAACCAGAATCCAAACAGGGAATATTTCTGATTTGTGTGTTGCTAGGTAACTCATAATTATACAAGCAAAGGAGAAAGTTCAATATTATATAACTCATATTGATTTTTTTGGCTATGCTATAAGAGCTTGATATTAATATATAGGAAAGAAATTTCCAAAATTCCCCAAACATTTTGTTCCAATAAATAGCTCTTAATATTTTGAAATCACCTGGTTGTTCTTACAGATCTTAAAGTATTTGAAACACATTTTTATTATGAGTCATGACCTAGGCTCCTGATAGACAGTTTTGTGAGCATACCGACTTCTCTATAAATATTACCAGCTCATTCAAACTAAGTGGAGCAAGTGAATAACTTTTGGTCTTTCCTGTACAGACTTACAAACTTCCTGGTTTTATTTTGGTCTCATAGGGTTTGATTTTTTTCAAGGTACATAATCGAAGTCTGACCCCTAAACCAATCTAATAAAGCTATGTTTTAAAGGCCAAAGAAATAAATGGATTATTTTAAGTGTAATGGAGTTAATGAGTGCAAATCCATGTAGCTTTGCAGGCCAGGCGATGTTTTCTACCAGGTGAGGGCCTAAGGCAATGAGGCGGCACAGACATAATAGAAGTCTGATGCAGAGAGGTTTTGAATACCAGTTAGAGTAGTGGAAACATGTCAATAAAGGTCTCAGGTCAAGAAGCCAAAAAAAAGAGAAGAAACCATAGTAACCACCTTGCAATGACAAAAGAAAATAATTGTTGGTATAATTCTATAATGCTAAAAAGATGGTCTTCCTAGATTGCAATACGAATGGCAGCATGTTAGAAACGCATATATTTTGGACCACATTGTGAAACTAAGCTGTCTTGGGACACCAGCCGTGAAGGCAATGGGGCATGTTGGTTCTAAGTTCTGGGTTTGGCCTGGGTATGAATTCCAATTCTCATTGACCTCGAGGATGTTATTTCAATTCTTTGTGGTTTAGTTCCTTATCTGTATCTCACAAGGTTATCAGAAAGATTATATATAGTTGTGTATAAAGCTCGGCATCTGGCCCATTAAATGATAAAAAAATAAAATAAAATCCAACCCAATAGTGTTATAATTAAAAAATCAGGGTGCTCATCTTAACAAGACATACTTTCCTTATGTCCTTTCCTTCCTCAAAAGTAGGAGTAATTCACCTTCTTCAAGCCAGTTGTGGGTTGCTTTGAGGCCTTGTATTTCCCAGGAGTGGTAGCTATTTTATTACCATATCTCTTATTTTCAGTCTTTTATTCCCCATTAGTAAGTATGGCTAGATCTTCCTTTTTCTTTACATAATTGAAATCAGCTACCAGAAATCACTGTGCCCATCACTCAGGTTCTGTAGTTTTGGTCAATTGCTTGCCATCTTCTTATCTGCTTTGATATTAAGCATCTGGTCAAGAATCACATCTCCCAGGGCTTCTCAGCATTACTGACTTTCCTGACAGGCACCTTTGGAAATGAGCCAACATAGCGTTGTTTTAAACTATCATTTATCTAGCATTTGCCCTTAAAGATACAAACCTAATATTTAATCTTATGATATCAACCTTGATAGATTGCCATTTCAATAATTTTTTATTCTAACAATTAGATCTGCTATTCTTTAGACGGAATGACTTTCTTTTGGACCATCTTTTGGGCAGTCTTTTAGATGATAAATAAGTAAACAAAGTTGTCAAGAAAATTAAAAGACATATACTCAAAACTCTACGGGGAAGAAAAAAGACACTAGGAAGAGTTCTCTGTCCTCAACAGCAGTAAAGAAAGCAAAGCTACATATTTCTAACCCAAATCTTCTGAATCATCTCGTTTTACATAATTCATAGACTTACTCTTTAGCATAGAATTTGTGGCCATGTACAAAGGTCACAGCTAGAAGTGTGCAAAATGTCTACATCTGAGGGCAGAAATTCTTTTTTGCCATTACTTATTTATCAAACAGGTGGATGCAGATAGAAAGCTTTGGGCGTTGTTTTGCCTTTCTTCCTCCCACGCAAATAATCATCTCAGTGTCCTGCCTTATTAACCTTTTCTGTTTATTTCTATTTCCCTGCAACTCCTTATTATGGTTGCCAGTTAATCACAAATATATTAAAAGATTTCTTTTTAATCTAGCAGTCTTCATTGCTTTGTGGTATCTATGTGAACGGTTGTGCCCTCGCTAAGAGAGTGTCCAATTACACGCACGGCAGGGAAAACCAAGACATCAGCAGTTGACTATGCTTTTGTCTAAGGTATCAAATGTGAAAGCAAATTAGGTATCTAAAAATAAAAACTAAAATTAAGACTAATAAAATGGAGCTTTGACTTTTCTCATCACAGACTCATTTATACTTAATGACACAGACTGACTGCATAGGTAATTGTTATAATCTCTCCTGATATGGATTTTTAAAAATGGCTGATCTGTTCTTCTTCTCAGGACAGGTAAATGGATGCCAAGACAACAGAGAAATAAGAACCTTTTTGTGTGGTTATATATTAATTTGTTTGCAATATTGGCTTGCAAATAGAAAGCCAGAGAGAGAGAGAGAGAGGTGAGCTAGTCAGTGTTATTTAGACATGTCAGCATATAAATTCGATCAAGCATACATTATTTTCCTCACTGAGCTCAACGTGCCAGATCAAATACATGAAACATCGGAAAAACACCACCAGGAGTTTCTTTCCAAAAACTCAACCCATTTTGCTTTAAACAAACATTAAAAAAAACTACTTCAGTAATACAATTTATAGAGCTCTTCACTCTCTTTAGATGTTTTACATTTCTGTTTACAGACATTCTAAGTTTCAGACATATCCTTTATTAATATCTCCTACCAGATGAATACATCCTACCTTTTCCCTCATCAAATTAGGCCTGTTCCTTTTTTACTCTTGCACCCTCTGGGCTGGAGGAGTTCAACCAGGTGGATAGGAACTTAGCTCTTAAGGGATAATAGCGCCACCTGAAGGCTGTCACAGGAAATGATCTTATCCATTGTCTTCCCCACCCTTTTCTTTCCTCCTAAAAAATTATTTTTGTTCACATTTGCTAGTATATTCTCTAAGTCCTTTCTAATTTACAGCTGTTGTCCTTCTCACTCTTAACTCAGAACCAGGGATAAATTTTAACAATCACAAGAAATTACGCATTGTACTCATGGAGTATTTCAACTCTAAGTTGTTTAAATTGTTTCCTTTTGATTAATAATAATATAACTTTATTCCCCTTAAGAGCTATGTTTTCTTGTACTTTACATGTATTAATTTAACTCATTTAAGTGAAATGAGTTAAATGAGCAACGTATATAATTCACTTAATACTCTCATAAAATTATATAGAGAGATCTGTATTAAATTTGAATTGATTACAAACTGTTGGGGGAAACCAAAGATAGGTAAAATAATTTACAAAAGTGTAAACCAAAAATAAAATTCTAAGTCCCCCACCCAAATGAATGGTCCCCTTTTCTCAGTCAAGGGAATTTCAAAGAAACCTTTAAAAAGCTGGTTCAGGCCATGATGGGAAGGGATATGTGTGGAACATGCTTCATTTTACTCATACCTTTGGAAATCAGGGACAACTGACCAGTATTAACATTAAAACAGAGATCTTAAGAATAACAAAACAGATTCTTTGTAGCAATAAAATACCAAATTCCAACCTGACCCTAGTATGGCATCACATGATAGACAGCCCTGAAAATAAATCAAAATGTTTTACCACAAAACATATATCTTTGACATATTTTTAATGGCCCTGCAAAGCTGTCTCTTGTGGAGGAAATTTACATTCTGTAGAGAATCCCCTTGCCTTTCCAGCTCTCTTTCTGTTTCTGAAGAGTTTAGCTCAGGGTCTAGAGCATCTTTTAAAGGCCTAAATAGAAGACATTTGCCATTTATTGTTATTTAAGGTGGTCACATATGAGACTTCATCTACGTAAGAAGAACCTTGCCCTCTACAACCCCTTATCTTAACCCTGACACTCCTTTCTATTAATTCCAGGTGTTTAGATAATAGCATAACTCTTTCAACCAATTGCCAATCAGAAAATCTTGGATCCACCTATGACCTATAAGCCTGCCCCCACTTCCAGTTGTTCTGCCTTTCTAGACCAACCAATGGATACCTCACAAATATTGATTGATGTCTTTTGTCTTCTTAAAAATGTATAAAACCAAGATGCAAACCAACCACCTTGGCCACGTGTTCTCATGATATCTTGAGACTGTGCCTCAGGCCATGGTTATTTATATTTGTCTCAGAATAAACCTCTTTAAATAGTTTGGCTCTTTTGTCAACAAAAGAAAACTAAATTATGCAACAGTTCATGTCCACACACAAATATATACACACACAGAGAGAAATGACTACTGTAGCGACACAAGTTGAAAGACAGCTGTCTTCTGATGCCTAGTCTTACACTAAGTAGGTTAACTTACAGCTTCTCATGAGTGAGTCAGTTCTACTAATTTGCCCTTTCATATTCCTCAGATCCAGCACCACAGGGATTCAAATCTCTGTTGACAAGTGTTTGTAGATGAATCACAAACAGAACATATATGTGGAACTAGTCACCAAACTGGCTTCCACTGGTTCCACTGCAGAAATTACACACAAGAGGAGCTCTTCTATGTGCTTTTACGCATCAGACTAGAGCCACTTCGTCCTCATTCACATTGAAATGCCAGGCTCGGCCTGAGTATTGTTTCCATGTGAGCCTAAAAACTTCTGCAAAAATTCCATGACAGTAAAAATCATACAAGAGCTCATCACACTCCTCCATGTGATATCAATATTTTTAAAGAAAATATTTATATACATTTTATTTATAAAACACTATTCTAAGAGTTATAAGTCTATAAAGCTTCCATTTGGGCAAAAATGTAATCTCCCAAGAAATAGCATCTTTCTAAGCTAAAAATAAGAGAGAATATTTCTGAAAAGAGAGGAGTCTCAGGCTCCTTGTGAGGAAACTCAAAATATTTCACCTCAAAATATGGCAATCTGAGTATTTTAAGTTATAGCCTCATAGAGATCAATAAGAACTAGAGGAGAGTTTTATCCTATCAACATAAAGGCAGGGCTGACTCACCCAGGAGAACAATTGTTCCTGTTCCCCTCCCTGCTATCTCATTATCCACCACAGAAAGAAGACCAACATGTAACCACACTTGCACAGACCCCTTTTTCAAGTTAAAATGACTGTCTCCAATGACGATTTAAATTCCAAAGAGAACTATTTACAAGTTAATTTCTGTTCCAATTATTTTCCCTAGTAATCATTAATTGCACATCAATAGAATTCCTCTTCCCACCCTCCCATAACTTGTTCTGCCAGGATCCAAGCCTTCACTCTCTCTGTAACCTCAAGATGGTATATCAACTTCTGTACCTCACTGGGAAGTTGGGTCTTCATTTTGAAGACTCCCATATATGCACATTAAATAAATTTGTATGCCTTTTCTCCTATTAGTCAATTTTCCTCGTCAGTTGTTTTCAGCAAATCTTTAGGGGGCCAAGGTTTGGCCCCCACACTTGCCTTCAGAAGCACGTTTGTTTGAAAGTGGATCAACACAACCCACTCATTATTATTTTTTCACAGTGTGGGTATTTGTCAGGACTAGGGGAAAGCAGGTATATGGGGGATTCAGGAACATCTTTGGTGTAAAGGAATTGCTTTTACTATTAATTACTATTGACAGCTGTGATATCCAAAATAATCGCTTGGCAGAAAGTATCCTCAAAACTATGCATATATTTTCTGTAGGAATAGGAGGAAAAGGAAGGGCTCATGTCAAGATACGTGCCCTTGAATCCAGCAACAGGATGTAACGGGGAAGCTTCCCCAGCTCCCAGAGCTTGGGGGTTCTGGGCCTCTCTTACCCTGAAGAATGGGGAAAGGGACCCCAGAGGCACGGTGAGCTTACCATAATAAATATCGTGGACCCAAAGAATTTTGCAGAAGGGCGATTAATTAGACAGAGAGAGCGAGAGACAGCTCCTACGCTGTTGTGGGAGGGGAACCCAGAGCTGGAAATACCTTCGGGTAAGGACCAGCTGAAGTTTTAAACCTTGAGTTATTCCCTCCCCATTCATGTTCTCCTACAATGAGAGTTCTTTCAGACTTCCTCTGGAGTGATTGATCTTTGACTCTGATATCGGATTAGCTACTTGATCCACAACTCTGAGTTACAGAGCCCCCTCCTCCCAGCGCTTTCAGCCCGATTTGGGGACAAAGAGCCCCACCTGGCTTTCCCTGCCTGGCCCACACGCACAGGAAACCCAGACAAAGCATTTTACATTTGAAATCCCTCTGGTTCCCAGATGAAGGCATGGAGCTCGGAAATTCCCGCCTTTGAAACCACACCCCTCGAGGACCCAAGAAGAGAAAGTGGTTTTTTTTGTTTTTGTTTTTTTGTTTGTTTTTTTAACACAATCCCTTGAGGAGACACTGAATTGAAGGAAGAAGTGAAAGAATCTGCAAAAAAGTAGAAAAAACCTACTTTTTTCACATGAAGGCCAACCCTTAGGAGAAACATCTTACAGGGATTCCTTTCTGACCAATGCTGGGAAAAGCCACTAGTAATTTAATGAATATTCAGTTTTGTTCTGGGGTTTAATTCTTCTTATAATGTGGGTAATCAGTTCATCTAGTTCTGACATTTAGATTTCTCCTCTCGTTCTTTTTTTCTCTAAAATCTACTCCCTGTGAAGAGCACAGTTGGATCTGGTGAGCTGTTCATTGGTGACCTCCAGCCTTGCCGCCTACTGACTCTTTAAACATCTGGCATCTTCTAAAGATGACTTTAAAACACCAGATCTCTTTCAACATGGCTAAACCTTTGAAGACCTATATATTTTCCTTCCATTTAGCTAAACTTGTACTGCAAGCCGTTTTCCCCCTTACTCTCTCCATACAGGTGACTTTAACTGAATGAGACTTCTGCTCCAGAAAAGAAAGAGCTCAATACAATTTCCAGCATTTGTTATCCATGTCATCATGAACCAAGAAAACACACAGATACTGGGACTGGTACCCATGACTTCAGGCCACGTAGCCACAACTTGTACAGCTTTTTGAAGAACATTGAGAATAATTCTGAGGGAGTCCACGGCGCCTGACGGCCCTGCAGTCCACCGCAGAGCTGCCTTGGGTGAGGCTCCTGTTGTCCGCTGTACTGCCTCAACCACAACAGTCCTCCAGGAAACAAACTGGCACATTCATGATTGCCTTGTTTTTCAGAATTGATACATAATAATCGTACATGTTTATGGGGTACAATATGATGATGACTATGCTAATTACTCTAACTTGTTTACTATACGTATATACTTATATACCTTGCTTTGTGAAGTATTTATCCAAGTCTTTTCCCCATTTTTCCCCTTGACTTCTACATTTTTTTAATAATTTCAAGCTTATAAAAAAGCTGCAAGAATAGTACATGGAATTTCCACAGAACCTTCACCCAGATTCAATAGCCGTATGCCTGTGGACCCATTTTTCTCTCCCTTTGGTCCTTTCTCTCTTCTTCTTCCTCTTCCTTCACCTTCTGCTTCTCTCCATTTGAAATAGGAAATATCAGGACCTTTTACCACCACCCCTCTACTTTAATATCTACTTCCTAAGGAAAATGGCATCTCTTCAATAAGAAAAGTACAGATATGAAAATCAGGGAATATAATTTAATGCTGATACAACACATTTTCTAACACAGTGCATTTTTAAATTTATCAATCTTCCCAATAGTATCTTTTGTAGAGAGACATGAATGTACATACACATACATATTTATACAAAACATATTATATATACACATTTCCCATTCCAGGATCTTACTGAAGAGCATGCTTTCCATCTACAGTTTTCCTCAGCCTCTGTCACGACCTTAATCTTTTAAAGTATATCATCCAGATATTGTGTAGAATATGTCTGTCTAGGTTTATCTGATATTACCTCACTATTGCAGCATGATTATATATTTTTCTCAGGACTGCCACTGAAATGTTTGTGTTCTTCTTATTGAATAATATCAGGAGGTATGAGATGTCAATTTGTCCCCACATTGTTGACAATAACCTTTATTGCCTGGTTCAGGTGATAACTGACAAGTTTCTCCTCTATAAAGGTACTGTTTTCCCTTGTCGAATAGTAAACTATTTATGAGAGATACTTTAAGGCTACACAAGCATCCCATATTTCATAAACTCACCTAATACTTTTAGCATTAATTGATCTCATTCCCACTTTAATATTGTATGCTTTCTGTATTAGTCCATGCTCACACTGCTATGAAGAAATACCCAAGAATGAGTAATTTATAAAAGAAAGAGGTTTAACTGACTCAGTTCCACATTGTTGGAGAGACCTCAGGAAACTAGCAATCACGGCAGAAGGCAAAGAAGAAGCAGGCACCTTCTTCACAAGGCAGCAAAATAAGTACAGGCAAGCAGGGGAAATGCCACATCCTTATAAAGCCACCTGATCTCATGAGACTCACTTACTATCATGAGAACAGCATGGGGGAAACTGCCCCCATGATCCAATTACCTCCACCTGGTCCTGCCCTTGACATGCAAAGATGATGAAGATTATAATTCAAGATGCGATTTTGGGTGAGTAAACATCCAAACCATATCACTTTCCTCTGTGAAGTATCGATCCACATGTGTAAAGATACTTGTGATGAGCAAAGTGTGGATCTCTGAACCCATAACCCTTTGATATTCATAAGGCAGAATTCTACTGTAAGGAGGTGTCCCTTTGCCCTGTTTGTTTGCTTGTTTATTTGTTCATTTATTGTATATATCAGAATGGATTTCTACTTTTTGTCAATGGATTATAATCTATTACTATCATTATTTACTTAGATTCTTAATTTGTCCTAGGGTAAAAGAGAGCCCCTCTTAGCTGGTTTCTAGGTGTTTTTGATATGATCTTCATCATTCTTTAAGCCTTTCTTAACTTTGTGGCACAAGAAAAGCTCTGAAAATATTATGTGCTTTCCCTGCTCCATGCCTGGAATTATCTTTTCATTCAGGCAGTTCTAGTTCCTTCTAGAAGAGAATGGTATTTTGAAAGCAAGATCTCAGCACTGGGTGTACTTATTGCCATGTGTGACTCATGAAATTTATATACACACACACGCATGCACACACACACATGCACACACACACATGCACACACACACACACACACACACCCCTATATTTATCTTTAAAACACTATGAGTTCATACAAATACCTCCAATTCCAGTTCAACACTACTGGACACATTCTATTGTTTCATGTCATAATTCTACACTCCAGTGAGAAACATGTATCTCATTATTTTTAATATATGCACTCATTTGGTCAAGCCTAGAAAATTAAAAATGTAGTTTCAGAATTGCTAACATATGATGCAACAAAAAGTAAATCTAACAAGAGTTCAATTTTTCAGTTTTCCAGTTTTTAACATAGCATTTGCACACATATAATTCAATTTCTTTTTCTATATGGACATACCTCTGTAAACAATACATGAAATATCCATCTCATAAAATTAATACATGCTTCCCAGTTAATGCTTTCCACCCAGAAGTAATCACTTTTCTGATTTGTTTTCACTAAGGATTCATTTTGCCTAATTTGGAAGACTACAAATGGAAAGATACAGAATATTCTCTTTTGTGTCTGATTTCTTTTGCTCAGCATATTCTTGAGTATCATTCATGTTATTGTGTATATCAATGGTTTGTCTCTTTTATTTATAATTAGCATTCCATTATGTGAATATACCAAAAATTATTCATTCATCCATTGATAGACTTTGGGTTTTTTGATTGCTGTGAATAAAGTATCTATGAATGTTCTTCTGAGAAAAATACCAGAGTAGAATGCTGAGTCCTAGATATATACATTTATCTCTTTGTAGGAAATTATCAAAATGTTTTTCAAAATGGCTGTACCATTGTACTCTCTACCATCTGTGGAAGAGAGTTCCAATTCTACATTATTGCCAACATTTCATATTTCCAGTCTTTTTAGTTATACTAATTCTAATGAGTTTGTAGTGGTATATTGTGGTTTTGATTTTCATTTCTCTGAGGAGTAATTTTGATCACATTTTCATGTGCATATTGATCATCTGTGTGTTTTTTATTTGAGGTGATTGTTTAAATCTTTTGCCCAATGTAATGATGTTTTTGACCTTTTAATTGAAGTTAAAATTAAACAAAATTTGAAGATATTTAAGTTTTATAGTTCCTGGATATAAAATAGATGCTTTGCAAATTTAGTTGCAGTCAAATATTTAGTTGTAGTCTTGCCTATTCATTTTCTTTAAGTGTCTTGTGATGACAAAAGGTTTTAAGTGTGGTGAGCTCTAATTTATTATGGTTTTTTTAGGTTTATTGCCTTTTCCTATTCTATGAAGTTATCTACCCAAATTTGAAAACAAATTCTCGAATGTGTTTCTTTCACAGCATTTACATTCTTGATTTTATCTAAAATTATTTTTTGTGTATGGAATGATATAATAATTGAGGTCCATTTATTTCTACACTGATTTCTCACTTGTCCAGCATCATTTGTTGAATAGACTGTCCTTTCTCCATTAATTTATCTTTGCACTTTGGTCAAAAATTAATAGTTCCTCTAAGTGAGCAAAAATTAACATGTCCTCTATGTTTATTTCTGAACCCTATTCTGATCCAATAAACAACTGGTTATCAACTCACCAAAATCACACTGTCTAAACTACAATAATTGTACAGTAAGTCTTGAAATTGGATAGTATAAACTATACGATCTTGTTATTCTTTTCAGCACAGTTTTGACCATTATTAATTGTTTCTGCATATACATTTTAAACAATTTTTCAATTTCTACCAAATACCTGCTAAAAGTATAATTGGCATTAAACTTCAGTTAGCAAAGAATTGACATCTTATTGAATCTTCCAATCCATGAACATGGAATAGCTCTTCATCAATTTACATCTTTTAAAATTTCAGCATTAATTTCTAGATTTAGTCTAATGGCATTGCACACACACATTGAATATGTTTTTAATTATTTTATGTATTTCGCACTATTGTAAAGGGTATTTTAAATTTCATTTTGCAATGCTTATTAACTTCTCTGTCAAAATACATTAAAATTTGTCTTTAGAGTTTGTATCTTGTGACCTTGTTAAATTCATATATTTCTTAGGATTTTCTTCTCAGAAAACCAGCCTGTGAACAAAGAGAGGTTTGCTTTTTCCTTTTTGATATATGTGCCTTTTATTTATTTTGTTCTGCTTCATTGCACAGGTTAGAATCATCAGTTTAATGTTGGTATACTATAATTGGTAGAAATGTACATCCTTGCATTGTTTCTACTCCTGGGGAAAGCATACAGTGTTTGTTCATTATGTTAATGTCAGCTGTAGGCTTTTCATGTGTTTAAAATTAAATTGAGGAAGTTAACTTCTATTCTGGTTTGCCAAGAGATGATTTTGGCAAGAAAAATATCAGATTACTGAGAATTTAATCATGATTTACAAATGTTCTGAAACTATATGAATGTAGCAAATGTCCCTTAATGCACTGAGTTTAGTTACATCTAACCTCTTCCTTTTTAATATGGAGATGTGCATATTTTGTAAGTCCTCACAGATTTACAAGTAGAGTCACATTCTAATTCATTTCCAGATAAACTTTCTCAAATAAAAAAAAAAAAAAAAAAAGAAAATCAAAATCAAAATAGGCATTTCTTTTTAATCATGAAGGGGTGCTAAATATTATCAAATAATTCTTTATCATCTGAGATGATATTATGACTTTTTTAAAATTCTGATAATGTAGAAAATTATATTAATTGATTTTTGAATGTTAAATTAACCTTGCTGTCCTGGGATAAGTACCAATTGATCATGATATATTATTCTTTTTATTATAACTATATTTAATTTACTCATGTTTTGTTAAGGACTTTTGTATCTATCTTTATGATAGATGTTGGTCTTGTACTATGTTTATCTTGTTTTATTATCAGGTTTATACTTATCTCATCCTTTATTTTCTGACTGGGCTGTGTAAGATTGTGACTATTTCTTCCTTAAATGTTTGACTTGGAATATTCTATGTAGGAAGGTTTTTAATTATGAACTCAGCATTTTAACAAATACAGGTGTGTTCAAAATTTATCTTTCTTCTTGTGTCAGTTTTGGTAATTTGTGACTCTCAAGGTATCTACCAATTTTAACTAAATTGTCAACTTATTGGTATAAAGCTGCTCATGTTCCCCCAAATATTATTTAATCTCTGGCTTCATAAAGACATACCTGTTCATTCTGATATTGTATTCTGTGGTTCTCCCTTTCTCTCTGCCCACTATGTGTTTCTTTCAGCCTCTCCCCTCCCTTTTTCTTCTTCTTTTTTTCTTGACCAGTTTTTCTATGGGCTTATCATTTGAAAAAATATTTTCCAAGAACCAACTTTTGTTTTTATTGCTTTTCTGTATTTGTCCATTTTCTATTTCACTGATTTTTGCTAAGAGCAAAATCTTCTGCTTACTTTCTTCCTCTGCTTACTTTGTTTCTAATTTGCACTTTTTTCCCTAATTTACCATGTTGACAACTTAGATTGTTGACTTAAGCTTTTATTCGTTTGGATTGTAAGTCTTTAACTATCCAGGCCTAGTTGATCATTCATTGCTTTAGCTGTATCCCACAATTTTCATTATAATTCAGTATAAAATATTATCTAAATTATATTGGGATTTATTCTTAGTGCCATGTGTTATTTAAAATGTGTTTCTTAAAGGATTTTCCTGATATATTTTTGTTATTGATTTCTAATTAAATTCTGGTCTAATTAGAAAACATATTGAAGAATATTGAAATCCTTTGGTGTTATCATTTGTATTAATTTAGTGAATATTCTATTTGCATTATACTTGGAAAGAATGTGCCTTCTGCAGTTATTGGGTGCAGTGTTCAAAATATGTAAATTATGTTAATTGGTTTATAGTGCCGTTCAAACCTTTTACATTGTTTCCAAATTTTATCCATTTGTTCTATCATTGCCTGGAAGAGGAGTATTAACTTCCGCTGTAATTGTAGACTTGTTCATTCCTACTTTTTTATCTCAGTTTTTCTTCCTGTTTTGAATCTCTGTTGTTAAGTGCATGTTTTAAGATTGTGATGTCATTATGATATATTTATTGTTTTATTATTTAAAAACTTCCTCCTTATCACTGACATTTATGGAATATTTCTCTATTTTCTAATTCCTGAACATTATAAAGTATTTATTTCTGTCATCTATAAAATATTTATGTTTGTCTATAACCTTTTTAGATGTGTAACTTTTCTGATATTAATATAGGCACTTTAACATTTTTATTATTGGTGTTCTTTTTCTATCCATTTACTTTAAGCCATGTTAATATTAAACCATTCCTCTTACCAATAGCATATAGTTGGATTTTGATTTTTTTAAAAATCCAGGCTATCTGTGTTCTTATATCATATTGTTTATTACATTTACATTTAATGTAATTATTGACAAGTTTACGTCTTCCATCTTCCTGTTTTCAACTTATGCCATCTGTCTTTAGCTTTTTTGTTATTCTTTTCCTACCTTTTTTGGGATGACTCATTTTTGTTTATTATTTCATTTAATCTCCTATTGACTCTTTAGTTATATATTTTTCTTTTTTCAAATTTATTTTAATGTTCCTTTAGAAATTATAATATGTATTTTTAACTTACCATGGTCTATTTTCAAATAATATCATAGTCTTTCATAAACTATGTAAGATATTTCCTTTATTCCTGTGTAAAAACTTTGCAATTGTGTAATTTTATTGACCCCTCTGCTCTCTGGTATGCTCCTATTGTCATATATATTAATGCTTTACTTCTACATATGCATTAAATCCTAAATTCATAGTTATTTTAATAATCAATAATCTTTTAAGGATATGATAAAGGTAAAAATAATTTATTTTATATTTATCCCAATATTTGCCATTTCTTGATGCTTTTTGTTTAATCTTGTAGTTCTGAGTTTCCATTTAGTATCATTTCCTTTCAGTCTAATTTTTTTTTTTTTTTTTGCNTTTTTTGCATTTTACATAGTGCAGTTCTACTTGTGACATTTACTCAACTTTTATCTCTCTGAAAGTATCTTTATTTCATTCTCAGTTCTTAAAAAACAGTATTGCTGCATATAGAATCCACGATGACTATTTTTTCCTACTCCTTACCCATTGTCTTCAGGCCTCACTTGTGTGTCATACACTATTGGCCATTTTTCTGATTGCTGTTCCCGTATATGCACATTATGCCTTTTTCTTGGACTCCCTTTACGTTTTTCTTTTTATCTTCGGTTTCAAAAATTTAATTATAATGTGCTTCAGTGCTACTTTCTTTGTGTATTTACTACTAAAGATTCGTTGACTTTCTTAGATTATGAGATTTTGAGGTTTCCTTTTTGGACAATTTTTGCCGTTATTTCTTCAAATATTTTTTCCATTCCAATTGCACTTTCTTGTCTTTTAGAATTCCAGTTTCATACAAGTTAGACCACTTCTCATATCTACAGGCCACTGAGTTTCTGACAATCATGTAAAGTTTATTTTCTCCCTTTCTGAATAATTTGCATAATTTCAGATTTGTAAAATAATTTATAATTTGTATAACCTCAAATTGTATAATTTCTATTGCCCTGTTGTGACACTTATCAATGTATTGATCACTAGATCCAAATTACCTTTCAATACCTACTTTGTAAAAATGGATGAAAGTCTTAAAAGCATTTCTCACTAAGCATAATATCAAGCTTCTCAGTAGATGGTGCTTAAAGAGCATTCAGAAGAATGGGGTTGTATTAGTCTGTTTTCATGCTGCTGATAAAGGTATGCCCAAGCTGGGAAGAAAAACAGGTTTAATTGGACTGACTTACTTACTCCCAAATTGCTGGGGAGTTCTCAGAATCATGGCAAGAGGCAAAAGTCTCTTCCTACATGGTGGCAGCAGGAGAAACCCATCAGATCTCGTAAGACTTATTCACCATCACGAGAATAGCATAGGAAAGACTGGCCCACATGATTCAATAGCCTCCCCTTGGGTCCCTCCCACAACACAAAGGAATTCTGGGAGATATAATTCAAGTTGAGATTTTGGTGGGGACATAGCCAAACCATATCAGGGGCCTTCTCTTGTTGGTCTGGTTGCTGCACAATTGGTCAGTAGTGCAAATGTTGTGCTCTGCCCTAGCCATGTACTCAAAATATGTAATCTGTCAGTAATTTTGCAATCCTGGCTCAGCTTGGTGATCGCCTTCCCATAGCCCTTCCAAAATGCTCCAAACTTCCGACTACAGCACAACCTGACCCCTTCTGTGTGCCTGTCCCTGTATCCTTCCCTGGCTTTAGATGTTTGTTTTCTGTGAAATTCTCAATGCAGATACTGGATACTCAGGGCCATCCACCTGCAGCAGCATCCTGACTTCCTCTGTGCGCTAGCTCATGGCTACAGCTCACTTTTCCTCTAGAGGTATATTTCCCATAGCACTCCAGATGATGACACCAGATTTACTCTAAGGACCTTCTCACCAGCTGTGGGTTACCTGCATCCCAGATGGTTGCTTCCCAGTTGCTTGGTGACTCTGGACAAGCTTTGGCCTAGGAAACCCAAAAAACATATCTGCTATCCAGTGGGCTGCACCTCTACTTTTTCCAACAAGGACTAAACCTCAGCTTTCAGGAAGGCTCTGCCTTTCAAATTTGTCCTCTCTCTACCTTCTCTCAGTCATAGGTGACCTTTTAGAATTATTGCACACTTTATAGTATTCTATTGATTTCTGTCTCTTTACTAGACTGACTGATACACCTGTTTTCAAGTCCATTAATCTTTCTTCACTGGTATTCAATCTGATGTCAAATCCACCCAGTACAATTTTTATTTCATATTTGTATTTTGAAATGCTAAAATTTGAATTGTCATGATTTTTATTTCTTGCTTGGAAATAATTCTCATTTCCCTCCCATTTGTTTACTTCCTATTTTCCTTTACTTCTTTATTTCTGCTTCTTTATAAGCAGCAAAGTTTTAAGAATATGGAATATGTGAAATATTGTTGGTGCTATCTTTTAGAAGTTCTGCATTATATTGTTTTTCTTTAAAGAATGTGGTCTTTTTATGGCACGCTTTAATCTGTTGAAATTTACTTGGAGCCTTTAGTATATTGTTATGTAGGGCTAACACAGTCCTACCCCTAAGTTATAACTTTTTGTTGATCTCGTTCTCCACTCTGGCTACTCTTACAGAAGCTTTTTTCTCCCAGCATAATCCAAACTCTCTACGGATATTTTCAGTTTATAACCACAATTGGTTGTTCCCTACTAGACATCAGCATTCAACAACATGCTCAAATTAGTATCTGGCCAAAGACTCAAACAATTTCGTGACATTATCTTGGGTTCCTTTCTATACAACATCCTTCTCTCTGGAAACTTGCCTTCAATAGACACCTCATCTTCCTCAATACCACTCTTCCTCTGCCCGGAGAAACCATTGTTCTCAATTTGGGTTCAATTTCCTGTGCTTGGTTTGAAAAGAGCCCCTAGAAGAAAATCTGTAGTCAATGTTGAGCACATCCTTTGCACTTTCATTTTTTCAAAGATCACAACCTGACTCTGCCTGAAAATTGTTTCATACATGTTATTCAGTTTTGTAGAACGTTTTTAAATAGTATGTATATCATAGTCCAGCATTTAAATAGGTAAGTCCTAGTCCAGAACTTGAAGTCATTATCTTCTTTTAAAATGAATTTGTGTTTATGTGTTTTAGATTTCATACTGCAAAATAAAATGTACATGTTAAAAAATTGGAAAAACACACAGGGCCGGGCGCGGTGGCTCACGCCTGTAATCCCAGCACTTTGGGAGGCCGAGGCGGGTGGATCACGAGGTCAAGAGATCGAGACCATCCT
>NW_016107321.1:9036168-9071676 GCF_001604975.1 Cebus imitator
ACACACACACACACACATACATACATACATACATACATAGACTTAGATGCTAAACTCTCAGCAAATAGGTTTTTATCTAAATCCACATTTTTTCAGTGTTTACAGGAAAGTAGAAATGAAAGAGCTCTGATGCTTCACTGTGCAGAAGCCACCTCTGAGCTAATTTCACAGGCAAGACCACAGCTGCTGTTCACCCACCTTTGAATTGGCTCAATATATCCTGTCTATTTGGGTGGATGTTATTGACTTGCCTCATTTGTCTGTGCTAACAGGATCTTCTTGGAGAAAGAAATAGAAGAAGAGAAGTGGGGATGGTAAAAAAAAATAAGCAAAATAATAATAGTAACTTGAAATTGCTACACAGATCCAGCGGGCTATTCCCCCATGGAGTCTGTTTTGATTATATTATTTTGTTACCATGAATCTGTGTGGATTTCCTACTTCATAAGTGACTGATTACCTTAAAGAAGAAATTTGCTTTTGCTCATATGGACACACCCAATACCCCAATCACCCTATTCCCCCTCACTTCAGTTGAAGTAATATGACTATTCTTTAAGAGCTTTCTACGCATTCCATTTTTATTAATGGTATTTTTGCTTCTGAGCACATTCTTTCACATAAGGACTGCATATTTCATCATTTAATTTTGCTTTGCACAAAGAAAATATTAACCCAAATTAATGAAAATGACATAATGCATCATCCAAGTTTAAGGAAGTCTCCACTGACTCAGGCAAAAGACTCATATTTTTGCAGTGAAGATTAAATTTGTCAGAGATTACTGCCTGCTCAACCATAAATCAGACTATGACAGGCACAAGCTATCAGATCCATGACATCATACTAATTCCCATTTTAAGCTGTGACTAAAACCCAGTATTTTTAAAACATATTCTATAGGCTCTGATTAATTCTTGACATAGCATCAAAATTTAATGAATCATTTTACTTACGCTTTTTTAAAAATTTGATATGAATGATTTTTTCATTTAATATATGTACACATCCATGTACATACGTTACAAAAACAAATAAAGTAATTACCACATTTGTGTCAGCTAGAATGACCTACCCTTGAGGATATACATGATATTGATTACAGCACATATACAAGAGATTGATAGTGTTATCTTTCATAAGTTATGGGAAAGGTCTATGTATTACCTAAGAACTTTGCAAATTCCTAGAAAAGCTAGGATTTGGTGGTCACCTCTGTTTTGGCAGATCCGTTCTATTTTACCATTTTCCCATTCTACACATACAGTGCTGCGCACACAGATGTCATTTGTGGACAGCTCAGTTCTTCCTTTCCCATTTCCTAAGTGTTGGAGGGCCAGAGGTCTCCTCCCCACACCTTCCCTCCTCCACCTCCATTTAATCCCTTGGTGACCTTATCTAGCACATGTCCTTAAATATCATCCATGGTCTAATGCATTGGTTTTATATGCTGCTGTCACAAATTGCCACAAACTTGGTGACTTAAAGCAATAGAAATGTATTCCCTTATAGTTCTGGAGCCCAGAAGTCAAAAGTCAGTGTCCTTGGACTGAAATCAAGGTGTCAGTAGGGCTGCCCTTTCTAAGGAGGCACTAGGGAAGAATATGTTCATTTTTTCATTCAACTTCTGGGGTTGCCCCCATTTCTTGGCTTGTGGCTGCATCACTGAAGGCTCTGCCTCTGGGGTCACATTGTCTTCTCCAATTCTGTGAGTGAGAACCTTTCTCTGCCTCTTATAAGGACACTGGTGATGGACTTCAGTGTCCCACAAAATAATTCCAGAGAATCTCTTCATCTCAAGATCCATAATTTATTCACACCTGCAGAATCACTTTTTTCTTAGAAACTAATATTTAATGGCTCCAGGGTTTAAGACCTGCTAGTTCTAGGGTGCAGGCATGTCAGTTTACTAGAGCTGATAACTTAGAAATACATACCTACAACCTCATGTCTCAACATGCAAAGTGAACAAAGCCATAGTCCCTCAGGTCTCTTGTGACACCTCTCTGATCTTATCCCCACCATCCTCCCACATGTTCCCTGTGGCTAGGCAGGCTGGATCCTCTGCTGCTCTATTCTCAGCGACTTAGAATTTGCTTTTACTCAGATCTCTGCTCGAATGTCACCCTTGCTGAGAAGCTGTCCTAATGATCTCATCTCCCTCTTCATCTCCCTCCCTGTCTCTGTCTTTTCCTCCTCTTCTCCCTTGTCCCCTGTCTTTTCCCATCATTCTCTTCCATTCCTTATGTCCCTCCCCCTCATACAAAATCACTTCCATCTCTAAGAAGAAACAATACACAAAATATGCAAAAGAGGCAATGTAACCATGATCAGGAAAATAGAATCTAGTTATTTCTGTCTTACTAATAATCCAATTATCATATAACATTTTATGCTGTCATAAAGGTAAAATATATATTACAAAAGCAAGTCACAGGTAATCTTTATGAGAAGTAATATAGTTTTTTCTAGACTCTTCTGAATTATTTCTATATTAAAAGAGTTAGCACAACTGAAGTAGATAAAAAAATAAATAAATAAATGTGCTTTAGGTACCTAGTCTCATCCTCTTGTGAGCTCTTCCTTCATCCCCTCTCCCACACCCCAAGCCTCCTGCTAAGAAACCCTCCTAATTAAATATCCATTTCTTCAAAAATAAATAAGTAAATAAACAACCAGAAACTTAATGAAAATAGCAGTTCCAGCTATATAATTTGTGGGGTCTGGTGAAAAATGCATATGTGGGCTCCCTTGTTAAAAGTCTCAAGAATTTCAGGATGGTGGCAGCGGAGCATTAAACCAACTGCCGAACCTTCTAAGCAAGGCCCCATGGGATTGTGTATGTCACACAGCCATGAAGTCAGGCCTAGACAGCAGGCTGTTTCATGGGTATTCCTTACGTATTATCTTTTTCTGTTACTTTCTGTTTTTTAAATTTTTATTTTGCAATAATTTTATATTCATAAAAACTTAGAAAATAAGGGCAGAGGGGTCTCCCTGTAATCTTTGCCCTATTTTTTTTCCCCCTAGGATTTGTTTTTAGAGCCATAAGCTCAGGGAATAGTTATTCTTCCTGTTGAGTTTCAGTCATGTGAAATCTGGTCAAATGGTTCTAGTTCCCATGAGACATTAGGCTCTAGAGGCCTTCCTTGACCAACACGTAGTGAGTGGTGCTATTTCCTTGTGCTTCTAGAACATTCCGATTGTACTTTATCAAAGTGTATGCCAGACAACACCCCAAATGCCTGAGGGCTTCTCTCTTATCACCCATAAATCACCTGTAAGAGGGGAGACACCATGTCTGTTCTGTTTTAAGACAATTCCAAGACTCTGGCAAGTGCTTAGCACATGACAGGTGTTCAATAAACGTGTGCAACCACAAGCAAGCAAGTCACCCAGCTAGCTGGCTACTCTGAGAGGCCATGCGATGACCAAATACATATCGCTTACTAAGATTTTTGTTTTATTGCAGCCCAGACTTGTAGGCATTCTTTCTATGCAGGCTGTAAATGTTAGATTGAATTTATGTTATTAGCTTATGATTCACAAATGAAAAGTAGGATGGTATGGCAGTTGTTCAGGAACTTGGATGGTGCAGGGGACTTTATTATAAATATCAAGCTGGGCTCTAGTTGCAAGGCTTGTACAGCCTCTTATTTCAGAAGTTTGTTGTAATGATTTTTAGCACAGACTGAGGCAGATTTAATAATAATTTAAAAAAAGATTGGTGATTGAGGTTTATCCCTCATCCTAATGCTTGAACAGGAAAGAAGATTGCATGCTATAAAGTAGGTAAATTTTCTCTTATTGTAAGAGATAAATAAAGGGTCAGATGAGCTATTTTTATTTTTTCTCAAGGTGAATTTACAATCCTTATCTACTTATCATCCAAAATAGACCCCCATCATCTCACTTTTGAACAAGGCACAAGAGATCAATATCACCCGGAAGAGGTATTCCCTGACTGACTGAACACCACTCAAAGCAAAGAGAAAAATCACAATTCTGTTGCCCTATGAGTCACCAAGATCTTTTTTCTCTAGGTCAGTGCTGTTTTGGATAATCATGTGGCTATCCTTATACTACGCCAAGCAGGGCAAATCTGGGTTTTAAAGAATTGATTGTTGCTTTGACTTTTTAGAGCTATTCATTTTTAAAACCCAGAGCAAGACCCTATAGTTACAAACGTAAGTGAATCAGACAATTGGATAAATATACATGCAAAGAACAAGACCCACTGGGAATGAAAATGGCTGCATTTTGTAACACTGTAATTTATAAGTTGCATAGCTAGGAAAGGGGCAATGGATCTTAAATTATCCTTTTTTATATAAAAAAAACATAGTGCATAAAGTCGTCTCCTACACAGAAAAACCGGTGAGTGGCTGATGTTATTTCTTCCTAGGTAAGGAATGGTTTCTTAGAAGATTGCCCGTGACCTGCCACCCCTCACGCTGATTTGGGTATTGTCAGCTGTTTCGTTAAGGGCTGTTGCCACTCCCAGTAACTCGTGGCTCTTCATTCTTGCTGCACAATTGGCGAGATGCTGTTGTGGGAACTGAGCCACCCTATGGGTGATTGCTGGGCACCAGCACTGCCCGTCAGCTTGAGTCGCCTCCCAGTTAATGACAGCTATGTCGCACTTCCAAGACTGCTTCAAAGTGTCCTTGACAGATTCTGTTTCCTGCTTCATTTCCCAGTCACGGTGCTCATGCAGGTAGGAGGCCACCTCACAGAGGCACAGACTCACCAATGGAATGTTTTCTCGTTTTGAATATTGGGTCAAATATTTGCCTCATGTTCTTTGTACAGTTTGGAGTTGGTGAACACAGAGTTTCTAGTTTACGACGCAGCTGTGTTTCAAAGTTAATCTGGAAATCTGTTGGAACTTGTGCAAAATATTCTTTTAGAAACAAGGCAAAAAATATTGGCTAAGTTCTTGAGTCAGCATATCAAAAAATCAGGTAGTAGAACCATAATGTGACAGGTGTCCAATGAAAAAATACATACTGACACAGATGTCTTTCGAGTTACATGTGATAAATTCTGGGTCTCAGCCTATGTAGCCCTGTCCATGACAGCCAGAGAAGAGAGTCTGGAAGGGTGGAGCTAAATTTCCAGTTCACAAACCCACAGGCCCATGGAGGCTGTAGGCAAAAATCTAGTAATTTTGAGACAATCAAAATCATTTGGGGAAATAAGATCCACAAGGCAGCACCCTGTACGGTGGTTCTCTACACCCTAGCTGCTTCTTGAAATTGCCACAACCAGGCAGGAAATTCAAGTTGGCATCAACAACACTAAGCCACATTGATAGAATGTTCCCTCGATTCACTCTGTGAGCATTACCTCTTTGGTCTTCCAAACCCGTAGCCCCAGTCTAATCATGACAACATCAGACAAATTCAGATTGACAAACACTCTACAGAATAGCTGACCAGTACTCTCAAAAGCTTGACAGGTCGCCCAAAGAAAATAGTCTGAGACACATGTTTCTTATACACAAAATATAGCGGGGTCTTTTTATTCTTTCCACGTACTCTAACCATGTCCGTCTTTTGGTGATACGTGAAACCATTCAATTTCAAATAATTATTGATATGGATAAATTGATATCTATCGTGTTTATAATTTTCTGTTCATTTCCTCTTTTTTATTTTTAAATTTACTTTCTCTAATTTTAATCGGGCATTTTATGGCTCCATTTTATCTCCTCTGTAGCATATCAACTACACTTTTGAGGATTTTATTGAGTCGGTGCCATAGAGTTGACACTATGCATTTGTAAGTAATCCAAGTTTACTTCCAAACAACACTATACCACACTGTATGCAATGCAGGGACCTTATAATAGTATTCCCAATTCCTCCCTCCCATCTTTTGTGACTCTTTGGTCATTCATTTCATTTATACCTATGCTACAATCTTCCAATACATTGTTAACTATTATCACTTTAAACAATCATCTTTTAGATCAATTAGGAATAAGAAAAAAATTTAAAAATCATTTCACCTTCATGTATTCCTTTCCAACACTCTTCCTTTCTTTATAGCTCTTCATGAAGAACTTCTTTTAACATTTCTTGCTAAACAGTTCCGCTGACCATGAATTCTCTCAGGATTTTTTTTTTTTTTTTGAGACTGAGTTTCACTCTTGTTGCCCAGACTGGAGTGCAATGGGCGATCTTGGCTCACTGCAACCTCCGCCTCCCAGGTCAAGCGATTCTCCTGCCTCGGCTTTCCAAGTATCTGGGACTACAGGCGCAAACCACCACGCCCAGTTATTTTTAGTAGAGATGGAGTTTCACTGTATTAGCCAGGATGGTCTCAGTTTTTATTTGTCTAGCAAAGTCCTTTTTCTCTGTCACTTTTGAAGAATTTTCCCACTGGATAAAGACTTCTAAATTGACGTTTTGTTTCTCTCAACAGTTGGAATGTTTTACTCCACTTTTTTCATGCTTTCACAGTTTGTGACTAGAAGTCTGCTGTAATTCATATCCTTGTTTCGCTATAGGTAAGGTATTTTTTTCCTTCCGGCCAAATTATCTTTGTTGTTTGTTGTTTGCAGATTGAAATTATATACCCAGATGTAGGTTTGGGGGTGGGGAGTTGTTCAGTTGTTTGCTTTTTAGGGGAGGCTATTTACCCTGCTTTGTGCTTGCTTAGCTTCCTGAATCTGTGGTTTGGTGTCTATAATTAATTTTGTAAAATTCTTGACCATTATTGTTAAAAATATGTTTTCCCTTTGTTTTTCTTCCAGATTCCAGTTATGCATCTGATATACCTTTTGAAATTGCCTTCCAGTTCTTGGATATATGTTTTGATTTTTTACTCTTTTGTTCTCTTTAAATTTCATTTTTGGAAATTTACATTAGTCTGTGTCAGATCCTGAGGTCCAGGTCTAGCCCATGCTGAAGTCTGAGGGGAGTGGGTGGATGGGCAGAAAGAAGGCTTGGGGGGCCACAGGCAGGTGAATATGGTTTTATTCAACAGCAACTCTCTTATACAGCTATCTCAAACTAGCTTTTCTTACACTGTCCACCTTTATCTCAGCTATTTGCTCTGGCTCTGTGGCTCCTGCCACCCCCGCCCCCCTGCAGCTACATGGCTGGCTCTTTCCCTCTCTGGGCATGAGCAAGCTGAGGTGTATCCTGGCTCCCTCCTGTCCATCTGCAAGATGGACAGCTTTGGCTCTCTCTCTTTCTCTGGGCACCAGCATGCCTGCCATGTGAAGCCATGTTGAACCGAGCCAACCCAAGCCCCAAGAGTCAAGCCCCATGAACAGCGTCAGCAAGACATGTGAAAGTTATACATTTTACAGACAACAGTGGTTCCAAGCCAAGGGATGGCATTCCCACATTATGGCTACATGGCTGTGATAACAGGCAGAGTTACATGCCTGCACTCTAAACTTGCTGAGTCATGCAGGCGTGGATAACCACCTCAGCTGAATCCTTGACCAAAGCACATCCATGTACCTTACGGTCTGTCATCAAGCTCACTGATTCTTTTACTGGGCTATTCACAGTCTTTTCATATGTCCATTAAGTGCATTCTTTCTTTCTGTTAGTTTTCCACCCCCACACCCCAGAATTTCATTTTGATTATTTTTTGTGGTTTCCATCTCTCTAAACAGATATTATCTATCTGTTCTTGCATGCTTTTTTTTTCCATTAGAGCTCATATTAATTATAGTTATTTTTAATTCCCTGTCTGATAATTCAAATATCTGTGTAATATCTGAGTTTGGCTCTGATATTTGCCTTATCTTTTCAGCCTTTTAGCTTCCTTGTAACTACTTTTGAAAACCATAAACAATTTATTGAGTAATAGAAATGGTAGTAAACAGGCCTTTAGTGTGAGACTGTATGTTAACTGGCTAGGAGCTGGGGCTGTGTTGTTTGCTGTAGTTATAGGTGCCATGGCTTCAAATTAGAAGTCCTTGTTTTTGTCTAATCTGTTGACTTTGGGCTAACCTAAGTATGCCTCTTCAGAGAGCATCTGCACGTTTCACCAGTTTCAGCCATAATCCACTGTGATTATATTACTGTTCTACTGATGTGGTGGGGAAAGTCAGGTGCTCTATAATCTTCTGATTAAGATTCAATCTTTTAGTGGGCCTGTTTCCCTGGGCTGTGACCTTCACAAGTGTTCTCCACACCCTCCATCTCTTTTAGATAAGATAGGAAGGCTAAATGGGGCTGGAGTAGAAAAAATCCTCTCCCTCCAAGCAGGGTAAGGCTCTGATAATCCCCTTCTCCAGCAGGTCTTTGTTACAGAGAATGCCCTGGTGCATTTCAGGATGATTACTCTTCCCTCCCTTGGCAAGAACAAGGAGGAAATCTTTCTCTGCTCTTCACCTGGTGAAGCTTGTGAAGAATTTGTGAAAGTACATTTACCCAGGACTGCAGCCTCAGGAGTGTCTCACTCACACCATCAGTCCATCAAAATTGCTATTGAATCATTTGTCTCAGTCCATTTCTGCTACTATAATAGAACACCTAGGTCAGGGTAACTTACAAGAAACAGATGTATTTCTTACACTTCTGGAGCCTGGGAAGTTCAAGGTCAAGGGGGTCCACATCTTGTGGGGGCCTTCTTGCTGCATTATTCCATGGTGGAAGGCATACGGGCAAGAGAATGTACAAGATGGAAAGACAAGAGAGGGCCGAACTCACTTTTATAATAAACCCACTCTCATGATAATGAACCCATTCCCAAAATATTGACATTAATTCATTCTTGAGGGCAGAGCCTTCATGATTTAATCACCTTTTAAAGGTCCCACCTCTTAACACTGGCATTGGATAGTGAGTTTTCAACACATAAATTCTGGGGGACGCATTCAAATCATAGCAGCATTCCTGCCAGTTTATGGCTCCAAGTGCTTCTGCTCCAGGTAAGTGGACCTCAGCTGTAACTCCCTGGATTTGCCTGTCTCTCCAGATTTCAGGGTGGTGGTTTGCCCCATAACCTCAAGAAAGTCATTGACTTTTGGTTTATTCAGCTTTTTCCTATTGTTAAGATGGGAGTGGTATTATCCAAGTTCTTTCCTTGTTGAAGCTGAAACCATAAGTTTGCATCAGTTACATTTAAAATCTCTCCAGATTATTCTAATATGCCGACAGAGTTCAGAACAACCAGAGGAAAGTGAAGAAGCTTTGAACTCACCTTGCTTTGAATTCCTACTCTGACTTTTAGAGCCTATGACAATGAGCAACTGTGAACAAATCATTACTCTTTCTGAAAATTATTCTTGTAAGAATTAGAAACAATGTAGTAGGCATAATATTGCCATATACCAGCTTCTCATTCCTTTGTTACAACTAGCATTTATTGAGCACTTATTTAACATTGAGTGTGTTGGAGCAGTAAATCTACATTGGCTCATTTTCTCTGCATGAGTCTCATTGAGATAAAGTCTAATTCTTTGTAGGTGAAGAAACTAAGGCATAGAGAAATTCAGTAACTTGCCCTGGGTCACACAGGTAGTAAATGGTAGAACTGGCCTTTGACTTGAGGTAATGTGGCTCCATAACCTCTACCCATCTTCTACACTCTGCTCCCTGGAAAAGATAATCCATAGTGCGATTAGAAGGCAGTGGATAGGTTAATTTGTGTTGAATAAAGATGGAGAAAAATGGACACATAGTCACAATAAATTAAATCAAATAATATTGAACATGTTCCTAGAAGTAATATCTGTAGCTACATAAAAGGTATAGTTTAAAAACCTGTGCTGATAAGACTTTTTAGCCACTAAAATGAATTGACCTTCATTGGAAAACTTTTTTGTACTTGGGTCTTTCCCAGTAAATTCAAGTTGAGAACCAGCATTCCATGCAGTTTTTATTATATGATCATATTTGTTTATTAGAATAAATTATAAGTGTTAAAATTGCTTAAAATAGTCTGGATTTGATAAAATTCCTTTATATAACACCATTTAACCTGAATACCTGCTTTGAGTACATTAATTAAGGAAAAATATTTTAATTCGATCAGCCATTTTTCCCATATGAAAGCAATAAATCATTTTGAATTACCTTCCTAAATGCTTGAACCATGAAGCTATACAGCAAAAGAAAAATGTTGTGACTTAGTAAGGCTAATGAGTAATTCTTTTTTTAACTATAAATTCAAAACATCTACTACACCAGATCAATTAGTTATACCTATAATTTCAATACTGGCACATGGCGACACATTATTTGCTGCATATATAACAGAATCGCAATCATCAATTCATTATTTTTATAACAGCTTTATTGAGATATCTCATCATTATTAGAGCGCTCTCTAACAGAATTCAAAATTCAAGACTAAAAGTTCAAGAACTATCATAAATGCAAAAATTGATTTTTTAAAATATTCTGAACTGAAAGCTATCTGACAGTACAGCAAATTCTGAAAACTAAAAACCTCTTGCAGTGGCCATTTACATTTTATTTGCCATTCTGCTGCAAATCATGTTAAAGCAGATGTCTAATTAGATGGCAAGATTTCTATATGTTTGGATTATGACAAATATATAAAACTCACATAGATTTCAAAAGCACTCTGAATAATTACTTAAAATCAAAATGCTCTATGTGCTTAATGGAATAATATTCTACTAATAGAATCTTTTGTTGCTTCTTGCTTAGGGAATTCCAAAAAGCTTTTCTGTATCTTAAACATTATCACAATCTTTCAATGAGACCTAAGATACAATCTGTTCAGATGCCTTCATCGTATGAAAGAGTCATCACTGTAAAATGTATGACTCTATCATAACCTAATGCAACACAGTGATTTACAATATGGTGACTACCACTGTGATTTGATTCATTAATTCTCAGTAACAGTTGTTAATCAGCTCATTAAGCATGTATTGTACAGAAGATTTCAACCAGGAGAACCTCTTAAAAACCACTAAATATCTTCTTTTGCAATGGGAGGAAAAAGAAATAGGATTAATGCCAGAGGAGTGGTCTATAAATATGGCTGTTTGTCAACTATGGCAAAGTTTTAAATCATTATACTTTTATAAAACTATATAAATTATGAGCACTTTGTGCCTTTTCCAGAAAAGGTGCTCACAGTGAGATAACTCCTCTCCTTGGGCCTTCCTGTATTTAGCAACTCTTTTGTTAAGATGTAGAAAGGAACTCTAGGCCAGGCACAGTGGCTCACGCCTGTAATCCCAGCACTTTGAAAGGACAAGGCAGGTGGATCACCTCAGGTCAGGAGCTCGAGACCAGCCTTATCAATATGGTGAAACTTTGTCTCTACTAAAAATACAAAAATTAGCCAGGCATTGTGGCGTGTGCCTATAATCCCAGCTGCTCAGGAGGCTGAGACAAGAGAATTGCTTGAACCCAGGAGGCAGAGTTTGCAGTGAGCTGAGATTGGACCACTGCACTCCAGCCTGGGCGGCAATGAGACCACTTCTCAAAATAAAAAGAAACTCTAACCCTGCATCTCACATTTCACCAACATGTTGATTCTTTTTCTTGCTTCTATAACATATAATTCAATAATATGTTCAAGTATTTGAAATATTGAGGGTTACATTTAAATTTATTTTGGGTATGCATTAGTTGACTTTAAGCAACTTATTTTATCTTGAAGTATGTGATATGTAAATGTCTATGAGTGATAAGCAAATTAAAGTGCTTTAACTAACAGTAACAAAAATGTATGACTTACTTCCCAGTTTACAAAGAAATTTTATATGCATGACTTACTTTAATCCTTACAAAACCAGGAAATATGTTATCATCAGCCCAAATTTACCCACAAGAAAACTGAAGCTCTAGTTAAGTGACTTGCCTACTTGAAAATTTTGTACATTCAGTTCTTACAACCACACACTTTATGTTCTTTCTACTAAAACACACTGATTTTCTCAGCAACTAATCAGAAGCTGACAGCCTCCCCAAGGAAATAGGCCTTGTTTTTGTTAAAGGAAACATTATTGGTGACACTTATTACAGATGGTAAGAAAGACTTTATCCAAGAAGGACTACCACAATGGGGTTTTGTATTATAGTAGGAGAGAGAGATTGGGCTCAGGTCCAAAAACCATAAGGAAAAGTAGGGATTTATAGCCAAGGAGCAGGATAGGGTATCAGAGGATGGGAAATTATTAAGAGGAAGGGCAATTGCTAAACTGACCACACGGGATTTTTGCTGAAGGTAGGCCAGGGTGATTCGATATCAAGGGTGATCAGACTGAAGGTGGAGGATTGTTGCTAAACTGACTCAGCAGGAGTCTTGCTAAAACTGTAATAACTGGGTTAAGGGCAGAGCCCAAGATTAGAGCCTCGTCAGAAAGAGGACTGAGAGGGACCCAGCCAGAGTTAAGTCAAAGAGAAAGAAAATCTATGCTCCTTCTACTAAAACATGCCAGTTTTCTCAGTGACTGATCAAAAGCTAGCAGACCTCCCATTGGAATATGTCTTATCATCCATAACCCAGAAGAAGAAGGCTTTAAGCATAAGGGTAAGAGAGCTCTAGTTAATGCTTAGAAAGGAAGCGGTATAAAATCAAACTTCAGGAAAAGTTTCCATGCAGTGTTATTTACATTTGGAAGCACAACCATTACCAAAACCTTCCGATACACCGTAAGTCATTTATCTCAAGTCCAAGGAAACTAAATGATGTATCAGACTCATTGAATTAGAGCCAATCAAGCATGTGACTTGAAATTATTCCAATGAAATTCTAATACCAGCATCTTCTACCATTCTAGGTGCAATGTCTCATGAAGCATGACAAGCACTTGACGTGCCTTCCTTCTGAAATGAGATAGTTTTTCCTAATCGCTTGCCCATGCATACATACAATGCATGCTTCGTGATCCACGTGGCCACTTCCATCTCTTCAGTGGCCTAAGGACAGACACTAAAAATAAGCTCATGATTTGTAAGAAAAACAGATAGGGATGAATTCCAAATAACCGTATCCAACTTACATAAACCAGCTCAATAAGGCATTTTACTAATTTAATTTCTGTTTACCACATATTGATTGGATTGATCAGTATTCATTCAGATTTGTTCCTGGCTGTGTGTGTTGTGTATTGATTCTGCTTTTTGTCAGCCTATTAATTTTCAATAATGTCTCAGAAATTGCAGATGAGCAAATTAAAGTGTAATGTTATAATGTGTAATATTACTTTAATATCTGTTTTTCAAAACAAAACAGACCAGTATCACACTTATGAAATGTATTTGTACTCAATTTTTTAAAAAAATTTCAGACTGCTTATACAAGGACAAACTTTTTATGTTTATAAAATGGAAATAGGGACAACATTGTTGGAAAAGTTAGCCTACTAATGTTGATAAGAATTGTGTTTCTACAATCTCTGTTCTTGAAATTATGCTGTGTCTAACACTGTCCTAAAATACAACTTTCAAGGAATAATAAAGCCAAGACTAAATTTGTATATTGTCAAATTTCTCAAAGAAAAAAAGTTATTGTTAAAATTTCTTAAGTGGCTCCTGAGTCCCTCTTTTTGTACTTCCTTATACACATTATGCTTTGTCCTCTATTTTATAGGTATTATTGTTCTCTTTCACTCTTGGCCAGACCAAAAGTTAATATTACATACAGTGTACCCTGGGAAATCCTGCCTTTGAGGAATAGCCCACCAAGTATAATGAAAAACCGACTCTGCACTGGGTATGGTGGCTCATGCTTAGAATTCTAGCACTTTGACAGGCTGAAGTGGGCAGATTGTTTGAGTCCAGGGGTTCAAGACCAGCCTGGGCAACATAGCAAAACCCTGTCTCTACAAAAAATAAAAAAATAAAAAAAATTAGCTAGACATGATGGTGAGTGCCTGTAGCCCCAGCTACTCGAGAGGTAGAGGCAGGAGGACCTCTGAGACAAGGAGGTCAAGGCTAGGGAGCTGTGACCACACCACTGGACTCCAGCCTGGGTCACAAAGTGAGACTCTGTCTCAGAAAAATATACTTTGCATTGAGACCCTCTCCTGGCACATTCCAGGAGAAGTCATTGGTAGTTACCAGGAAATGCAGTCCTACCTGTTTGTCATATCTAGAAATATGCTATCCTGTGACCTATCCAGCTAGCATTATAGACTTAGATCATATAATTATATATTTATTCTAGTTATCTGAATAATACAATTAAAACTTGCAGGGCGGTTTCATCTGAGATGACAAATAGCACAACTTATCATTATGTATTATTGAAAAATTTCTAGACCAATCCGCCTGCAAAAGACCAGTCCAGGGTTCAACGGACAAATGGTATGCTGGTGCTAGAGATACTGAGTTAGAACTTGAGAGACAGAAAAACACACCACAGATGAGATTAAGAATACAGTAACTACTCAGGTGGAAATTTGGCAGAGTTGGCAGGGGGAAGTGGGTTCTCATTCAGAAGGACCATCAAAATGGGATTCATAGAATAAATGGTTAATAAAAATGCTGGCAAGTGAGGGTTATTGAGGGTCTCTAGTTTAATGTAGAATACTTGAGAAGCTCAGAATCAGAAACTTCTCTTGTGTAAACCATTTTTCAAGTGACTCCTTCAGGCTTTGGTGAAACCTGGCTTATGTGGGATCATGTAACAATATTTTTATCAATTTGACAGAAACAAGTACATATTACTTAAACTCATCTAGGTTATTTGGTCATTTACCAAGATGGTTATACACAGTAAAGCTTTTGTCAACTAAAATCAAACCTAAACAAAATCTTAAATCATAATTCATTGTGCTTCCACTTTCATGGAAAAAAAAATAGGTCAATTGTAAGAAAACAAACTGAGATCAAAGATTAGTTAAAAAAAACCTTTTAGGCTTCACACTACATTTTTCTAAATCATCAAAAAGGAATTGACTTTATAGCTAATTATATTCATCCTCAGACAACAAAGTTTCATATGTTGCATGATTTTTAGCAAGCAAAGAAACAGTGTTATATTAGCGAGGACCCTCTTGGATACAAGTCACAGAAAAACCAACAAAAACTGGCTCATGTGAATGAATTCCACATGAATCCAAACCAGTTGGATTGAACTCATCAGGATCCATCCTCTGTCTTTTGGTTCAGCTCTTGTCAATTTGACTTGACCCTTAGTCTTTGGATTGGAACACAATCACTGTCAACAGCCCCTTAGTCAGCTTCTCCCAGGTTCAAATACAGAAGAAATAGTGGCTCTTTCTCTGCAGTGACAGCAACAGCCCCAGTTACATCTGATTGACTTGGAGTCTTTGTGTGTAAGCGACTATGACTCTCTGACTGGCTGGACCTGGAACATCAAAACACTGAATATCCATTGTATTAGTCTGTTCTTGTATTGCTAAAAATAAATACCTGGAATTGGGTAATTTATAAAGGAAAGAGGTTTAATTGGCTCACGGTTTTGCAGGTTATACAGGAAGTATTATTCTGGTATCTGCTCGACTTCTGGGGAGGCCTCAGGAAACTTAGAAGATGACGGAAGGTGAAAGGGAGCCGAAACTTCACATGGCTGGGAGCAGAGAAAGAGAGTGTAGAAAGGTGCTTTGCACTTTTAAACAACCAGATCTCGTGAGAACTCTCTCACAAGAACAGCACTGGGGGATCGTGCTACACCATTCATGAGAAACCATCCCATGATCCAATCACCTCCCACCAGGCCCCACCTCCAGCACCGGGGATTACATTTTACTGTGAGATATAGGTGGGGACACAGATACAAACCACACCATCCACTAAAGTTCTTAATGAATCATTAGGCTCCACTAGGAGCTTCTCTATTATATGGATTTAGTTCTTATGAAAAATGTTTATCTCCACTACCTTACACAAGACTTGGCACCAAGTAGATGCCCAATAAATGCATCTTTAACTGAAGTGGACTTTTTTCATTATTTAGTAATTTAAAAAATTAATAAATCTATTAGAAAAAAGTTTGAACTTGAGTTGGCATCAGGACACCCAAATAGAAAGAAATATAAACAGGGATGCCATAGGATCAGAATATGATTTCTAAGTCCTTGACATGCTCTGTGAGGAAACAGATTTGGGAAATGATGATTGCCATATCTCCCTCTTGTTGACTCACAGGGATTATTACAGTATTAAGAACCCCAAAAAATCCCATGAGTAATTAAGACTGCTTTACTTTGTTATTAGCATTTCCCACATTTACATGTGGAAGGATTTGTCATAGAAATCATTTTGGTAGGCAATGGGCTTCAGGCTGTCTGTATGGTTGGTTTGGGTGGGGAGCAGGGGGATTTCAGACACATGATACCATTAAGGAAAAATTTTCAAATGATATAAATGTTCATACAAATTAAATTGTTTCATTACTGAAGAATAAAATATAACAAAACAGTAAAAATTATAAACACCTATATTGGCATGAAAAGAAGTCTGTGGCATATAATATATATAAAACACATCTAAATCAAATGTTCATTGTCTCACTGCATTTTTTAATAGAAGTGATTAAGCAGACATTTTCACACAAGGAAAACCTCTCTAAAATTGTACAGCAAAAACATAATGAATGGGAGGACGTTTGTGGTTAATTTTTATTTTCTTCTTTGATCTTTTGTATTTTTGATTCAGGGGATGTGTATGTGTGTGTTTTCTGGCCATAAACATGTATTGCTTTTATAAAGTTTTCTTTAATATTTAATTTTTCCAAAAATTTACATAGTATTTATTATTAATATCTACCCTTTCTGATTTGAACATAAGTTGATGCACTTTTAACCTCATGTACAATTTCAAACTCATATGCTTTATTCTTTTCACAAAAATAAAACTACTTCTAGGTGCTGCAGAAGTCAAAAAGAAAGGCTTGTAGCTAAAGCACTTCAAAAACTCCTCAACCAATTCCTATTTCAGCTGCCTCAGTACCAGATTTCAATGAAGCACATGAATCAGAACAACTTGACATTAACATCAGTCCAATAGCGATGTCAAAAGTATACGGTGCAATTAGGAGCTAAAAAATAACAAAGTGAAGAGATATCATCAAATCACAGCAGAGATTATAATAGTCCTTGACACTAGCCAACTAATGAAGCCGATTGAACTATTCGATGGCTTTTATTTCAGGAATGAAGAGGTGGGAGTGGAGAAGGACCTTCCTGGGTAGTGGAAAGATGGAATCATTGATAGAATACCCTCACAGGAAGCTCTCAAACTGCTGAGTTGGAATAAAACTGTCACACTCTTGGGTTAGCATAAGCTTGTGCTGGGCACGGAGAGGTCACGGAGGCAGCAGGCAGAAAGATTGCATGTTTATATCCAGATCTAAGAAATAAAGTCAGTTCTTCATCATTCACACTTAGGGAAGGTCTCAGAGACAGTGGAAACTTCTCTCCCCTGGTCTCATTTTTTTTCTTTTGTCCAATGTTATAACTGAATAAAGAAAGAATTACTTTTCAGGTATGAGTGAAACAGGCAGATACTGGCATATAAATTGTCTTGCATTCTTTCCAAGGGAAAAGAAATGACAAAGCCCTGGTAGGAGACAGAATAGCAAAAGCGTGTTGGGCTCAGTTCTTACCCAGAAGCCCAATAGCTGTTGGATGGTCAAATGCTGAAAGAGATTTTCTCTTTGATATTTTATTATGAAAATTTTCAAACATATACTAAAGTTGAAATAATATGATGAGCACATATACCCGGATTCAGCATGCATTCTCATTATCACAGGTTTTTTTATGTAGATACCTAATCTCTGTCTGCTTTCCTGAATTTAAAACTTGAAAGTGGGATATAAGAATCATGACATTTCACTTCTACATTCTTCAGCCTGCATCTCTTTAAAAAAAGCACCTTTCTATATAAAAAAATGAACATGATCATACTTGATAACATTTTTTAAAACTCTAACATCATGGAATCTTCTTCATGCAAATTTTATGTTATTGATTGTTTTGCTTTAAAAATTTATTTTAGGAGGAAGGGATTGCCAAAGCTTGGTTAATGGAGACAAAAGCACAACTAGATAGAAAAAATAAGTTGTAGTGCTCTATACAGCTATAGAGTTATCATAATTAACAACAACTTTATTGTATTTTTTAAACAGCTAAAAAACTAGATTTTTGAGTGTTCCCAACACAAAGAAATGATCAATGTTTGGAGCGGCTGATATATGAATTACCAGATTTGATCATTAGATATTGTATACATGTGCCAAAATATCACATCTTACCCCATAAATATGTATGGATTTTTACATTTCAAATAGTAATAATAACACCAAAAAAGTCTTTTCAAGCCAGTCTTTTAAAACCAGGATCCAACTAAAGTTCTTAGTCTTCATTTGGTTATACCTCTCTGTTTTCATCTAGAAACCCCCTCTGGTTTTGTAGCCTAATGAAATTAACTTTCTGATGCATTCTGCCCAGTTGTTTTATAGACTGTTCCACATTTTTCATTTATCTTATTGTCTCTTTCCTGATGTTTTAGCTTGCTTCTTTCCATTACATTTTCTGTTATCTAGCTAAAGATTTGTTTAATGTCTTTATGAATGTGAACATTCATATTACATAGTTTTACAGAATATTTCAGAAACAAAGTTGTATACTTCATATCGTACCCGGAAACATATAATATAACATTACTCCTTACTCTCAGTGACACTAGTTTGAACACTTGAGGTACAGGTTAAGATTATTTCGCTGTTAAGTACATTTTTCACTTTATAATAAGCAAGTAATCTGTGGGCCTATATCTGGGACCCAAGCAACTATCCAGTTTCAATTGATATATCATCCATTGGTGATTGGCACCTAAATCAATTACTTATTAGGAGTTTTAAGAGATGATTATCTAATTTTATCATTATTTCTTCACTTATTGCATGATACTCTTTGAAACTGAACAATAATAACAGAATCCAGAGTCTTTACAATATAGCATGCACAATGTCCAGACTATAGTTCAAAATTAGCTAACATAAAACAAAACAGAAAAGGGGACTCATACACAAGAGAAAAGGAAATAATGTAGACCAACACAGAGACACTGGGATTGGCAGACAAGAGTGTTAAAGTGGCTAATATAATTATGCTCAAGAACATAAAGAAAAATACAATCATGATAAACAAATAGGAAATACCAGGAGAGGAATAGAAACTGATTTTTTAAAAGAACCAACTTTGGAGGACTTTACGTCTGTTTCTGATTTCAAGACTTACTAAAAAGTTAAAATAATAAAGAAAGTGAAGTACTGGCATTAGAACAAACATCTATGCCAACGGAATAAAACTGAGTGTTCAGGAATAAACCCTTATTTTTATGGTCAGTTGACTTTCAGCAAATATACCAAGGAAATTCAATGAAGAAAGGATAGTCTTTTCAACAAATGAAACTAAGACAATTGGATATCTATATGCAAACAAAAAATATTTTAGAACCATACCTAATGCATTACACACAAATCAACTTAAAGGGATCATAAAACTAAATATGAGAGCTCAGACTCTTAGAAAAAAAAGGAGGGTAAATCTTTATGACCTAGAGTTAGGCGAAATATCTTAGATATGACACCCAAATTGCAACCAATAAAAGAAAACTATTGATATATCACACATTAAAACTTATGCACTTTTAAAATCACAACTATCCCTATACAGCAACAATAAGACAAGCAGAGAGCCAAATCGCAAATGAATTTCCATTTACAATTGCTATGAAGAGAGTAAAATACCTAGGAATACAACTGACAAGAGATGTGAAAGACCTCTTCAAGGAGAGCTACAAACCACTGCTCAAGGAAATAAGAGAGGACACAAACAAATGGGAAAACATTCCATGCTCATGGATAGGAAGAATCAATATTGTAAAAATGGCCATACTGTCCAAAGTAATTTATAGATTAAATGCTATTCCTATCAAACTACCATTGACATTCTTCATAGAATTAAAAGAAAAAAACTACTTTAAATTTCATATGGAAACAAAAAAGAGCCCGTATAGCAAAGACAACCCTAAGCAAAAAGAACAAAGCTGGAGGTATCATTCTATCTGACTTCAAACTATACTACAAGGCTACGGTAAGCAAAATAGCATGTTACTAGTACCAAAACAGACACATATACCAATGGAACAGAACAGAGACCTCGGAAATAACACCACACATCTACAGCCATCTGATCTTTGGCAAACCTGACAAAAACAAGCATTGGGAAAAGGATTCCCTATTTAATGAATTGTGCTGTGAAAACTGACTAGCCATATGTAGAAAACAGAAACTGAACCCCTTGCTTACATCTTATACAAAAATTAACTCAAGATTGATTAAAGACTTAAATATAGAACCCAAAAGCATAAGAACCCTAGAATAAAACCTAGGAAATACCTTCAGGATGTAGACATGGGCAAAAACTTTATGACGAAAATGCCAAAAGCAAATGCAACAAAGCCAAAATTGACAAATGGGATCTAATTAAACTAAATAGCTTCTGCACAGCAAAAGAAACTATCATCAGAGTACAGGCAACATACCAAATGGGAGAAAATTTTTGCAATTTACCCATTTGACAAAGGTTTAATACCCAAAATCTACAAGGAACTTAAACAAATTTACAAGAAAAAAACAATGCCATCAGAAAGCGGACAAAGCATATGAACAGTTAATTCTCAGAAGAAGACATTGATGTGGCCAACAAACATGAAAAAAAGCTCCACATCACTGATCATTAGATAAATGCAAATTAAAACCACACTGAGATACCATCTCATGCCAGTCAGTATGGTGATTATTAAAAAGTCAGGAAACAATAGATGCTGATGAGGCTGTGGAGAAGCAGGAACACTTTTTAATACACTTTTTGTGGTAATATAAATTGGTGGAAGACAGTGTGGCAATTCCTCAAGGATCTAGAACCAGAAATACCATTTGACCCAGCAACCCCATTACTGGGTATATACCCAGAGGATTATAAATCATTCTACTATAAAGACACATGCATGCGTATGTTTACTGCAGCACTATTCACAATAGCAAAGACTTGGAACCAATCCAAATGCCATAACTGATAGACTGGATAAAGAAAATGTGGCACATATACACCAGGGAATACTATGAAGCCATAAAAACGATGAGTTCATGTCCTTTGCAGGGACATGGATGAAGCTGGAAGCCATCGTTCTCAGAAAACTAACTCAGGAACAGAAAACCAAATACCACATGTTCTCACTCATAAGTGGGAGCTGAGCAATGAGAATGCATGGACACAGGGAGGGGAGTAACATACAGTGAGGACAGTTGGTACATGGTGGGCGAGGGGAAGGAGAACATTAGGACAAATAGCCAATGCGTGTGGGGCTTAAAACCTAGATGATGGGTTGATAGGTGTAGCAAACCACCATGCCACAGCATAACTATGTAAAAAACCTGCATGTTCTGTACTTGTATCGTGGAACTTAAAGTAAAATAAAAATTAAAAAAACGTTTACACTTTAGAAAGCACTATTAAGAAAGAAAAGAAAGCCACAAACTGTGGGAAATATTTGCAAATTATATATCTGAGAAGAGACTTGTATCTAGAATATATAATAGCTCTTACACTTCAATAATAAGACAAATAACCCAACTTAAAATGGGTAAAAATAAAAAATTTAGAATAGACATTTAACCAAAAAAGTTATATGGATGACCAAAAAGCACACAAAAAGGTGCTCAACATCATTTGCTATTAGGAAAATGCAAACTAAAGCCACAAAGAGATACCACTTCGCACCTACAATGCTTGGGCAAGTAGAGGAGAGGCTGTCAACCCAAAATTTTATGCCCCCCAAAATCCTTTATGAATGAAAGAAAAATAAAGACATTTTAAGATAAATTAGGATTAGGAGAACTCATTGGTGACAGCCTGAACTACAGACAAATGGAAAATAAAGTTATCCTGGCTGAAGTGAAAGGAAGGAAAGTCACATTTTGGGAGAAAAAGGAAGAGTGCTAGAAATGGTAAACCTACGGGTAAATATTAACAACAACTTTTTCTCTTAATCTCTTTAAAATATATATGACTTACTTAGAAATTATATCATTGAATTGTGATATTTATGCATAAATGTAATAAATGTGACAATCTAACAAAAAGGATAGTGACTGGGCATAAATGAATGCATGCATCTCCAAGTTTTACACATCTGGCATGAAGTACTGCAATACTGACTCTAAAGGTCTGTGAAAAGTTAAGAATGTTTATTGAAATCTCTACACCAAAAACTAAAAATAATCCAAAGAGGTATAGCCTTTTTAAAAGCTAATAGACAAATTGAAGTTCTAAAAAGCACTTATTTAATCACAAGACATCAAGAAAGAAACAAAAGAATAACAAAAAGTATATAGAAAACCAAAAACAAATAGTAAGATGGTAGACATAAATTCAAGCACATCATTATGTATATGTAATTATATTATATGTAACGTTAAATGACTAAACACTCCAGTTGAATGGCAAGATTGGTTTTGAAGGAATAGCCACTATAGTTGAATTTCTTTCACGCTTCTTTTTGAAATTTGACTTGTGCTTTCTTTGCTCTTTTGATGCTTATTCACTGCATGAAAGCTGACCAGGTGTGCTGGTTGGCCCAGCAGCTGTGTACCTGCATGCAGATCTGAGAAGCAGCCCTGTGGGCAACCCCAGCAGACACACGCACATGCTAGCAAAGAAGCCATGCAGCCAGGTCCCAGCCCTGCCACTTCCCCTGCACCACTACCCAGCAGACATGCCCCCAAGACCTACTGAGAAATTGTGTGCTGGGATTCTGGGCCCAAGCAACAGACCAGAGCAGGTGGCTCCTGGCAAGCACAGCCCCAGGATGGCCGATTAGCTGTATGCTCATGCTTCCGGCCATAGTAATAGACCTATACCCTTAACCCTAGCCTCAAGTTGGCAGACTCATCATGTGCATGCATAGGCCCCCAATCTGTAAAATGGCCCAGAAAGTCCAACCCCAGCTAAGCCGCACCAAACTGTCTTAGCCTACACCACTGGATCACTCACAAACATCATTAACATGAATTATAGCTAAAGAAACTACGCAGAGACTATATTATTGCATTCTCCTAGAGCCAAATGCAATATAGCCCATCAAACTGACACTCCAAGGTCTAGTCATACAAATAAATCTTTCCTTAGGAAACCTACTTTATAAAATTGAAAGAGGAAGGAAGGAAAGAAGGAAAAAAGGAAAAAAGGAAGGGACAAAGTGAAGAAGGGAGGAAGGGAGGAAGGGAGAAGGGAGGAAGAGAGGGAGGGAAGAGAGAGAGAAAGAAAGAAAGAGAGAGAGAGAAAGAGAGAGAGAAATAAATAAATAAATAAATAAAGAGAGTCTACAGGATTTATGGGACACTACACTATTAAGCAAATATTTGCAGTATGGGCATTCCAGAAAGAGAAGAGAAGAAAAAATGCAGAAAACATGTTTAGTAAAATAATAGCTGAAAACTTCAAGTCTTGGGAGAGAGAGATGAACATCCAGGTCCAGGAAGCTCAAAGAACCCCAGATAGATCCAACCCAAACAAATCTTCTACCAAGCATATTATAGTCAAATTGTCAAAAGTCAAAGACATAGAAAGAGCTCTAAAAGCAGCAAGAGAAAAGTTTCAAGTCACATAGAAGGAAATCTCTGTAAGATTAACAACAGATTTATCAGCAGAAATGTTACAGTTCAGGAGAGAAAGGGATGATATATTCAAGAAATGAAAGAAAAAAATTGCCAGCCAAGTACATTACACCTAGCAAAGCTATTCTTCAGAAGTGAAAGAGAAATAACATCTTTTTCCAACAAACAAAAACTAACAGTATTCATCTCCGCTAGAACGATCTTACAAGAAATGAAAAGACAACAAACACCATCACAAAAACATATGAAACTATAAAACTCACTGGTGGTCTGAGACACAGAGAAGAAAGAAAGGAATTAAATCTGATCACTGCAGAAAACAATCTGACCCCAAAAATAAACAAAAGAAAAAGTAAGAAACAAAAGATATATAAAACAACCAGAAAACAATCAGTATGACAGGAGTAAGTCCTCACCTATCAGTAATAACCCTAGATATAAGTAAATTAAATTCCCCATTTAAAAGATACAGACTAGCTGAATAGATTAAAAAGCAATGACCCAACTATATGCGGCCTAAAAAGAACTTGCCTAGCCTGTAAAGACACACATAGGTAGGTTGAACGTGAAGGGATAGAAAAAGATATTCCATGTAAACAAAAGCCAAAGTGAGCAGAAGCAGCTATACTTACACTACACAAAACAGATTTCAAATCAAAAGTTATAAAAAGAGACAAGGAAGGACATTATATAATAACAAAGGTACTAATTCCGCAAGAGAATATAACAACTATTATACATGTACCCAACACCAGAACATGCAGATATGAACAAGAAATAATATTAGATATAAGAGAAATTTACAGCACATGTAATATTCTCCGGGATTGATTATATGGTAAGGACACAAAACAAGTCTCAAAGCATTTTTTTTAAAACCAGAATCATAACAAGGGTCTTACAATAGAATAAAACTAGAAATCAACAATAGGAAAATTCAATAGTATACAAATGCATAGATATTATGCAGTAAACAACATATGATGAGTGGGTAAAGAAATAAGAAGAAATTTTAAATTTTTTGAAAGAAATAAAAACAGAGACACAACATATCAAAGCCTATGGGATACAGTAAAAGCCGTATCTAGAGACAAGTTGATAGCAATAAATGTCCATATCAAAAAAACTAAAAAGATTTTCAATAAATAATGTGTAACAATGCAACTTAAAAAACCAGGAAAGTAAGAACAAGCTAAACCCCAAATTAATAGAAGAAAGGAAATAATAAAGATCAGAACAGAAATAAATGAAATTGAGTCTAGTAAAACACAAAAAAATTAACAAAAAGTCTTTTTTTGAAAAAATAAACAAATTTTGATGATGAACCATTAGCTAGACTAAGAAAAAACAAAGGCCAAAATAAATAAAATGAGAAGTAATAAAACAGATGTCACAACAGATACCACAGAAATACAAAATATTATTAGAGACTATTATGAACAACTATACAACAATAAATTTGAAAAACCTAGAGAAATGTATGAATTTCTAAAGAAATACAAGCCACTAAGATTGAATCAGGAAACGTAAAAGATATAGACTAGCTGAACAGATTAAAAAGAAAACTTAACCAGAGTAATAATAAGTCACTAGATCAGTAATAAAATGTCTCCCAACAAAGGAAAATTCAGGTCTAATGACTTCACCACTGAATTCTACCACACCTTTGAAAAATAATTAATATAAATTCTTCTCAGAATATTACAGAAAATTGAACTGAAGGGAGTTTTTTCCAGCTCAATTTACAGGGCCAGGTATCAATTTACACTGATACCAAAACCAGACAAGGACACAACACAAAAAGAAAACTACATGCAATTATTTCTGATGAACGTAGACACACAAATCCTCAACAAAATACTAGCAAATCAAATTCAACAGCAATCTAAAAGTTAATACGCCAGGCTTGAATGGGATTTATCCCAGGGATGCAAGGATGATTCAGCACAGGCATATCAATAGACATAATACATTACATCATGACATCCACAGAATGAAGGACAAAAACCATATGATCATATCAATAGGTGCAGAAAAAGCATTTGACAAAATTTAATATTCCTTTATGATAACAACTCTTAATAAATTGGATATAGAAGGAAAGTGCCTCAGCACAATAAAGGCTGTTGGTGAACTAGTGCAGCCAGTGTGGACAACAGGGGTTCCTCACAAAACTACAAATAAAACTACCATGTGATCCAGCAATTCCCACACTAGACATTTTTCCAAAAAAAAGGGACATCAATATATTGAGGAGTCATCTGCATCCCATGTTTATTGTGGCACTGTTCACAACAGCCAAATATGGAATCAATCTAGGTGTCCAACAACAAACGAGTGAATGAAGAAAATTTGATATATACACACAATGAAATACTATTCAGCCATAATGAAAGAATACAACCCTCTCGTTTGCAGCAAAAGTACTTTAAATATAAAGACACAGGTTGATATTAAAAAGGTGAAAAACATACACTATGGAATCATTGTGAAGAGGATGCCAAGAACATATTAATATGACATAAAGTCAACTTCATGACAAAGATTGTTATCAAAATAATAGATATATTTTAAAACAGATAAAAGACATTTCAAAATGATTCATAAGAAAGATAAAACAATCATAAGTATATGTGGTCAATAAAAGAACTTCCAAATATATGTAGTAAAATTTGACAGAATTAAAGGAAGAAATAGAAACATCAATAATTATGGATGGAGATTTTAAACACTACCTCTCTAGGTAATTGACAACTGAGAAAAATATTCAGAAGATCTCAAAGTCACTCTGAACCACAATGACTTAACTGACTTACAGTGCAATATGTCCAACAACTTCATACTACATTTATTTACAGGTGAACATGTACTTTCACCTAGATAGACCATATGCTCGACTGTAAAGCAAGTTTTAATGCATTTCAAAATCACTAATCACAACAGAATTACATTAGAAATTAATAATGATAAAACATCTTCAAAAACCTCACATATTTGGAAAATAAACAACACAATTGTAGTCCAACAAGACTTTCCTTGAAATTCTTTAAACCAACTTTTGTAATCTGGTTTACCTATCGACTAGTGTAACTCAAACGTGACTGTCTCCTTCACTACCGCTAGCTCTTGGCCTTTCTTCTCAAAAACTTAAATTCCTTCACCTGTTGGTCTTTTAGAGAAACTATTTCTCTCTTTTGCCACTTATCACTCAGTTGTTTATACATTCATGTATTTTTCACTCCTATTGCAGTGTCTTTCATTTTTTTTGTAATTTTTGAAATAGATAATATTTTACATTTATGGGGTACATGTGATATTTTGTTACATGCACATAGTATGTAACGATCAAGTTGTTTGTTTTTACATCCCCAGTTCCTGGTGCAGAGTAGATCCTTGATAAATAATTGTTTAAAAGAAAGATAGTAAGGCTGGGCGTGGTGGCTCATGCCTGTAATCCCAGCACTTTGGGAGTCTGAGGCGGGCGGATCACTTGAGGTCGGGAGTTGGAGAGTAACCTGGCCAATGTGTTTCTACCAAAATACAGGAATTAGCCCTGTGTGGTGGCGGGCGCCTGTAATCCCAGCTACTTGGGAGGCTGAGGCCCAAGAATCACTTTCACCTGGGAGGTGAAGGTTGCAGCGAACCAAGATCACGACACTACACTCCAGCCTGAGAGACAGAGCAAGACTCTGTCTCAAAAAAAAGAAAAAATATATATATATATAAATTATTAAAATAAAAAAGACACTATGGAAGAAAAGAGGAGAGGAAGAGAGGATAGGGAGAGGGAGCAAGAAAGGGAGAGAGGGAGGGACAGAGAAAGGAAGGAAAGAAGAGAAGGAGAGAGGTAGACAGGGACAGACTCAAGGAGAAAGGAAGAAGGAAGGGAAGACAACCATGCTTTAACTCAAAAAAGTAGGCCTTTTTAGCTATATTCACATGATCCTAAGCCTCCAAAGACCAATGTTTTGTTTATTGTTTCTTCTTCACCTAGAGAGTGATTTGGAATATTTTTCAATAGCTAAAAAATTATCTCTGGTGTGAAGAGAGTAGGACCTGAAGACACTTGTTTGTGACAGATTCAGGTTTTTAAAAATATCTTTTCCTGTGTATCTCACGCATAGAGCTACATAGTTTTACAGCCAACATTTGAGCAAAGTAATTTTAAGGGTGTCTAAGTGTCAGCTACCCACACTAGTTTCAGCTATTGAAGGATTAGCTGGTACATATAATGAAAATTTATTCCTCCAAATCAGGATATAGCTTATTGCAAAAAAAAATGCAGTCTAAATCAAGAGTATATGGAGCCCATAGAGGTCTAGGACAAGATAATATGTTTCTGAACTCATTTCACTCTAAGTATGATCTCATTGACTTAAAATGCTAAGAGGCATTGGCTTTGCTGAGATTTTATCCTACAAAAGTTGGACTGGGAAGATTGCATCCTTGTGAATTGTTTCTCCAATACTAGCTCCCTGAATTTTAAACGCATATATCTGTTTATATGCAATTATTGCTACAATTATTTGAAAACAATATATGGGATTATTCTAAGAGGAATGATACTAAATCTTGAATCAAGATGATAGGATTGTTGATTATTAAATACTTAGGCTTGATTTACTTGCATCCCCAAGGGGACACTTTTAGACTTCATTGAAAATAATCATGTATGCTTTAAAATAGGTGTCAACTCTGTTGACACAGAATCTTTCCATACATGCACAACAATTCATTTAACAGTTAAATATATGTGGAGAATATTGTGCCAGGCACTGAGTTTCTAACTCTAAACCCAAACTCCGACATAGGAAGTGATAAGAAAGAACACAGAGGCAAATAAACATCTGTGACAACAACGACATGTCAGCACTATGACAGGACGTTCTGACTTTTAGGGCAGCTAAGCGATTTCGTAGGAAAATAGCTTCGTAAACTGACCTCAGTCACGACAGGAATAATCCAGCCAACAACAACAGTTCTCTTGTAAATCAAATGACTGTTTCACAACTTCTTCTCTCTTATCCAATCTCCAACATCTCCTACACCTCCCATGTTCGGCTGATGGCTGTATTTCATACTTTGGGGGAAGATTTCTCATCCCTAATTCCACCAACAGACTTGCATCATGGACCGATTGTTTGCAGTCCTATTACTGGGAGTAACAATAGGATGAATATTGTTGTATATACATGTATCTCCTGGACCATTGTGAGAATTTCTCTGGGATGTATCTTCAGGATGGAGATTGTTGGATCACATGATATATGTAAATATAATTCAAGTACAATCAGATGTTCTCAAGAATGACTGCACAGGCACTAGTAACCATGGCAGCTTTTCTATCCCAGTGGTGCTAGAGCCAGGCTGCATGTTAGACTCACCTGGGGAGATTTAAAAAATCTAGTCACCTAGGCTGGGCACAGTGGCTCACACCTGTAATCCCAGCACTTTGGGAGGCTGAGGCAGGCAGATCACAACGTCAAAAGTTTGAGACCAGTCTGGCCAACATAGTGAAACCCCATCTCTACTAAAAATACAAAAAATTAGCCGGGTGTGGTGGTATGCACCTATAATCCCAGCTGCTAGGGAGACTGAGACAGGAGAATCACGTGAATGCTGGAGGCAGAGGTTGCAGTGAGCCAATATTGCACCATGGCACTCCAGCCTGGGCGACAGTGCAAGATTCCATCTCAAATCAATCAATCAATCAATCAATTAATTTATCAATCAATCCAGTTACCTATGCTATAAGCCAGACTCATTAAACCAGACTTTCCGGGAGCAGAATAAACACAGCAGTATTATTAAAATTTCCCAGGCAATTGTAATATGCAAATAAGGCTGCTCTATTTCTACGTGCTTACCAACACTTGGCTATTACCAGCTTTCTAATTTTGCCAGTATAATAGCTGTTAAGTGTTGTATCATTATTATTTTAATCTGCATTTCTATAAGTATTTTTTATTATTCTCAATACAAAGAATCAGCTTTCTCAATACTGTCTTCCATACAATTTGACCTTTTCCCATTGATTTATGGCCCTGTAGATTGTTAAGCTCTTTGTAGCTGGAATCCAGTAAATCCACTTACTTCACAATATCTCATCAAACAGCTCTTAAAAAGATTTCAGACAAGATGTGTCTGTCAAAATTGTCAAAATATTGGGCCCAGAGTATCGTGTGAGTGTGTGTGTGTGTGTGCGTGTGTGTTGTATATATACAGTTTACCCTTGAGCAATACGGGTTTGAACTGCAGAGATCCACTTATACACGGATTTTCTTCTACCTCTGCCACCCCTGAGCCAGCAAGACCAACCCCTTCTCTCACCCCTCCTCTCCCAACTCATCGTGAAGATGAAGAGGATGAAGACCTTTATGATGATCCAGTTCCACTTAATGAATGGTAAATATATTTTCTCTTCCTCACAATTGGCCTAATAACATTCTCTTTTCTCTGATTTACTTTCTTATAGGAATACGGAATAAAATACACATATAAAATATGTGTTAGTCGACTGTTGTATGGTATGGGTAAGATTTCTGGTCAGTATTAGGCAACTAGTTAAGTTTATGCAGAATTCAAAAGTTATAATGGAGTTTTTCACCGTGCAGGGGAGTAGTGTCCCTAAGCCTCACATTGTTCAAGGGTCAGCTGTAGACGTGTGTATGCATGTGAACATATACAGTTTGTTTGCATCTAGCGTAGTTTTGTGTTGACCTTTGATTTTGGAAATGGAATAGTCCAATATTTGATAACTCAGATTTTGGCGTCAGACAGACCTAGATTTGAATTCCAGCTTTGCCTGCTTATCAGTTTGGAAACCTCAGGCAAGTTGCCAAATCTCTGCCTGAGCTTCAGATTCTTTGCTGGTTGAATGACAGTAGTAACTTAGGCCACATATGTTTATTGTGGAGTTTAAATAAGAAAATGTAGATAAAGCATGAAATGCAATGCCTGATGCACTATAAACGCTCAGTCAATGGTGGTTTTTGTCATTACTATGCTTGTGTAACTTGGCCATGCTAGGTGTTGTGTAACTCTGGAATTTGAAGTACTTGTTCATTTATTAAGATGGTGCAAAAGTGATTGCGGGTTTGCCATTGAAAGTAATGGCAAAGACGCAATCACTGTCTTTGCACCAACATAATAGTTGTTGCAATAGATTGATCCTCTTCTTTTGAGAGAAAAATAATGTATGCAAATTTTTCAGGTACCCATGAACTCACTTTCATTGACAGTAGCTTAGCATTACACTCAGGTAACAATAAAAGCCTAGTCTTACGTTTTTGCAACAGAATAATAACCATGCAACTTGAATGTGTCCAATCTATAAATATAAGTTACTTTTGGAAAACAAGAGTGTTAACACTTGGAGCTCATAGAGAACACATCAGTTATATGAACCTGCTTCACAAACACACCACAAATCAACTGGTTTCCCAATTATTGTGGGAGACCATCCAGGGTAGTGGTTTCCCAAACCTGGATGACCAAATCATGAAGCAAACTGTTGCTACGTGGTTCAGATTTTCTCATTTCCAAAGAAGCCAGAAATGAAATTTTTAAAAATTAATTGCAGTCTATTTACAATAGCCAAGTTATAGATTCAACCGAAGAGTCCATCAACAGATGAACAGATAAAGAAAATGTGGTACGTATACACATGGGGATATTATTCAGACATAAAAATGAAGGCAATTCTGTCATTGATGACAACACAGATGAAACTGGAGAACATGATGCTAGTGAAATAATTTAGGCACAGAAAGAAAAATAGTACATGTTCTCACTCATACATGATACCAAGAATAATCAAACTCATAGAAGTAGAGAGCAGAATGGTGGTCACAGAGGCTGAGGGATAGAAGAATAAGGAGATGATAGTCAAAGGACACAAAGTCTCAGATACAAGGAGGTCTTTTTTCTTTTTTGAGTTCTATTGCACAGTATGGTGACTATGGTTAATAATAGACTATTGCACACTGCAAAATTGCTAAGAGACAAAATTTCAAATGTTCTCGCCACAAAATCATTAAGTATTGAAGGTGGTGGATATGTCAACTATCTTGCTTAAATGATTCACATTGTATCCATTATGATGATGTCACTTTCTACCCCATAAATTTATACCATCATAAATTATTAATTGACAATACAAAAATATTTTTTAATGTTCGAATGTGCCAAAAAGTTTTATATGATTGTGTGAGCAAAGAAAAGCCACTCTACTGGAGATCAGGCCCACGGATCATACATTTTTAAGCTCTGCTTTTTTTTTCTCGATGTATAATAGACCTGCTAGCTACTGGGACAAAATGCAACCTGGCAGTATAATTTTAGCTCCCACTGAATCTTACCTTAAACAACATCCCAGTGTTAAGTCTTGAGCTAGGTTCTGTGTTTCTCAATGCCTTGTTAATTTTTTTGTTATTGCAATTCCACCTTTCACTACAATGTCTACCTTATGAATCTTGTTTTCACCAATCAAAAAGTTTGCTAAGGACAGGGATTGCACATAGATCTTGAAACCTTGCACCTCACACATTTTAGATACTTAAAATTCTTGTGGGGTGAATAAATGACTAAATCCATAAATAACCTCTATGCCCTTTCAGGAGTTACTTAAGACATGTCCATTTGCAAAGCGCGTCAAAGTCTTCCTACAAATAATTTTCAAAGAAACTAACAACTTAGTCCTTGAATATACATTAAGTTTCCATAAAAATTTATATCACATAAAATCTTATACAGGTTTTATGAGAAATAAAAAATTCTTCTTCTCAGATGAAGTCAAATGTTTTCCCTTTGGTCCAAAACCAACCATAAAACCTTTTTTCCTTGGCTGCCAGTAAGCTCAGAGGTACAGCTAGCACTCAGTTGTAATAACTAGCTCGTTGCTGAAACCACACTTTTTCTGGTCTTTCTTTTTCCCCCCAACATTTTCCACTTTGTTTTAATTGTCCTGTTTTATGCTTGTTAGTTGTGTCACTCAAATAAAATATTGTATGGAAGCAGGCAACATAGAAATCATTAGAAAACAATTATGAAGTAAAATATACAGCAATTTGCTTTAGGACAAATCCACTCCAGAGGCTCCATCCATTTAGCAATTAGCATCCAGCAGGTTTTAGCACCCATTTGCCACCTGTTCAGCAGTCTTCACTTTGTACTCCAGAACACTGCATGGCATTAGTGGTTACAATGAAGGGCTCGGTATCTGTTGTAACAGTCAACTAGATGCTTCAGAGAAGAAGCGTAGAGTACACGGATGCTGCCTTCATGGAGGTTGCCATTTTATTGAGGAAGACAAGATTTTCACACCAGACTATTCATAATGAATCATGGTTGGTGTGTTCATTTGCTGTGCCGCTGTAACAAAGTACTACACGCTGGTGGCTTAAAACAGTAGGAATGTCTTGTCTCTCTGTTCTGGAGGCTGGAAGGCATCTGAAATCAAGGTGTGAGCCCAGCCCTGGTCTCTCTGAATGAAGTCTCTAGGGAAGAATTTGTTTCATTGCCTTTCTCTTTCTTTCTTCTGTAGTCTTGGCCAATGCTTGGTGCTCCTTGGTTTCTGGCCACATCAATCTCTGCCTTTATCGAAGCCCAGCATTCTCCCTGTGTCTCTTCTCTTCTGACAAGAATTCTATTCAGATTGGATTGGAGGCCTGCACCACTCCAATAGGATCCCAGCTTAATGAAGTCTCTGTTTCCAAATAAAGTCACATTCACAGGTACTGGGGTGTTCAAACCTCAACATATCTTTTAGGGGGACAAGATGAGACCTATACAGTTGGCATATGAACAAATGCCAAGAAGTGCTGAACAGACTTCACATAAAAACGGACAATTGGGAAGCTTCTTGAGCAGAAACGTTGGCGCCCTGCTTAGCGAGGAGCCCCGCCACAAGGTCTCAGCGTTGTCCTAGGAGCGGCCCCATCGCTGAAACTGAGGTATTTGTTGTCACTGTGTCTTTTTTCACTAAGGGCAGCTCCCTGCTATTCTGCTCACTCACCCTACCTCATCTTTTGTTACACACCGACTCTCCCCAATATCGTTCTATTTGTGGAGCAATCTCATTTCAGACCTTGGCATTCTTAGTATGCTCCGCATGTTGAGTTTTTATCGGTTTTGTGTGATGAGAAATTTCTAAGGCACTTTTTACAGGAAGGCCTTCCTTTACTTGTGTTCTTATCTCTTATTGCTATCACAAGCTTGTGTGATAGATTTTTCCAGCCTTAAACTCATAGAGTTCTCCGAAATAAAGAGAAAATAGACACACCTGATTTTTTTTATTTCGCCGCTAACAGTATGTGTACAATAGACAGAGGCCGTCAAATTATACTCCCAACTATCAGTCTGACTGCAGTTTATATAGACTTGAAACAAGACTTTGCTTATCTTCCTTTCCTAATGGAAGTTTTTAAAAAGTCGTCCTTGCTGGTTTTCTTTTAGGGATAAATGTTCACTTTCTTTTTATAAGGCTGTATCATTATCGTCGTCACTCTCTTGACTGATCAGGCAAAAGTGAACCTTAAATGTACTTTCCTGTGCAAGGCCTGATGAGCAACATCAATTGGGAACATCTCTCACTTTCCTCCCTCAAATGAAAATTTTTAAAAATTATAGTGTTAACTTATGAGTATTTAAAGGGGCATTTTAGCTCATTTTAATGGTAAGAACCTTTTTCAAATGTGTATTTTTGTGAGACATAATCGCAGTCGTTATCAATTAGCGTTTTGTTGAGCTTTAGTTGTGTGGTATTTCACTAGGCAATAATTGAGCAAATTATAACAAATGGCATTTATGTAACATACCAGCTGATGGAGAGTCACAAGTTTATGTCCCAAAGAATATTTTGAGACTAATAAAGCAGGAAGGATGGAAACCAGAAGTTAGAATACAGCAGGACTCAATAATTCCACTTTCTATATTTCAGACCTCAGTTTCATCCAGGGGCATTCACAAATGTGGTCCGGGTCTTCATCTGCTTTCACATGAAGGCTGTGAACAACCTCCTTGCAACCTTCTTTATTTCTGTCAACACTACTCCCAGTGTCATATAAAAACACCAGCACCTTATCCATGAGTAACGATTTCTAGTTCATCAAATGCATCTGCATTTTTTTCCACATTGGTCAATGTGGCAGTGTTATGTAGCTGGTCCTGTGGAATCCCAGTCATGAGATGCAGACACTGAGCTCTACCTGGACTTTGGGGATTGAGAGATAGGTGGGGCTGGTTCGCCTGTGCTGCTCAGCCTCCTCCACCCACAAGTCCCACCCCGTTACCGCAAGTGCTCTTTTTCCTCGTCTCCATCAGTTCCAATTGTCCATGCTTCCAGGTCCTGAAGAGCCTTAGTCTACATCACATGGTCCATGACAACTGTAGCCCATGCAGACACACCTTTCTTGGCTTTCATGTCCCCCTAGCATTAAACTGTATGCCTATCTCATCATCATTTAGATGCTGGCTATATGGGTTCATTTTATTCTACTAACTGGATTATAATATCTTTGAAGTAAGAACCTTGTCATCTATTTCTTTCCTACTTTGCACATTTACATATACATTTGATGATCGATATTTGATTGATAACTTATATTTCTTAATTTCTTAGCTTTTTAGCTCCAAAATGTAGGCGGAAGCCATATAAAACATCTAACCACAAATCATAATGGTTTTAAGTTCATTAAAATTAACCAAACTTATAATGGTTTTAAATTAATATTTCATCATCCATTCCAAAATTCTGATTGAGGTAAACCTTTGAAAACATGAAATGCCCACACTTTTTTTACTCCATTTTAAAATACTACTTAAAAAGAGAACATTATCGACATAAGTACAATGTTGTACGAAAGAGAAATTGTCATTCTTGAGCTTCTTGCCTTGTCT
>NW_016107321.1:9074573-9101912 GCF_001604975.1 Cebus imitator
AAAAAGAAAAAAAAAAAATAGAAGCCTACTGCTGCCTTCCAAGAGTCAGTAAGAATAATAACTCACATTATCAGAAAGGGCAGTGCAAAATTACTCATGCAAAGAACACGCAAAGACTTCTTGCTTTTCCTTTTTGGCTTTCTTGCTACCAATTTAAGATCAAGATCTCAGAAGGAATTACATTCCATCTTAGGTAGAACTGACAGAAACACATTTTCAATTACCAGCAGGTGACAATAGAACAACAATGTCAGTAGTTTTTTAAACAAGGTTATTGCTTGCTTTACAAAGGTGGCTATTTATAAATGACTGAACAAGATCTCTAACAAAGAATATTACTCTTTTCAAAAAATACAAATACTATAGCTTTGGATACTGGTAGGTTTAATTTACACATTCTAGTTTTATAGTGATCTGGAGGGAAAAAAGGTCATACCAACAGAATTATTTGACTTTAAAAATATGAAATACTAAGTACAACTCAAGGGGACCTATTATAATAAACATGGTTATTACTTCCATTAAAAGAAAACAGAATTCATGACTTTATGTTTGTTATTGTAGCTTTTGCAATGGTCATACTTCTCAGGACACATTGTAACACTTGCAAACAAACATCGAATGAAATTAATATATGTAATTGATGCAAGTGCTATGAGGCAGCCTCATGGCCAAAGCCCACAGTTTTATGTCTTCATCATTTCCCTCTGTTACTCCAAGGAGCCTCAAATAATATCCAGAGATACATTTCAGTAACTCATATCAAAAACTCACTTTTCCTCAAGTGATTCTACAAATTAGACTTGTAGTCATATTAATATTAACTGCCATTTTCTTTTCGTAAACATGGGTTTTCAATCAAGTTATTTGTGAGGCAAAAGCAGCTTCACCAGAAAAGAATTTCAATGGGCTTCCCATTATCCTAAAAGGCAAATACAATAATCACCTTGGGCTCTTTTTGTTCTTGGAATATTTTTCCCTAACAGCCCCCAGTTGTTTGGAGCATTTTTTTTTTTTAAATAGAGGAAAGAGGTTTAATCGACTCACAGGTCCACATGCCTGGGGATGTCTCAGGAAACTTAAAATCATGGCAGAAGTGGAAGCAAACACCACCTTCCTCACAAGGTGGCAGGAGAGAGAAGAGTGAGGAGTGAAGAGAGAAGAGCCTCTTATAAAATCATCAGATCTCGTGAGAACTCACTATCACAAGAACAGCATGAGGGAAACCACCCCCATGATCCAGTCACCTCCCGCTGGGTTCCTTCCTTGACATGTGTGGATTATGGCAATTACAATTTGAGATGAGATTTGGGTGGGGACATTGATAAAGTATATCAGTAGGTACATCATGATTTTTTCCTTAAAAAGGCATTTTACTCTTTAGCAAAGTGGAGAAATCCTCAAAACATGATAAGTAAAAAGAAAAAAGATGCCAAATGAAAGTTACTTGTTCACTTATTCATACAAATATATTAAAAGATTCCTCTCTATGCTGGCACTGTTCTATGTGCTGCAGATTTAGCAGTGAACAAGTCCAAAGTTCTTCATTTCATGGAACTTTATCTTAGTTAAGGGAAGATAACAGTAAGCAAATAAACAAGTATATATGTAACATACTCATTGTGAGAAATAATGGTAAATAATAAAACAGGGTTTAAGGTAGTGATTCCAAATTATTTTTAAAAACAACCAAACTCCCTAAAACACAGATGTGGTACATGCTTAGTTATTACTTTGTGAAATTTCTCTACTTACACAAGTTGCATTTTTCTTTTCTTTTCTTTTCTTTTTTTTTAATACTTTAAGTTTTGGGATACATGTGCAGATCATGCAGGTTTGTTACATAGGTATAAATGTGCCATGGTGGTTTGCTGCATCCATCAACCCATCATCTACATTAGGTATTTCTCCTAATGCTATCCCTCCCCTGGACTCCCACCCACCAACAGGCCCCAGTGTGTGATATTCCCTTCCCCGTGTCCATGTGTTTTCATTGTTTAGCTGCCACTTATGAATGAGAATATGTTTAATTTTTTGTTCCTATGTTAGTTTGCTAAGAATAATGGATTCCAGCTTCATCAATGTCCCTGCAAACAACATGAACACATCCTTTTTTATGGCTGCATAGTATTCCATGATTTATATGTGCCACATTTTCTTTATCCAGTCTATCATTGATGGACATTTGGGTTGGTTCCAAGTCTTTGCTATTGTGAATAGTGCTGCAGTAAACATACATGTGCACCTGTTTTTATGGAATAATTTATAATCTTTTGAGTATATACCAATATATATTTTGTGATTTCTGGGTCAAATCTGGTATTTGATTGCTCGTGTTTCTGGTTCTAGATCCTTGAGGAATTGCCACACTTTCACAACGGTTGAACTAATTTACACTTTCACCAACATGTAAAAGGGTTCCAATTTCTCCATATCCTCTCCAGCATCTGTTGTTGCCTGACTTTTTAAATAATTGCCATTCTAACTGGCATGAGATGGTATCTCATTGTGGTTCTGTTTTGCATTTCTCTAATAACCAGTGATGATGATTTTTTTTAATATATGTTTGTTGGCTGTATAAATGTCTTCTTATGAGAAGTGTCTGTTCATATCTTTAGCCCACTTTTTGATGGAGTTGCTTGTTTTTTCTTGTAAATTTGTTTAAGGTCTTTGTAAATTCTGGATATTAGCCCTTTGTCAGATGGATATATTGCAAAAATTGTCTCCTGTTTTGTAGGTTGCCTGTTCACTCTGATGATAGTTTCTTTTGCTAAGCAGAAATTCTTTAATCAGATCCCATTTGTCAATTTTGGCTTTTGTTGCCATTGCTTTTGGTGTTTTAGTCAGGTCTTTGCCCATGCCTATGTCCTGAATGGTATTGCCTAGGTTTCTTCCAGGGTTTTTATGGTTTTAGGTCTTATGTTTAAGCTTTAATTCATCTTGAGTTATTTTTTGTATAAGGTGTAAGGAATGGGTCCAATTTCAGTTTTCTGCATATGGCTAGCCAGTTTTCCCAACACCATTTATTAAATAGGGGATTCTTTCCCCATTGCTTGTTTTTGTTACGTTTATCAAAGATCAGATGGTCGTAGATGTGTGGTGTTACTCCTGAGGCCTCTGTTCTGTTTCATTGGTCTATATATCAGTTTTGGTGTCAGTACCATGCTGTTTTGGTTACTGTAGCCTTGTAGTATAGTTTGTAGTCAGATAGCGTGGTCCCTCCAGCTTTGTTCTTTTTGATTAATATTATCTTGGCTATACAGTCTCTGTTATGGTTCCATATGAAATTTAAAGTGTTTTTTCTAATTCTGTGAAAAAAGTCAATGGTAGCTTGATGGGGATATCACTTAATTTATAAATTACTTTGGGCAGATTGGCCATTTTTACAATATTGATTCTTTCTATCCATGAGCATGGAATGTTTTCCCATTTATTTCCTTGAGCAGTGGTTTGTAGTTCTTGAAGAGGTCCTTCACATCCCTTGTAAGTTGTATTTATTCCTAGGTATTTTATTCTCTTTGTAGCAATTGTGCATGGGAGTTCTCCAGTGATTTGGCTCTTTGTTTGTTTTTTATTGGTGTATAGGAATGCTTGTGATTTTTGCACATTGATTTTGTATCCTGAGATTTTGCTGAAGTTGCTTATTAGCTTAAGAGGATTTGGGCTTAGATGATGGGGTTTTCTTTCTTTCTAACTGTTCTACATGTATTTCACAGTTTTCTTACATGTACATATGCACATAACTCATAAACTTAAAGACATAAATTCATACTGTATATAAATTAAATTTTATACTTAATATAAATATAGTGTACATATTACACGTTATAGAAAATTATGTTTCTGTACTGCATAAGCTTCATGCTTAAATATTATAATTAATCAAAAATAAATTATATATTTACATATAAACTAACATGTATGTACTGTATGTCTACATGTACATTCAAATTTACACTCTGTATAGTGTATACAAATTAAAATGTACAAAAATAGCATCAAACCCTTTATATAATGATGGTATAACCTGCCTTTTATACAACACAATATATTTTTATTTCTATTCATTTTGATGTATCTTTTTTCCCTTCATTCATTCAAACTGCAGTGGAGTTTTCCATTATTGGAATATGTCACAAACAATTTATGATTGTCCTATGATTTGCAAAGTACACTTGTTTGAAATTGCCTATGACTATAAACAATGCTGCCACACCTACTGTGGTTGTCTTCTTGTGTAAACATGCTGGTGATTTTAGGACAGATACGTAGAAGTGGATGCTTCCCCCTTATCAGGTATCGTCAGTTGTTTTTTAAAGATGTCTGGTTGTGCACTCTCACCCCAGCAGGATACGAGGCTCCCATTTCCCTGTATTCTTGCTGCCATCAGGCCATGTTGATCTTAAACTTTGTTGTCAGTTGGATGGAGGTGAAATTGCATCTCATTGGTATTTCACTTGTTTCCTGATTATTCATGAAGTTGACAATCTTTTCATATGGATATTGACCCTCTGGGTTTCTGCTTCTGTGAAACGCCTTTTCATACCTTTTGTCTATTTTTCTCTTTTGGATTATTTATCTTTGCCTTATTGGTTTGTAGTTTTAAAAATATTCAGGTTTTTAAAAAATATAATTTCAACTTTTATTTTAAATTCAAGGGATACATGAGCAGATTTTTTACATAGGTATACTGCAGCATACTAAGGCTTTTCAATTCTTTGTTGGTTGTAAGCGTTCATCATGCTTCTCCTGGTCTGTGATTTGTCTTTGAAATTTGTTTATAATGTATTTGATTATCTAGAAGTTTTAAATTTTGATGTAGTTAGATTTATCAGCTGTTTTTCTTATAATATATGCATCGTGTGCCCTGTTTAAAAAATTCATCATCGGCTGGCCACTGACATTGCTCCGTTTGAAAGGTGACATCTTGACTACGTGTGGGGCAGGGAGGAGGCTTTTTTGTTGCTTTCTAAATTCTTAATTACAACAATAACCCCATCATTACATAAATTCAGGTTCATACTAATGATTCCAGGTTATTTTCTACCATGGAGTGTAGTGGCGTGCTGAAAGGTACTATTTCTGAAGTGACACTGCCTGGATTTGGACCGCTCACTTAAACTCACTTGGGGAATGATACTCCGGTACCTACCTTGTAGGGTTGCTGTAGAGATTAAATTAGTTAATAAATGCAAAGCCCTTAGAACAGTTTCTGGTTCAGTGTAAGAGCCAAGAGCTCTCTCTTGTTATTATCATCATTTTTATCATCGTTAGTACTCAGATTTCCACTGGGCTGGGTTTCCAGGGGCCACCTTCAGACATTAGAGCTGCCGTCCTCCATGTGCTTCTCAGTGCCCACACTGAAATCATCTTGTTCTGCATGGCCCAATGCCACCTTAGGACACTTGTTTTCTGGGAGGTCATAAAATTAGAATCCGAAAGGAAAAATTATTGCATCTGGTGCCCCAGTTTGCTTGTATCAGACATTTCATCTTATTTAGCTTTTAAGAACTATGGCGTTTTCTCAATATACAATCATATCATCTGCAAACAGAGACAACTTCTCTTCTTCCTATTTGAATAGTCTTTATTTCTTTCTCTTGCCAGATTGCCCTGGCCAGAAATTCCAATACTATGCTGAATAGGAGTGGTGAGAGACGGTATCCTTGTCTTGGGCCAGTTATCAAAGGGAATGCTTCCAGCTTTTGCCCATTCAGTATGATACTGGCTGTGGGTTTGTCATAAATAGGTCTTACTATTTTGAGGTACATTTCATCAGTACCTAGTTTATTGAGAGTTTTTAGCAAAGAAGGGTGTTGAACTATTATCAAAGGCCTTTTCTGCATCTATTGAGAAAATAATGTTTTTTGTTATTGGTTCTGTTCATGTGATGGATTACATTTATTGATTTATATGTGTTGAACCAGCCTTGCATCCCAGCAGTGAAGCCAACTTGATCGTGGTGGATAAGATTTTTGATGTGCTGCTGGATTCAGTTTGCCAGTATTTTATTGAGGAATTTCACATCAATGTTCATCAGGGATATTGGCCTGAAATTTTGTTGTTGTCGTGTCTCTGTTAGGTTTTGGTATCAGGATGATGCTGGCCTCATAAAATGAGTTGGGGAGGATTCCCTCTTTTTCTGTTGTTTGGAATAGTTTCAGAATGAATGGTACCGGCTCTTCTTGGTACCTCTGGGAGAATTTGGCTGTGAATCCATCTGGTCCTGGGATTTTGTTCGTTGGTAGGCTATTAATAACTGGGTCTGTTTCAGAACTTGTTATTCGTCTATTCAGGGATGCAACTTCTTCCTGGTTTAGTCTTGGGAGGGTGTATGTGTGCATTAATTTATCCATTTCTTCTAGATTTTCTAGTTTATTTGCATACAGGTGTTTATAGCATTCTCTGATGGTAGTTTGTATTTCTGTGGGATCAGTGGTGATATCCCTTTATCATTTTTTATTATATCCATTTGATTCTTCTCTCATTTCTTCTTTATTAGTCTGGCTAGTGGCCTATTTTATTAATCTTTTCAAAAAACTAACTCCTGGATTCATTGATTTTTTTGAAGAGTTTTTTTGTGTCTCTATCTCCTTCAGTTCTGCTCTGATCTTAGTTTTTTCTTGTCTTCTGCTAGCTTTTGAATTTGCTTGCTCTTATTTCTCTAGTTCTTTTAATACTGATGTTAGGGTGTCAATTTTACATTTTTCCCGCTTTCTCCTTTATAGCATTTAGTGCTATAAATTTCTTTCTAAACACTGCTTTAGCTGTGTCCCAGAGGTTATGGTGCATTGTATCTTTGTTCTCATTGGTTTCAAAGAACTTATATATTTCTGCCTTAATTTCATTATTTGCCCAGTAGTCACTCAGGAGCAGGTTGTTCAGTCTCCATGTAGCTCTGTGGTTTTGAATGAGTTTCTTAATCCTGAGTTCTAATTTGGTTGCGCTGTGGTCTGAGAGACAGTTTCGTTATGATATCTGTTCTTTTGTATTTGCTGAGGAGTGTTTTACTTCCAATTATGTGGTCAATTTTAGAACAAGTGCAACATGGTGCTGAGAAGAATGTATATCCTGTTGATTTGGGATGGAAAGTTGCATAGATGTCTATTAGGTCCGCTTGGTCCAGAGCTGAGTAGGTCAAGTCCTGAATGTCCTTGTTAACTTTTTATCCTGTTGATCTGTATAATATTGACAGTGGGGTGTTAAAGTCTCCCACTGTTATTATGTGGGAGTCTAAGTCTCTTTGTAGGTCTCTAAGAACTTGCTTTATGAATCTCCTCTGACCAAAAGGAGCATGTTCTAACCCAATGCAAGGAACAAGTGAAACAATGTTTCACTTATTTGGATGCATATATATTTAGGATAGTTAAGTCTTCTTGTTGTGTTGATCCCTTCACCATCCTGTAATGTCCTTCTTTGCCTTTTTGGTTTAAAGTCTGGTTGGTTTAAAATCTTAATTGGTTTAAAGTCTGTTTTATCAGAGACTAGGATTGCAACCCTTGCTTTTTTTTTTTTTTTTTTTTTTTTTTTTTTTTTTTTTTTTTTGCTAAGTATTCCTCCATTCCTTTATTTTGAGCCCATGTGTGTCTCTGCGTATGAGATATGAGATGGGTCTCCTGAATACCGCACACTGATACGTCTTGACTCCTTATTCAATTTGCCGGTCTGTGTCTTTTAATTAGGACATTTAGGCCATTTACATTTGAGGATAATATTGTTATGTGTGAATTTGATCCTGTCACTATTATGCTACCTGGTTATTTTGCCCATTCGTTGATCCAGTTTCTTCATAGTGTCGACAGTCTTTACAATTTGATACATTTTTTGCAGTGGCTGGTACTGGTTTACCTTTCCATATTTAGTGCTTCCTTCAGGAGCTCTTGTAAGGCAGGCCTGGTGGTGACAAAATCTCTCAGCATTTGCTTGTCTGTAAAGGATTTTATTTCTCCTTTACTTTCAAAGCTTAGTTTGGCTGGATGTGAAATTCTGGGTTAAAAATTCTTGTCTTTAAGAATGTTGAATATTGGCCCCCACTCTCTTTAAGAATGTTGAATATTGGCCCCCACTCTCTTCTGGCTTGCAGTGTTTTTGCAGAGAGAACTGCTGTTAGGTTGATAAGCTTCCCTTTGTGGGTAACCTGACCTTTCTCTCTGACTGCCCTTAGTATTTTTTCCTTCATTTTAACCCTGGTGAATCTGACGATTACATGCCTTGGGGTTGCTCTTCTTGAGGAATATCTTTGTGATGTTCTCTGTATTTCCTGAATTTTAATGTTGGCCTGTCTTGCTAGATTGGGGAAGTTCTACTATCTAATATCCTGAAGAGTGTTTTCCAACTCGGTTCCATTCTCCCCGTCACTTTCACGTACACCAATTAAACATAGGTTTGGTCTTTTCACATAGTCCCATATTTTTTGGAGTTTTTGTTCCTTTCTTTTTATTTTTTATTTTTCTCTAACCTTGTCTTCACACTTTATTTCATTAAGTTGATTTTGAATGTCTGATATCTTTTCTTGTGCTTGATTGACTCAGCTATTGATACTTATGTATGCTTCAAGAAGTTCTTGTGCTGTTTTTCAGCTCCATCAGGTCCTTTATGTTCTTCTCTAAACTGGCTATTCTAGTTAGCAATTCCTCTAACCTTTTCTCAAGGTTCTTTTGTTCCTTGCATTGGGTTAGAACATGCTCCTTTAGCTCAGAGGAGTTTGTTATTACCTACCTTCTGAACCCTATATCTGTGAATTTGTCAAGAGAATTCTCATTCTCTATCCAGTTTTGTTCCCTTGCTGGTGAGGAGTTGTGATCTTTGGAGGAGAAGAGACATTCTGGTTTTTGGAATTTTCAGCTTTTTGCACTGGTTTTTCCTCATCTTCATGGCTTTATCTACCTTTGGTCTCTGACGTTGGTGACCTTTGGATGGGGTTTCTGTGTGGACGTTCTTTTTGTTGATGTTGATGCTATTCCTTTTTGTTTGTTAATTTTCTTTCTAACAGTCAGGCCCTTCTCCTGCAGGTCTGCTGGAGTTTGCTGGACTCCAGACCCTGTTTGCCTGGGTATCACCAGCGGAGGCTGCAGAACAGCAAAGATTGCTGCCTGTTCCTTCCTCTGGAAGCTTCGTCTTAGAGGGGGACCCACCAGATGCCAGCTGGAACTTTCCTGTATAAGGTGTCCGTTGACCCCTGCTGGGAGATGTCTCCCAGTCAGGAGGCACAGGGGTCAGGAACCCATTTGAAGAGGCAGTCTGTCCCTTAGAAGAGCTCAAGCACTGTGCCGGGAGATCCACTATTCCCTTCAGAGCCAGCAGGCAGGAATGTTTAAGTCTGCTGAAGCTGTGCCCACAGCTGCCCCCTTCCCCAGATCCTCTGTCCCAGAGAGATGGAATTTATTTTTCTATAAGCCCCTGACTGGGGGTATTGTCTTTATTTCAGAAATGCCCTGCCAGAGAGGAGGAATTTAGAGAGGCAGTCTGGCTACCGTGGCTTTGCCAAGCCGCAATGGGCTCTGCCCAGTTCAAACTCCCTGGGCACTTGGTTTACACTGTGAGGGAAGACCACCTACTCTAGCCTCAGCAATGGTGGACACCTTTCCCCCCACCAAGCTTGATCATCCCAGGTGGACTTCAGACTACTGTGCTGGCAGCAAGAATTTCAAGCCAGTGGATCTTAACTTGCTGGGCTCCATAGGGGTGGGATCCGCTGAGCTAGGCCACTTGGCTCCTTGGTTTCAGCCCCCTTAGCAGGGGAGTGAACGGTTCTATCTTGCTGGTGTTTCAGGCACCACTGGTATATGGAAAAAAAAAAAAAAAAAAAAAAAAAAGCTCTTGCAGCTAGCTCGGTGTCTGCCCAAAAGGCCACCAAGTTTTGTGCTTGAAATCCAGGGTCCTAGTGGTGTAGGCACCTGAGGGAGTCTCCTGGTCTGAGAGTTGTGAAGATCATGGGAAAGGCGTAGTATCTGGGCTGGAGTCCACGGTTCCTCATGGCACAGTGCCTCATGACTTCCTTTGGCTAGCAGAGGAGTTCCCTGACCCTTTGTGCTTCCAGGATAAGGTGACACCCCACCCTGCTTCACCTTGCCCTCTTTGGGCTGCACCCCTGTCTAACCAGTCCCAATGAGATAAGCCGGTACCTCAATTAGAAATGCAGGAATCACCTGCCTTCTGTGTTGATCTCTCTGGAAGCTGCAGACCGGAGCTGTTCCTATTTGGTCATCTTGCCAGCCCCCACTCTGTTTGGAGCATTTTTAGACAGGAGTTAATATTCACATAGTTAACTTAGATTATCTCCCATCTAAGTTGAAGGTTTTAATGATCCCAAATTATCTCACCACCTTTTTCCTCCCTTGATTCCATTAACCTTAGTATTTCAAAGCAATCTAATTTTGGATAAATTGCTTTTCTGTGTTTTGGCTGCTAGCTTTTGACAAACGTGTTTTAAGTTTCACTCAAAGGCTAATTTTTCTTATTTTAACCACTGAATGCTTTACAAATTATGCTAGCAAGATGTCTTTTATTTCTCAAGTTTTAGTTACTCAGAAATTATAATTTTCCAAAGCTAAAAAAAGCTTAAAAACTTGATGCTGAGCTAAATATCATTTTTCTAGATTAAATCCTTAAGAATTTATTATTAGGAAAATTTGTTTCTAGTTATCTCCTAGCTGATAAGGCTCTGAATTCAAATATAAATGTAATTTACTGGCACATTTAATTACATTCTGTGTATTGATGAGAATTGCTAGTTTTTAGAAGCATTTTTTTTTTCCACCACAGGAATACAAAGTTAGCTGGTGCCCCACTCCAGAGGTGGTTACCAGCTTAGCCAATGTGAGTGTACACACACTTTCTCCCTCCTCCTCCCCTGCACATGCACACACACAAGCTTACAAGTTGAGTGAGAAAGGAGAATGACTGGATATCCTTTTTCTTTTTTCAGTGAATAAGCTACTCAAGGTACTCATGGAAGAAACTGTTAATTAAGAAATATTTATTAAATACCATGGCATTGTATTAGATATTGTGACGGACAAAAGCAAAGAAACATATACATCTTCTTACCATTACGATCGATTAATAGGGAAGTAGACCTGTACTCTCTCAACTAAAGTAGATGATTTGTCATGGATCAAATGTGAGTAGAAAAAGAATTGGAGCAGTGGCTACAAATCCTGAGCCCTTTCTACGGCACTGGCACTGGACCAACCAAGAGTTTTCTCTGAATTATTTCATTTGGTTCTCTCCCTTGTACCTCCTATTTTGCAGACAAAAATCACAGAGTCTGAGAGGTCAGTTTGCCCAAGGATATGTAGCCTGTGCTCAGTTATAATTTAAACCCAGGTCTCACTCTGAACACGGCTTTTCAGAGTTTTCTAAATGTGTGCTTCAAAGACGGGAGAGATCTCTTTAGGGAAAGCTTCAACAGAGAATCTGGTATTTGTACTGAGAAATAAAAGATAGGCTGAACGATGCTAGCCATAGATATGGGGAATGTATTTTAGGCAAATGGAAAGATTTGCCTCAAGAGGAGCCTGAGATTGGGAGTAGAGAGATGTTTGCAGTCCGACAGCTAGCCCTGTTTGGCTGCAGTACAGTGGATTTAAAAAGCTGGATGAGACAAAAGGAAAAACAGTGGGTAGTTTTGAATATACAATACATGCTAATTTATTAAAAATTTGAGAAATTAGAAGTAGGACATGAGAAATCATAAATAAAAATTTAGTCCTACCTAACTGGAGTTTAGAGAAATCTCAAATTATCATCTGAGGCTAATTATGTTTTTAATGTTCTTTGTTTTTCTGAACAGTCATTATCTCCAAAATAATTTGTATTTCCTTTCAAAGAAAATATGAAAGTTTTAAATGCTTTAGTAAATCAATTAATCCTTTTGTGCTATTTTAGAATATCGAAAAATACATATTTAACACACTTAGAAATATACCAAATGAAAGATGAATTGTTTACTCACACAATCTCATTACTTATAATTCTCTAGAGAGACTATGTCAACTTTTGCTTAATACCATGCTTTGTTATCTGTTACAAAAGGTCTTCATAAATACTAGGGGACAGTATTTTATTCATGGCAAGATTAAGGTCAATTCTTATTAATGGCATGGACCTCTTGAATATCCAAATCCATTTGGAACCATTTGATTATTTTGTTTTGCCCTTACAAAGACAGAGTTTTTTTGAAATGTCAACATAGTTATCCTCAATACAAGAATCAAAATTATACAAACGGTTGTGTTTATACTTTTTTCATTGGGAGGTTGGGATTGTTTCAAAATGCTTAATTAAACAGTTTTAAATTCTAGCATTTCAGTTGCTCATAAAAAAGAAAAAAGAAGTCTGCATTCAATAATGCTTTTTTCTTCCCCCCTTTCCCCATTTTCAATTACTTAGAAATTATTTTGCAAGAATAAAACTTGTTTGCCATACCATTGAGTCAGAGACAGACCTTAGATCTAAGTCATTTGATTAGAAAGAAAGAACGTAAACAAGCTCAATCACCCGTGAAAGCTTCTAATGAAATTCAAATATAAATGTAATTTACTAGTGCCAGAAGTGCAACATTTGTATAATTTGCATGGCAAGTGAAGGGTTAATAGATAAGAAGGAAAAGGCAAAGAAGCAGCTTTCAGAGACCAGAGATGTAAGCACAAAGCATTTTCCTGAGCTCCTCTGAAATGGGAGCTGATCAAGCAATTAACATAGTTAAAAACACAAAAGCACACTTGGATCTTAATCTACCTTAGGAAAGTGATCCAAATCGAATATGTAAAATTGATTGACTAAGACAACTTTCCAGTGAGGTGGAAAAGACTCATAAAAATCCAGAAGTGGAATACAAGGAGCAAGGTCATGGGGCCCGTCTTGTCTGTCAGCACTGAATTATTTCATAGTGATTAAACTCAGTTCAGTTAACCAGGGAGGTAGCTCATTTTTACTAATGAATCTACATTGAAACCCTGGTTGGAGCAATAAACTTCCTAGTTTTCATTTTCTTCCCATCCTACTCCCCACTCCCCTACCACCTCCAGGCTAACTTTATTTTTTAAACTATAACAGTTAGTATTGAAGATTGGAAAGACTACTGGACAAGTGGTTTCAGAAGACCCACATTCTTGCATTTAAGGAACTTCTGTTATTGAAAATACTAAATGATATTATATTGTGTTATTCCCATGAAATAACAGTAGCCTTATATCAGTCCTTCAAACTGGCCAATGCTAGATTATAAGTTTTGAGAGTCCAGGGACAGTGTCCATATTCACTTACCCTCATGTCCTCAGTTCCCCACACGTTGCCTGTACACAGTGAGTGCTCAGTTAATATTGGTTGGGAAAAATCAAAAACTGAATGCATCATTTGCATCTAGACTTCACAGATAGGGTGAGCATGTTATGTAAAGCCACAGGATAAATATCTTGAGGATGAACTCTTCTGAAAAGTTTGAGAGGAAACTTAAGTAATTTAACAGAGTTAATTAAAGTAGATCGATATTAAAACAAATTTGGCTAATTTATGGAGAGAATGCAAAATGCACGTGAATTTGATTAAGAGTTGAGACTTCAAAGCCTGGCAGCTGCCTCCAGCATTGCCCTCAGACCTCTTCCCCCAGCGCTAGAGATTTCAGGAGGAAAGGCTGTGAAACATAGAGGAGATGAACAGTGTATAAATAAGACCTAAGGTAGGAGACTCAAAGAAGACAGACACCATCATCAGTATAGGCATTTGACAATTCAACCAACATTTCAGAGTGCCGACCCTCACTTGCTCATTTCCTGCTCTGGCACTGGTAAATATTGAGTCCAGGAGTGTACCGAAAGGTGCTAGGTTAGGTGATTTGGACCAGAGAGAAATGATGATGTGGATAAATTGTTCACACACTTAGAGCCCAAGGGAGATGTTGTAAGAGGTTCCAATGAGTTTGGAGGCCTGCGATGTTATCTAATACAAAATGCACCAGACGTCTCTATGTGGGACACTCAAGGACAAGGCTACCCATCCTCACTATTCCACTCTAACGTGACAGATGACAGGGACCATGAGTCTGGTTGGGAAGTGTCCAGATCCACAGGTTTTGTCATCCTAGTGCCAGAACCTGTGCCTGATCGTTCTGCGTTTACAAAAGCAGCACCGTATTCTGTCCTGGAGAGACAAAATGTGGTGAGGTCCTGCAATGCTCAGCTGTTGGGGAGGTGACAGGCTTACTACTCTTTGGAGGAGGCAAGTGTAGGGTTACTTGAGGAGTGTTCTTTTTCCTCTTTCCATGGCACCCTCCCTGGCAGGTACTGCCAAAGACAAAAAACCTGAGTTGATTCTTGACAGCTGGATGTTTATAAAGCCCAGTCTCATTCACATCAGAGCCACTTGAGCAGGATGTAAGCATGTTTAGGAGGGTCTGTTAGGTGACTCCGAGAGCTGCTAGGACTCAGTAAAGAGCCCTGGAATGTTTCCCTACTGACAGGACAGCAGCAGCATCTGCAGAAGGTGGAAACTGAGCTCAGGGCTTAGAACTGATCTGAAGTCCATGTGTACTCAGTTCCTGGCATTGCTGGCAGATCCTAGAGATGATGGATGCTGGCTGGCATAAGCAGGCTTCTCTGAAAACTGCAAGCCCAGCTGGCTTCATGGGACATGCAACCTCTGCAGCTGCACAAGTGCTCAGTGGATTAATGCCCTGCTGTTGCCATACTGAAATTAACAATTTAATCTTTGAACTTGTGTTTGGTAAGTGAAGCCCTACGGGATACCATGGCAGTGCATAAGCAGGGGAGATAAGGTGTAATGTGCAAGCCTGTCATTCCTTTCTGCCATTCACGTGTCCTGTGAGCACAGAATTCCAGTGGACTCACAATGGGCGAGCATTCCACCAGGCTCCATGTGAGTATAAATGTGTTTAATCTACGACTGAGGAGGCGGAGGTGCTGAGAGTCCTGAGAGGTCACTCTTTCCATTTGAACCAGAGCAGCTTCAAAGGCAGAAATGTGATGGCGATCTCTAAGAAACACGAGTGACCAACAACTCTATCATCTTCTTTGTCCCTCATGTTACTTCTCTACATTACTTATGCATGTACGAGCATGTATGATTTTTGTCATTTCAGTGGTTCTGCATCTAGTTACATGCTTTTATATTAGGATTTTAAACTGAAAATGCACAATATAAAGCTAAAGAATATATGGTAATGATCTGAAGTTTTAATTTTTCTTAGAACATCATTACATAAGAAAAACAAAAACATCGTGACAGGTGGAGAGAAAGACTATGGAAGAAAGGAAAAAGCTGTATATTTTAGTACCTTTAATGATACTTCCTGCTTTTTGAACAAAGGGCTCCACATTTTTATTTTGTATTTTGTACAGCCTTGTCCAGAAGAGATAGTAAGAAACCATCTACTTATTCCTTTATGGTCTGATAAACAATATGCTTACATAAAATGCTCTCAGTAGAATGAATTCATTAGTATTCTTTCTTCCCAAGCAATAAGCACCAGCTTCTAAGAGCAGATATGCATAGCAGATGCAGAAGAACAGAGACCAAAGTTCAAGGCCAGCTCACTCGGTTCCCTTTAATTTTCTCGAGTCTTTACCAGATAATAGATTATTTTGTTTCTATTAAATTTACACATAATTGCACAATTTTTTTAGATATTAATATTTTAAATAGAAAATTTTGTCTATTTCAGCAATGTTCTGCAAAAATTATAGCATCTCCTAATGGCACCCATGGTATTTATTGATAACTAAGCATCAAATACATCACAGAGAGCCCAGAGCCATGGTGGAGAAGATGGACAGGAGACGTTCCTGCTTACTTAGCTCATTCCCTGGTTCAGGCTTCTGCACCTATCAAGTGTCTTCATCTTCAATTTTCTCTTCTTTTTTTATTTTTTTTTGAGATGGAGTCTCACTTGCTCTATCACCCAGGCTGGAGTGCAGTGGCGCGATCTCAGCTCACTGCACCCTCCACCTCCCAAGTTCAAACAATTCTCTGCCTCAGTCTCCTGAGTAGCTGGGATTACAGGCATCTGCCACCATGCCTGGCTAATTTTTGTATTTTTAGCAGAGAGGGAGTTTCACCATCTTGGCCAGATTGATCTTGAATTCTTGACCTTGTGATCCGCTCACCTGGCCTCCCAAAGTGCTGGGATTCCAGGTGTGAGCCACCGTGCCCAGCCTTCAATTTTCGAATCAGTTGTTGTGCTGACTTGCTGGAACAATCTGCGTCTTTTAATACATTATATATCAGTATCACAGCTAGCTATTTTTCATGCCTGAATTTCTAAATTATAGAGCTGATTTTAATACTCTCATTCTCCTGTTCTGACATTTCCTCCATATTCAGTGTCTTCTGACATTGTCCTACATATTCCTTTCAGCATCCCCAGCATAGTTGGCCAAAATTGAGCGAATAACCCCAAACGATATTAGATTCTGCTTAATTCTCCTCGTGATAGGGCATTCGCTCATGAGGGCGCCATCCATCTTGATAAATACCTGGTGCTTTTAATTTCCAGTTTTTGTTTCCAGTCTATACTGGAGCTGATGAACCCATTTTATAACTATCAGAGTTCTACTCTCCCAATAGTTGAAAAGATCGGTGGAATTAGATAAGATCTTAAAGTCGTCTACTTCACACATTCTATCGCTGATGTTTAAGAAAAATGGTGACTATGTCACAACTCTGTGATCTACAGTAGGAGTCTCTAAAGTAAGTTTTCTGTAAAGGTCTGTAAATATTTTAAGCTTTGTATCCTACATGGTCTCTGCTGCATCTACGTAGCTACTCAACTCTGCTGGTGTATCATTAAATCAGCCACAGAAAATAAATAAATAAATATGTAAATATGTGAATGTGGCTGTGTTCCAATAAAGCCATTTGTTTTTTTCTTTCTTTCTTTTTTTCGTTGTTGTTTTACAAAACAGCTGGCAGTCTGTATTTGGTTCACTGGCCATAATTTTCCTGACCCTTGGTCTAAAGACATTGAGAAATTCCAGAAGAATTTTATATCTTGGAACATTTCTTCTCAATCTTTCTTATTCTATCTCTCTTTTTTCTCTATTCACTGTACATGCATTTGTGAAGTGATACAGATACATGTAAAGCATACATGTTGCCAACATTTCCATTCTCAGCTCTGTGGCCTTTGTATTCCAAACACCTTCCCTGGCTGATCTCACCCAAGTCTATGGCTTCCATGACCTCCCACGAGCTTTGATGTGTCTTCCAAAGGCCAGGGCCATATCTTAAATCTACTCCACATTTATTCCAGAGGCATCCCAAACTCATTTATTTGGGGATATTTAAAATATAAGCCATTGTCTTTCTCCACATTGAGTAACTTCTCTAGTTGGCAATTGTGACATCTAGTTTCTCAATCAGATTTTCCATTCGTTACCAAGCCCCACTGACTAAAATATGTCTTTCTTTGTGCTTCTTTCCCTGGCTGGTTTCCTTACCATCTCTAATTTAGTGCTCTGCCTTCTAGGTCACTACCCCACCCTGTCACTCCCCACAATCTAGTCTAAATACAGCAGCCCAAATTGTCTTTTAGAAATGCTTACCTCAACGTGTGGCTTAAAACCCTTCAGTCATTGCCTATATAACCCCACTCCCACCCCACCTTAGAATGGGATATAAGGCGGCCGGGCACGGCGGCTCACGCCTATAATCCGAGCACTTTGGGAGGCCGAGGAGGACAGATCACTAGGTCAAAAGATCGAGACCACCCTGGCCAACATGGTGAAACCCCGACTCTACTAAAAGTACAAAACATTAGCCGGGCGTGGTGGTGCGTGCCTGTAGTCCCAGCTACTCCAGAGGCTGAGGCAGGAGAATTGCTTGAAACAGGAAAACGGAAGCTGCAATGCACCGGGATCACACCACTGCACTCCAGCCTGGCGATGGAGCAAGACTGTCTCAAAAAAAAAAAAAAAACAGAATGGGATGTAAGACTCCTTTATGACATTGGCCTTGCAATGTACAGAGAGAGAGAGAGAAAGACAGACAGTCAGAGAGGGAGGCATTGTTTTGATTAGGAAACTCAGGAACATTCAAGTTCTGAAATCACAGCAACCACATTCTCAGAGCTTTCTGGGGACAAATATCTGAATAGACACTCATCTAAGGCAGAGGCGCAATGTTACTACTGGCAGGGACTCTGGGCCCAATGCCTGGAAATTGGTGAACTAGGTTACATCACAGGGAGTCAGGAAGGCTCCTTTTTCCTGGGTTAGGTGGGCCCAAGTTTTTTTCCAAATCTCCTCTTCTGCTTGCCTTTCCATAAAGGTGAAAGGGGTGTTGGGAGAAGAGGGATGGGGTGGATAAGGAATGGGTGCATTTTTTTATCAGGGAAATGGAGCCCTGGGCCCATCAAGACCTCTGATCCCATGAGAAGGGAGCCAGTGGAGATGCAGCCAAGCCTCCTGCCAAGGACAAGCAGTCCCCAAGAGCTTGTGCACTGGCCACAAGTAGAGAAAGAATCTGCCAGGTCCCGGAAGGGGAGAGAAGAATGGAGGAGACCGAGGAGGAGCAATGCGGCCCAGCCTTCTGTCTCCTGTGGCCCCTAAGACCAAGAACAGGAACAACTTCAGCCTCTGGAACTGAGACCTTCAAGCTTTTCTGCAAGCCTTGTCAATTCATCTTCTTCTTTTGGGATGGGGTGAAGAGCAATACGAATGGGAGCTACGAGCGTTTTGTAACTAACTAGTCTTTCTGACATTATTTCTAAACCCCCTTCTAAAAGTAGCTTTTGCTTAGGTCACTATCCAGTTCTCCCTGCGTAGCTCTCCCTCAGGGCTGGACATGAGGCTCCAGAGCTTGGGAATCTCTCACCCCTGGTCCACCGGGTGACTAATGCGTCATTCGCTTCCAGCCCAGTGGCCTCCTTCTCCGCAGACCCTTCCTTGGTGCATCCAAACACAATTGTCCACACCTCCTTTTTGCTATAGCCAGGCCTGCTGCAAAATCTTTAATTACAGTGTTTTTGTTTTTTTTTTTTTTTAAAGATTATTCTTTAATAATACTATTCATACTACTTTATAATACGTCTGTTTTCCCAAGTAAACCTTAAAGTTCTGGATGCCAGGAACTTTGTCTTATGAGACTTTCTATCCCTCAAATAAATAGGAATCTGGAACACTGTGTTTCCTTAATAGAAATGTTTCAAATAACTGGAGAAGGAAGGAAGGAAGGAAGGAAGGAAGGAAGGAAGGAAGGAAATGGAAAGGAGCGGAAGAGAGGAAAGGGTTATGATTGATTAGAAAGGCTTGGGTTAAGAACTTTTAAATTTCAATTTTAGAGTTAAACTGTAATTTTATTTACAAAGAATTAAAAGACTAGTAATTTATATATGAGGACCTACTTATTCTTTTAAATAATTACTGCAAACACATTTTCACTGCATAAATTTCAGGTGATATGGAAAGCACAAAGAAGGATCCCACCAAGATTTTCATAGCACGACAATGGCTTTTGACACATTGTTTGTCTTTCTTTCCAGGTAACAGCTTTAAAATCCTGCGGCTCTCTCCATGGTTTGTCTGTTGAGAGAAAGGTAATTTCCAAAATGCTGATATGGAAAAGTACTTTTATGCTTATGCCCAGCTTCCAGGACTCAGCCAGGGTGCAGTGACCTTTAATCTACCTTCGCTTTCTTGATAATCAGTGAGAGGTGTCGCTAACTGGTCACGATCCTGTTGAGATTGCCTGTCTTTATTTATCATGATGCTTTTCATCTTTAATGTTTCATCTATATTTGTATCTCTGTGTCCAATGTCATCTGCCATGCTAGGGAACCTTATATTTCTGCAAATTGACTTATGCTCTTCATTCCTTTACCTGAGATGCATAAATTCCTGATATTCTGAAACTCAGACAAATAATAAATAATGGAATAATGACTCCTCATTTCATTTTTGTTATAGTTTTCTCAACTAAATTTTACAATGTGAAATTGATATTCATTCTACAAATTTGGATATATGAGATTGCAGTGAAATTATATTATTTATCGTAATTTCATATGCTTTGAAAGTTTTTTTTAAAGATTGTGCAAACAGAGGTAACTGTTCTTCAATAGTTACCTGTGGAATCCATCAATTATTTGTTTACATATTAGTTTATATTTTTGCAAACAGAACCTGAAAAATATTATATAGGCAGATACGTATTTCTTTAAGATTTTTACTGTTTTACTTTTTCACTGGTTTTTCTCATTACATTTGAATGTTATAGATAATCCATTTTCATGAATACTTTTTAAGTTGTATTTCTCTTAAGCATCTTTTTACTTTTAATGTGTGCATAAATGTAATAGAAAAAAAACTCAATAAAAACGATCAACTGTCTTGAGAAGCTGAATTTCACTGGCTATTTATTTTGGTAGTTTCAGTCTTTCTCCTGTCGTGTAGATTTTCATTGTCTATATTTAAAAATCTGTAAATAGGCAGATCAAGTTAATTTTTTTATAAGTGGTGGTATTAAAATATGAGAGCCACACATGGCCTTTTCTGGTAGTTTCTTGCTTTGGCTGATAGAATAATTGAATAAACACAAAGTATCAATGTTAAAAAGTAAATGTTTCACTTTTTTACATTGTGGAAGTAGATTTTATAGGTTGTACTAAAGAAATAAATCTTTCTATGGTAATTATAATTTTTTTGCTCTTTAATATAGGTAATGTTATTTTACATACTTCCCCAACAATTAAATTACTCATTCTATTAGTCAAAATCTTACTAAATAGGTACTATACCTAACTCCAACAGGCAATACAGGGATTAATTGAAATCCCTGGTTCTCCACTTTCTAGGTGGATGTCTATTAAATGAGGATAAATTGTTCTAGGTGATAGTAGTTTCATAGTTCCATAGGATTATTGTGAAGCTTGAATTGGAAATGACATGTAAAATGTGTAGGGCACACTCATAGTGAGTTCTCAGAGCATATTAGCCATTATCAACATTGCTGGATGCCAGCTGGATGTGGTGCATATTAATTTCTTTTTCATCTTCTATGCATAATAATTCCAGAAATCATCCATTTTTCCCATTTACGTTCAACAGCAAAGCTAGTATCCAGAGGCCTTAAAATTGCCCCTGTTTAGAAAACAACAAGGTGACATGAGTCCATTTCCTATATGACCGGTTTGTAGCCAATATTCTGGCTACATTAAGCAGCATTTGACATAAAGTTCCTCTCTACTGCAGCTGCACCCTGGGTTGATGCATTGCAGGCTTGTTATCTGGAGACTTTCTTTAGCCTGCTATATCAGTGTGTGACTTTCAGCCTTGGCCTTTGGGAAAAAATGATATGAGCATGAACAAAGCCAGGGTTCCTGTTCTTCCAGGGCAGCCATCTCTGCTGTTCACACCCAAGGGATCCAAACACTCACGCTAATGATTCAGGAACACAGTTCTGACCCTCCTGAGGATTCAGCCAAAATGTGCCAAGCCTGGGCGGTCATTTGGAACTTTACTTTCGTTTCTGTATGATATATTCAGTGCTGCAAAAACCTGTTGATCAGAGGCAGCGTAGTGATACTTTACACAGTTACTGCCACACTGAGAATCCTGGTTTCTTTCCAAGCTCTAATCACACTTTATATAAACACAGGAAATAGTGATTAACTATTTGAAGGAAAAGATCTATTTGAAGCTTGGCTTTAGAGTAGATATCATAATAAATTTCAGATGAATTAAGGGACTAAACATAAAAAAGAGAGAAAGTATTTAAACAATCTCAAGTGATTAAAGAGCAAGAAAAAATTATTTGCAAATTGTTTTTTCATCTGTTGATAGGAAAAGGTTTTCTAAATTCAGATACAATGTAATGAATCCCAAAGGAAAACACAGCCAGATAAGACTAACTATAATATGCTTTCTTTAAACTGTAATACTTCAAAAGCTTTAAAAATTAGAAGAAAAATTAGAAAAGTTTTTGACCAAAAGTGAGAGGACTACGATCCTTACTTTATAAAGTGTCTTTACAAGCCAATAATAAAAATAAGTTTTTCTAATTTATAAATGGATTGTTTTAACTACATGTGTACGTTTAAGTAGATATGTGTGCTTTTTTTTTTTTTGGAGACAGAGTCTTGCCCTGTTGCCCAGGCTACAGTGCAGGGCCACAATCTTCGCTAACTGTAACCTCTGCCTCCTAGGTTCAAGCAATTCTCCTGCCTCAGCCTCCCGAGTAATTCGGACCACAGACAGGCACCACCACACCTGGCTAATTTTTTATATTTTTAGTAGAGACAGGGTTTCTCCATGTTGGCCAGGCTGGTCTCAAACTCCTGACCTCATGATCCGCCCGCCTCAGCCTCCCAAAGTGCTGGGATTACAGGCTTCAGCCACCGCACCCGGCCGACATGTGCTATTTTTCAAGATATTGTTATTGCCTATTTATTTCATAGAGTTTTCAGGATGATTAAATTTAAAAATTCAGGTAAAAAACAGCACTGGGCTAGCACATAACAACACTAGTTAGTATTAGGTATTATTTTTATATGTTGAAACAAGAGCTGTGGTCACCCTACTAGTAAGAAGAAGGTTGAAAGAAAAGCTGTCTGAGGCCTGTGACTCGAGAGCATGCATAAATTTCAGACTTCTAAACTTGAAGTAGGTCTGGACGAAGCCATCTGTACCCTACATATAAGCAGCCACTGCAATTTGGAAAAAAAAAAAAAACATATATAAATAATGTATGAGTACATTCTACCTGAGATTTCACTCAGGTCCCTACTAATTGAAACACAAATGATTCAGCATCCCAAGAAGCAAACTCTGGCTTTATCAGCCAGTCGAGGCAGGAAATGAACAGCAAGACAAGCCCGCTTCCCATCTGTAGAGCAATGATACTGACTTGTCAGTTGTCCCAGCAAGAAGCGGTATAAAAAGAAATCCCCAAGCTTGATTGAAAGCATCCAAGAATATCTCTAATTATATCAAAGAATGACATGCGATTTTCTTGGAAAATTTTAATTTTCATTCAATTTGTTTGGAAATGTAAATATGCTTCATTCAGTACCAGTTAAGAGAGTCTAACAAGGCAAAAGTGGACAAATGAACCCTGGAACCACTATTAGAAGAAGAAATGGAATCACCAGCTCAGTTATAAAGCAAACCTACCCCAGTGGTTCTAACACAAAATCTCTGCCTAATATATTCATTATATTTCTCTACATTTCCATTTTAATTATCGTGAAGAAAAGACAGCCACCCTTTTGCCATGTGCCGTAATTTATATTTGCTCTAGCAAGATAAGTAATACCACTCTAAATACATCATAAACAAAATATTTATTAGGAAAGCCTCATTAGCATGCATTTCATTCTGATAATAAAGTTTAGGAATTTAAATTAATATCAGTGTTATTCAAGAACATGGCTATTAACATTTAATAATATTTAGCATTTATAGAGTCCTTTGTGTTCCCAAAGTACTTTAGTCATTAATTAATTAAACCTCAAATTATCATGGTGAGCAGGTTCAGCTCCGGTTTCTTCAGTTATAAAATCATATTCATAAGTATTCTAACTTTTTCAACTAGGAATTCTCACTCACAGTCATTTTCTTAGAAGTTCTCTCATAAAGAGAGAGATTGCTTGTATATACACACAAGAATTCCTCAACTGCAATCTGTTCATGATATTCTACTCGCTAGTTGTGAGGATCAGAGATGGGCAACTGGCAGGAGAAGGAGAACAGAGCTCTTTATTTGTTCTGAAATGTCATCATTCTTTTTTGTTTTGAGATAGTCTCACTCTGTCACCCAGGCTAGAGTACAATGGTGCAATCTTGGCTCACTGCCACCTCTGCCTCACGGGTTCAAGTGATTCTCCTGCCTCAGCCTCCCAAGTAGATGGGATTACAGGAGTCTGCCACCACGCCCGGCTAATTTTTGTATTTTTAGTAGAGACGGGGGTTTGCCATGTTGATTAGGCTGATCTAGAACTCCTGACCTCAGGTCATCCGCCCACCTTGATCTCCCAAAATGCTGGGATTACAGGCATGAGCCACCACACTCGGCTGAATGTCTTGATTCTTACTCTGTCACTGTTGCCTCCGGTCCCCCAGCCCCTGTGACATGACCCCCTCAAAAGCTTGAAATAGGCTCCAGACTTAATATCTATCCATTTAAGACTATGTCACAGAAACACTCTTCAAAACACAATAGTTTCCAGCCAGGAAACATTCACACCTAGGGGGTAAAAATACACAATTGAGAACTAAATCTACGATTGAGGTTAAAGTGAAATTTAGACTGAAATGATGACAGTTTGCATGGTTAGGCCCATCTGGACAAGGATGAACAGTGTGGACTTGAGGGGTATCCTGACTCTTGGAGAGATTGCTACCCGAGAAGATTTCTCAGTGGGCGGTAGTTCCCTCCTGGAAACACTGTCAAGACAAGACTGTCTGTCTAAATGCACGTGGGCCGTGAGGCTACAGTGCCCTTGTCTTCCTGATCCACCCCAGTTCCTTCTCATGCGAGGAATATTGCCATCTGCTTACATTTGGGGTCCTTGACTGTGGCCCTGGGCTATTTGCATGGTACACGAAATGCTCAGCTTTATTAAGAGAGTCTCAAGGCTGGTCTTTGCCTTATACAGAAGCCAGTCCCCAAGGGTGCGTTCCTAAGAGGCTAGGATGGAAAGTTTCATCACCTTCCTCTGAAGGATAATTTTATCAAGGCTAAGCTGAGAAAAACTCTGGAAACATTCACACACTGATAGAAGAAAACATAAATTTATTATCAGCAGGGAAAAAGAAAATTATTATCATCCATCAGAGTGACGAAAGAGACAAGAAAAGAGTCTTAATGCAGTCACCCTGTGGGTCTTAGTCCTGTCTTCTCTCACTATGTACTGGAGACACAAATGCCTGTTTTTAAAATATAAGCAGATTCATTGGAGTCGTCAGGATAATGGTCTCCATCTTCAGTGGCCCAGAGCTACCAGGTAGGAGTCACTTTTTATATCAGATCAAAACAAATAGAAAAAAAAATTTTTTAGAAATAAAATGTAGCCAGCATTATATGGCTACATAAATCCTAAACATGCTACAAAATTATCATCCTTGGAGACAGAATTTTCTCGGTTGTAGAGATGGCTCATTATCTGTGGGTCTTCACTACCCTGTTATGAATTTGAAACTACCCTTTAGATGGTCAATAAACATCTGTTTTATTTATAGAAAGAAAGACAGAGAAAGAGAGGCCAAAACTTACCTTAACCTTAAAATTCTATGCATAAATGCCAAAACAACACCCTGACACACAATAGGTAACCAAATATTTATTTACAATCTGAACCCTCACTCTACATTATTTAATGGTTCCCTATTACCCGTATGTAATAAAAATTCAGACTCCTCAGATGTGATATTTACATCTTTTATGATGTCATATTTAACACCCCACCTCTTCCCAATCCTCAGCTTCACACGTCCTCTCCAACCTCAACATATAAACTGTGCTTCAGGTGGCCCATAGTATATTTTGACTACTCTATGAATATGCTGGCTAATGTACCAGACTCTAGGTTTTTGTATGATTTTCTTCCATTACCTGAAATGCTCCTAGATTTTTCAGTTGCTCCCAGTACATTGTGAGATCCTTGACGAAATGGATTAGATATTATTATTTCTTTATTCTCTGCAATGCATGTAGAGCTTTTTGAACATGCTAGGCATTCACAAAATGCTTTTGTAAAAAGAATTGGATTGAAAAATATAAGCCAGGTATTTTTTTTTTCATGCTTGCTTCTGAGAAACAGCATTGAACTCCAATACATTTTATCTAAGGAAAGATTTGTAGCATGAAGCTTTTTTTCAAAATTTGTTTTGTTGTAGACCCAATGGAAATACTACAGCTTCTGGTCAGAAATAGGATACATTGTAGTCAGAGAGTCACCAAAAGGTAGGAAAACTGGCTAGAGATAAATGTTATGATTTTAATGAAAATCTTGCCTATGTTGAGGAAAATTTCTAGGCAAGAAACTCACAATTAGAAAAGTTTTGATTAATGTACATACATGTTAAACTCTTTTGTGCTCATGATAAAAGGATTAATCACATGTGTGTGAGGGGGAAGAATTACCATATTCATTCAGCAACTGTTTGGCACACATAATGAATATATACCTTCCAAATGTGGGAAATTAGATTGGGAAGCTTCCCACATACAAGGCAGATGATCTGTCTGTTTCAATGATACCACATGTGAGTCCAGCAATTATTGCATCTAAATCAGCATCAAGATGCGCACACACACACACACACACACACACACACACAACTTTTGAAAACTGATTTAGAAATTGCAATACTATGTAACAGTCAAACAAAACACCTGTTTGGGTTAAGTACAACCTGCAGATGGGTGTATGAATCTTGTCACATGGGTGACAAGGATAAGAAGGAGTTGGAGACAGGTTGTAAAATGAAAAATGAAATCATATATATATATATGTGTGTGTGTGTGTGTATGTGTGTGTGTAAATTTGAATTGCAGATAAAATCTTTATGGATTTTTTAAAATATGAGAGTATGTATATGGATTCTTTTCCCCTCTTAAATAGAATAAATAGAATAAAGACCTTATGTTTTAACAATCACATTAGTTTGACATGTAAGAAACATATCACAGGGCTCTGCTTTGCGTAGGGCACTAAGCTAGATGCTGAGGACTCCAGGACAAAAAACTTCTGCCCTGGATTTGAGGAGGTCACTGTCTACTAGCAGGAGGGCCAGATGTGCAGACAACTAATGATGTGACATGCTTCCTGATAACAGTAGTTATAAAATGCTGCAGGAACGCAGATCAGGAAGCGATGTATTCTGCCCGAAGAGATTTTGAAAATAAAAAGCATCACTGAAGAGCTAACTATTGAGCTAGGTAAGCAGAGAATCACAGACCTCTTTGCAAGAATAAAAGCAAAACGAGAAAAGTCTGTGGTATTTGGCAAGACAGAGAAGCATTTGTGCTAGGATGGAGGGTAGATTGAGTGACAGGGATGATAAATTCAAAGGCCAAACAAACAACATCAATAAGTAAAGCAAGCCTGTGGGAACTGAAGGAAACTGGAGAGTGTGTCTGCCTGGAGAGGCTGGTAACTGCGCAGGTCTGACAAATGCAAGCTGACAGTCAAAATGCTGACCCAGACTTGCCAGAATTTGGGATTTTTTGAAAAGACAGAATTCTAGGTTTATTATGTGAAATCTACCTCTTTTTAACTTTTGAAAACTGATTTAGAAATTGTAATACTATGTAACGTTCAAACCAAGCATGTGTGTGGGTTAAGTACAACCTGTAGAGGTGTATATGAATCTGTCACATGGG
>NW_016107321.1:9102591-9114502 GCF_001604975.1 Cebus imitator
GCAATTGCCGGTAAGCAAAGGCTAGCAATTCTGGCAGTTACTGATAAGAAAAGGTAAGCAACTTTACATAGTTTTGAAGAACAAACAGCAGTTCTATTTACAGAGGCCAAGGACAGTAGTTATTGTGAGGAGAATGGGGCAGCCATTTCAACTTATCTAAAAACAGTTTTGCATTTTATAAAATAGTTTTGCTCTGGTTCTGGCTCTAGGCCAGCACAATATCACACTTTCCAACAGTAAACAACAATAAAATAAAAATAAATGTGTTTTCTACTTACAAAGACTTTCCTGCATCACTTTTCTCATGTCCCTGATTCAAGGTAGCTCAGGACAAGAAGAACACATTGTGATGGGCCAAGGCTGTTTTCCAGCAGATGCCTGGAGCCCTGAGAACAATTTGGAATGAAAGGAACAGGGAGGGTAAAAGACGTGAAGCCTATTCTTCCATCTCTGAGTTCTGAGATTCTTTAGCCTCTTGTCTCTTAGGAATTAAGAACTAACAGAATCATAAGTGATAGAAGAAAGACAAAACATAGGTAAGGAAAATAAGGAAAAAAAGAAACAAAGGGTACAATTCAGTCTGACTGGTTTTCTGTGCTATCCTTCCCCGCCTGTTCCTATGGTCTTTTCCTGGCAGGAGGCTCTTCCACAGGCCTCTGGAAATCCTTATCTTGGACCCATCATAAAAAAGTGTAAGTCATGATGTAAGTGAAAAAGGGTGACTCTAAAGCCGAACGATTTATTGTTAATCAGTTCACCCTCCAGGCTATTACGAATTCAGCAGCAAGACGGCCCACTTAAGATACGAAGGGGGTCCAGGGCTGATTCGTGGTGGTGAAATTTTCTGATGAGCCTATTTCCCTCCATTTCCTATGCTTAATTAATTAATTAATTAGCATAGTCTTTTTTCATTTGATGATAGATAATACTATATGGTCTCTCTTGAGAAATACATGCAAACAAAAGACAGAGAAGCTTATAACTGATATCTCCTAGAGAGGGATCTTCAGGGATTTCTATCATCTCCTCTTTCAAGAAAAGTTAAATTCCATAAGAGAGGAGATTACACATTATCTTGTACACGGTGAAATTCTATTCTTCCACTTTTCTTCTTGAGTGAAAAGGCAATGATAGAAAATAAAAAGTAAGATTCAAAATTATATTAAATCCTTGTAATTTGTGAGCTTTTCTGTTAGTGATGAAGTTGTGTCCAGTATAAATTCTCAGCACAATGGATACAGTTCTGCTCCGTGATTCACATTAACATTAATAAGAGCTATGCCGTCAAATTCCACAAGTCATATAAAGAATTATCTATGCTAGATGTTAAACCATGGAAAAGATAGCAAATTTGAGGGGACTAGATAGGTCAAGTGGTAGGTCATAGACCATATCACAGCTAAACTGCCAGAGGGTTACTAGGAGGCGAGCACAGGTCAAACAATTGTGTTCACAGAGGCACAGAAGATTGGCTGGAAGCACAAGCTCTAGGGTCAGGTAGAAGTGTTTGACCCTGGATCTTCTATTTAATCACTTTATGATCTTGGAAAAGTCATTGACTTCTCCAAGTCACATCCCATGATGTAAAGTGAGTACAGAGCTGGGTATGTGTCAAACATATAATAAAAGACAGCTGCTGCTATTACAGATTCATAGGAAAGAATCTTAAAAATCATCCCATCCTACCAGCTCTATCTACTTCAAGGAGTACATTGAGACCAGAAATACAATATTATTTGCCTAAGTTCACACAACTAGTTAGAATAAATCTGGGGTGATAGAGCAGAGAGCCATGAACTTTTATCACCCTATGTTTGTATTTTACTTTACAGATAATGTCTGTCCTTTATTGCAGCTTTACTGAGGTAGAATTGTCATACAATCAACTACAATTACTTAAAGTATACAATTTGATGAGCTTTAACATAGAAATATGCCCATGAAACAATCACCACAATCCAGATAAGGAACAGATCCTTCACTCCTGAAAGTGTTTTACTCTTCCTGTGTAATCCATACCTACCTTCCTCAACTACCTCTAGACAACAGCTAATCTGCCTTCTGTCATTAAGATTAGTCTGAAATTTTCAGGGTTTTACATAAATGGAAACATATAATATATGTATATAGTATACAATCTCTTTTTTGGTCTGGCTTCTTTTACTCAGCAAAATTATTTGAAATTTATCTACGTCGTTGCAATTACCCATATTTTATTCCATCATATCTTTAAGTAATATTCCATACCACTATTTCTTCATCCATTAGCCTGTTGGTAGACATGTCAGTTGTTTCCAATCTGGGGCTATGAAAAATAAGTACACTAACTTATTTTGTTTGTTGTGAATGAAGACTTGTACACTAACATTCGTAGCAGATTTATTTGTCAAAGCCCCAAACTGACATGTGGTTTTCGCTTCTCTTGGGTAAATACCAAGGAGTAGGTTATCTGTGTCTTATGTTGGGGGTGGGTGATATTTACCTTTTTAAAACAAAGTGCCAGACTGTTTTTCAAAGTGATAGTACCATTCACCATTCCTACCATCAGCGTATGAGAGTTCCAGTTGCTCCACACCTCCACAGACATGTGTAATGGTTGGCTTATTGGTTTTCTGATGCTGTGTAACCAATTTCCACAAATGTAGGGCTTTAAACAACATACATGAATTCTCTCACATACATGTGAGTGAGAAGTCCAAACCCATTGCGGCTGGATTTATTCCTTAGAATCTCACAAGGCTAAAATTAAGATGTTGTCTGGCCTACACTCTGACTAAAGTGTGGGTTCCTCTTTCAAGCTCACTCAGTGTGGCATGATTCAGTTCTTTGATGTTGTAGAAGTGAGGTCCCCATTTGCTTGTTGGCTGTCAACCCACATTCCTTGGCATGTGGCCCCACGTCATTTTCAGAGATAGCACTGAGATGCATAGAATCTCTCTCTTCCTTCTAATCTCCTTCCTTCCCCCATACTGACCTCTAGATCCAGATTCAAAGGACCCGTCTGATTAGGTTTGGCCAATCCAGGTAATTTCCTTATATTAAGGTTAACTGATTTAGGAACGTAATTAAATTTTCAGAAGTCCTTTTGCCACAAGAGTAAGATTTTATCATGTTCACAGGTTCCACTCACACTCAAGGGGTAGAGATTATACCAAAGCATTATACAAGGGTAGAGGCCATTGGGGGTAATCTTAGACTTGTACCTACCATTGTGTTTTCAGTTTTAATGTAGTAGTATTTCATGATGATTTTAATTTACATTCCCCTAATGACTAATGAGATTAAGCATCTGTTCATGTATTCACCTTAATCTGTCTCTCTCCTTTGATGAAATGCCTGTTCAAAACTATTATTTTTCAATTGGCATATTGGTGTAATTACCATTTATTTTTTAAAGTTTTTTATATATTGTGGATACAAGTCTTTTGTCATATATATGTTCGCAAACATTTTCTCTGGTCTTTCACTTGCTTTTTCATTTACATAACAGTGCCTTAAAACAAAAATTTTTAATTGTGTCAAACCTAATTTATTAATGTTGTTCCTTTTATAGATTATGGTTTGTCCTATGTGTCATATTTAAGACGTCTTTGACAAAACCAAGGTAACTCTTGAAATATTTTTTTCTTACACATATTTTATAGTTTAGGCCTAACATTTAGGTCTATGATTTATTTAGAGTTAATTTATGTATGTGGTGTAAGATAAAGCTCAAGGTTAATATTTTTCAGATTTGGCACATGGATATCTCATTGCTCTAGCACTATTTGTTGAGAAGACTATCCTTCACATATTGAATTGCCTTGGCATTTGTTTTGAAAATAAATTGTCCATGTATGTGTAGGTTTATATCTGAAATGTTTCACTGATTTTTGTGAATATAGTTATGCCAATACAAAGCTGTTTTGATTACTAGTAACTTTATAATAAGGCCTGAAAGCAGGTAGCAATAGTTAGTTACATTTCAAAGAAAAGAAAAGTCTTAGCTGTTCTAGATCCCTTGCATTTACACCCAAATTTTAGAATCAACCTGTGAATTTCTACAGAAAGCATGCTTGTGGTTTCATGAAATTATGTTAAACCTATGAAACAGTTTGGGCAAAATTGCTGTTCTAAGACTATTGAGTCTTCTGACCAATGAACATGCTATACTTTTCTATTTCTTTTGTTCTTTTTTTCCCACCATGACTTTTTTTGGTTTTGAGAGTACATATCTTACAAATCTTTAGTCAATGCATCCCTAATATTTTGTCTTTATGAGAGCATTGTGTCTTTAATTTTAATTTCTATAGAAATTCCATTAATATTTATATATTGAATCTATAAGTTGCAAACTTGGTAAAGTCACTTATCGGTTTCAGAAGCCATTTTGTAGATTCCTACATTTTCTACAGTAACAAGTGTTGACCGAAAAGAAAGTTTAATTTCTTTGTCTCCAGTCTGCTTTTGTTTCTCTCCCTTATTGCACTAGCTAGGACCAGCAGCACACTACAGTATAAATTGTAAGAGCACACATTATTAACTGATTCCCAATCTTTCAGGGAAAGTATCTAGGCTTTTGCCATTAAATATAGTGATGGAGCTACAGATTTTTTCTAGATGACCTTTATTAGATTGAAGAAATTCTCCTCTAGTTCTTGTTTACTGAGAATTTTTTTCATTGTTGTTTGTTTGTTTTTTAATCAGGAATCAAAGTTGGATTTTTTTTTCAAAGGCTTTTTCTGTGTCTATTGTGAGGATCATATGATTTTTCTTCCTTTGGCTTGTAATGTGGTCAATTATATTGTTTTAGCCTGTTAATATGATGAACCACATATTAAACCAAACTTGTAATCATGGGATAACCCCTACTTGATCATGTTTATTATCTTTTTTACATATTGTTGGAATTTATTCATTAAAACCTGAAGAAATTATGCATTTATATTCATGGGGGATATTAGGCTTTAGTTTCCTTTTTTATATTATATTTGTCTGATTTCATTACAAGAGTAATTATGCCCTCACAAATTGAGATTGAAAGTGTTCCCTTCTCTCCCAGTTTATGGAAAATTTTGCATGTTTTTTTTTCCTAATGTACTTGGTAAAATAAACTGGTAAAGCTACCTGTGCCCGGAGTTTTCTCTTTTGTAAGTTCCTAAAATGCAAATTCTTCCTTTAATAAATATAGAGTTGTCTATTTCTTCTTCAATGTGCTGTGGAAGTTTGTGCATAGAAAGGAACTTCTCAATTTCATCTAAATTTTTGATTATTGGCATAAAGTTTTTCATGCTATTCTTTTATTGGCCTTATGATTTCTGAAAGATAAGTAGAGATATGCCTTGTCTCATTTCTGATATTGGTAATTTGTATTTTTTCTCTTTTTATTTGATCAATTTGGTAAAATGTCTATCAATTTTGACAAACTTTTAAAGATCTTGTTTTTCTTCTATTGATGTTGTCACTACTTTTCAATTTTTATTTATTTGATTTCTGTTCCTCTCTTTATTATTTCCTCCTTTCTGCTTTCTTTGGATTTCAGTTACTATTTTTTTAGTTTCCTAAAATAGAAGGTAAGATCACAGATTTAAGGTATTTATTTATTTTTAATATAAACATTTAATTTTATAAAATCTCTCTGGGCACTGAATAACTGCATCTCTCACAGGTTTTTGTGAATTATTTCAATTTTCACTCAATTCAAAATGCTTTCTAATATTCTGTCACTTGTGGGTTATTTGGGAGTTTTATTTTTCAGATACTTGAGAAATTTCAAAATATCTTTCTGTTACTATTTTCTAATTTAATCCTATTATGGCCAGAAAACATACTTTTCATAACTTCAATACTTTACAATTTATTGAGAGTTTTTGTGACTCAGAATATTTCCTATCTTGGTAAATATTGTCTATACTTGATAATTTTCCTGCTGGTGACTATAGGGCTCCATAAATATAAGTTAGGTCAAGATGTTTGCTAATATTGTTACAGTCTTTTATAGCCTTGCATTTTCTCTTCATTGGCTAATCAATTATTGAGGGGAAAAAATGCTGAAATATTCAGCTATAATTGTCGATTTATTTATTTCTATGATTTATTTATGTATTTATTTAGCTTTGCTTCATGCATTAATATTTTAAAGCTCTGTTACTCGGTACATAAAAATGTACCTCTTAATAAACTCTTGTCATCATGAAATGATCGTCAGCAATATTATTTGCTCTGAAATTTACATTGCCTGTTACAAATATAGCTACTTCAATTTTCTTCTGATGTTAGCATAGTATATCAATGTTGATACATTTGCTTTTAATTGATTTTTTTAAAATAATTACAATGGGTATCTTTCAGCTATGTCTTTAAATCCAATCTGGTTCTCTGTACCTTTTAATCTAAATGTTTAAAGCATAGGCCTTGAATGTGAATATTGATTTCTTTATGTATTAATCTACCATCCTGCTATTCGTTTCTATTTATCCTTTCAGTTCTTTATTCTCTTTTGCTTCTTTACTCCCTTCTTTAGAATGACTTGTGTACTTTTAATTATTCAATTTTGTCACCATTATTAGCTACTGCATTACTTTCTTCTCACATTGCTATAAAGATACTACCCAAGGCAGGGTAAGTTATAAAGGAAAGAGGCTTCACTGACTCACAGTTCTTCATGGCTGAGGAGGCCTCAGGAAACATAATCATCGCAGAAGGGGAAGCAGGCAACTTCTTCACAAGGCAGCAGGAGACAGTGTCAGCACACAAAGGAGGAGACTGCCAAACACTTAGAAAATTATCAGATCAAGGGATCCAAGATGGCTGAATAGGAACAGCTCTGGAATGCAGTCCCCAGCAAGAACAACACAGAGGGTGAGTGATCACTGCATTTCCAAATGAGTTATTACTGCCCACAGACCAGGAGATTCCCAGACTGAAAAGTGCCATGAGTTTCCAGCACAGCTGTTTTAGCTGGCATGGGTCTCCACCCCAAAACTGACACAAATCTGGGCAGCCATTTCAACTGGCACCTGGAATGCCTGGGACACAGAGCCGCCCCTTCAACTGTAAGAAAGGGGGCTGAGATAGGGAGCCAGGTGATCTGGCTCAGCAGGTCCTACCCCCACAAAGACCAGCAATCTAAAATGCTCTGGATTGAGAGTTTCACAGCAAGCACAGCTGGACCCAGGATGGCCCAGCTCTGTGGGGAAAACAGCATCCACCATTACCGAGGCAGTCCACTACTACCGAGACAGCCTGCCATTACCGAGGCAGTCTGCCATTACCAAGGCAGTCCACCATTACTGAGGCAATCCACCGTTACTGAGGCAGTCTGTCATTACTGAAGCAGACCATCATTACTGAGGCAGTTCTAACTATACCTCTATAAACAAAAGTGCAAGGAGGTTCACACAGCAGCTGGGCAGAGCCCACAGCAGCTCAGCAACACCTCTGCCTGCAAACTGTGACTAAACGGTTACCTCTTTGCTGGGCAAGACATCTCTGACAATAAGCAGCAGCACATCAGGAACTTATAAATAAATCACATTCCCAGGACAGAGCACCTGAGAAAAAAGGCAGTTATGAGTTCCACTGCAGCAGACTTAAATGTACCTGCCCAGCAGCTCTAAATGGAACAATGGAGCTCACAACTCAGAACCTGAGCTCCTATAACAGACAGACTGTCTCCTCAAACAGCTCCCCGACCTCTGTATATCCAAAGAGACACCTCATAAAGGGGAGCTCAGGCTGACATCTGTGGGTATCCTTCTGGGACGAAGGTAACAGAAGAAGAAACTGGCAGAAATCCTTATAGATCTGCAGCTGCCACAGGTCATCCCTAGGCAAGCAGGATCTAGAGTGGACCTCCAGCAGTCCTACAGCAGAAGGTCCTCACTGTTAGAAGAAAACTAAAAAACAGAAAGAAATAAATTCATCATGAACAAAAAAGACGTCCACTCAGAGACCCCCATCTGAAAGTCACCAACTACAAAGACCACAGGTAGATAAATCCACAAAGATCTGAAGAAACCAGCACAAAAAGGATGAAAACACCCAAAACCAGAACCCCTTTCCTCCTCCAAGGGACCACAACTCATCACCAGCGAGGGAACAAAGCTGGATGGAGAATGAGTCTGATGAATTGACAGAAACAGGCTTCAGAAGGTGGGTAATAACAAACTTCTCTGAGCTAAAAGAATGTATTCTAATCCAGTGCAAAGAAACTAAGAACCTTGAAAAAAGGTGTGACAAAATGCTAATGAGAATAAACAGCTTAGAGAAGCATATAAATGACCTGATGGAGCTGAAAAACACAACATGAGAACTTCGCAAAGCATACACAAGTTTGAATAGCTGAATTGATCAAGTAGAAGAAAGGATATCAGAGACTGAAGACTAACGCAATGAAATAAAATGAGAAGGCAAGATTAGAGAAAAAAGAATGAAAAGAAATGAACAAAGCCTACAAGAAATATGGGATTATGTGAAAAGACCTAATCTACGTTTGATAGGAGTACCGGAATGTGATGGAGAGAATGAATCCAATCTGGAAAACACTGTTCAGGATATTATCCAGTAGAACATCCCAAAGCTAACAAGGCAGGCCAATATTCAAGTCCAAGAAATACAGAGAACACCACAAAGATATTCCTCAATAAGAGCAACCCCAAAGCACATAATCATTAGATTCACCAGGGTTGAAATGAAGGAAAAAATGCTAAGCGCAGCCAGAGAGAAGGGTCGGGTTACCAACAAAGGGAAGCCCATCAGACTCAGAGTGGATCTCTCAGCAGACACTCTACAAACCAGAAGAGAGTGGAGGCCAATATTCAACATCCTTAAAGAAAAGAACTTTCAACCTAGAATTTCATATCCAGCCAAACTAAGCTTCATAAGCAAAGGAAAAATAAAATTCTTTATGAATAAGCAATTGCTGAGAGATTTTGTCACCACCAGGCTTGCCTTACAAGAGCTCCTGAAAGAAGCACTATACATAGCAAGGAACAACCAGTACCAGCCACTCCAAAAATGAACCAAATGGTAAAGAGCATTGACACAATGAAGAAACTGCATCAACTAATGGACAAAACAACCAGCTAGCATTAAAATAGCAGGATCAAATTCACACATAACAATATTAACCCTAAATGTAAATGGACTAAATGCCCCAATCAAAAGACACAGACTGGCAAATTGGATAAAAAGACAAAAACCATCCGTGTGCTGTATATAGGAAATGCATCTCACATGCAAGGACACACTTAGGCTCAAAATAAAGGGATAGAGGAAGATTTACCAAGCAAATGGAGAGCAAAAAAAAAAGCAGGAGTTGCAATTCTCGTCTCTGATAAAATAGACTTTATACCAACAAACATCAAAAGAGACAAAGAAGGGCTTTACATAATGGTGAAAGGGTCAATGCAACAAGAAGAGCTAATGATCCTAAATATGTACGCACCCAATACAAAAGCACCCAGGTACATAAAACAAGTTCTTAATGACTTACAAAGAGACTTAGACTCCCAAACAATAATAGTGGGAGACTTTAACACTCCACTGTCAACATTAGACAGATCAATGAGACAGAAAATTAACAAGGATGTCCAGCACTTGAACTCAGATCTGGACCAAGCAAACCTAATAGACACCTACAGAACTCTCCACCACAAATCCACAGAATATACATTCTTCTCAGCACCACATCACACCTACTCTAAAATTGACCACATAATTGGAAGTAAATCACTCCTCAGCAAATGCAAAGGAATGGAAATCATAACAAACAGTCTCTCAGACCACAGTGCAATCAAATTAGAACTCAGGATTTAGAAACTAACTCAGAACCACACAACTTCATGGAAACTGAACAACTGGCTCTTGAATGTTGACTAGATAAACAATGAAATGAAGGCAGAAATAAAGATGTTCTTCAAAACCAATGAGAATGAAGACACAACATACCGGAATCTCTGGGACACACTTAAAGCAGTGTCTAGAGGAAAATTTATAGCAAACTACCCACATGAGAAGCAAGGAAATATCTAAAATTGACACCCTATTGTCAAAATTGAAAGAGCTAGAGGAGCAAGATCAAAAAACTCAAAAGCTAGCAGAAGACAAGAAATAACTAAGATCATAGCAGAACTGAATGAGATAGAGACACAAAAAACCCTTCAAAAAATCAATAAATCTGTGAGCTGGTTTCTTGAAATGATCAACAAAATAGACAGAGTCGCTAGACAGATTAATAAGAAAGAAAAGAGGGAAGAATCAAATAGATGCAATAAAAAATGATAAAGGGGATATCACCACCTATTCCACAGAAATACAAACTACCGTCAGAGATTACTACAAATAACTCTATGCACATAAACCAGTAAACCTGGAAGAAATGCATAAATTCCTGGACACTTGCACCATCCCAAGCCTAAACCAGGAAGAAGTTAAAACCCTGAATAGACCAATAACAAGGGCTGAAGTTGAGGCAGCAATTAATAGCCTACCAAACAAAAAAAGCCCAGGTCCAGATGAGTTCACAGCCGAATCCTACCAGACATGCAAAGAGGAGCTGGTACCACACCTTCTGAAACTATTCCAAACAATCCAAAAAGCGGGACTCCTTCCCAAAACATTTTATGAGACCAACATCATCCTGTGCCAAAACCTGGCAGAGACCCAACAAAAAAAGAAAGCTTCAGGCCAATATCCATGATGAACATAGATGCAAAAATCTTCAATAACATACTGGCAAACCAGTTGAAACAGCACATCAAAATGCTTATCCACCATGATCAAGTAGGCTTCATCCCGGGGATGCAAGGCGGGTTCAACATAGGCAAATCTCTAAACGTAATCCACCACATAAACAGAACCAAAGACAAAAACTACATGATTATCTCAATAGATGCAGAAACGGCCTTTGACAAAATTCAACAGTCATTTTTGCTAAAAACTTTCAATAAACTAGGTATCGACAGAACATATCTCAAAATAATAAAAGCTATTTACAACAAACCCACAGCCAATATCATACTGAATGGGCAAAAGCTGGAAGCATTCCCTTTGAAATCTGGCACTAGACAAAGATGCCATCTCTCACCACTCTTATTCAATATAGTATTGGAAGTTCTAGCCATAGCAATAAGGCAAGAAAAAGAAATAAAAGGTATTCAATTAGGAAAAGAGAAAGACAAATTGTCTCTATTAGCAGACAACATGATTGTATGTTTAGAAGACCGCATCATCTCAGCCTAAAAACTCCTTAAACTGATAAACAACTTCAGCAAAGTCTCAGGATACAAAATCAATGTGCAGAAATCACAAGCATTCCTATACGCCAATAACAAACTTAAAGAAATATATAACAACTCAAGAATGAACTGCCATTCACAATTGCTACAAAAAGAATAAAATACCTATGAATACAACTAATAAAGTACGTAAAGGACCTCTTCAAGGAGAACTACCAACCACTGCTCAAGGAAATAAGAGAGGACATAAACAGATGGAAAAACATTCCATGCTCATGGTTAGGAAGAACCAATATTGTGAAAATGGCCATATGGTCCAAAGTAATTTATAGATTCAACACTATCCCCATCAAGTTGCCTCTTCACAGAATTGGAAAAAACCACCTTAAACTTCTTATGGAACCAAAAGAGAGCCTGCATAGTCAAGGCAATTCTAAGCAAAAAGAACAAAGCTGGAGGCATCATGCTACCTGACTTCAAACTATACTATAAGACTAGAGTGGGCCGGGCACGGTGGCTCACGCCTGTAATCCCAGCACTTTGGGAGGCCGAGGCGGGTGGATCACGGGTCAAGAGATCGAGACCATCCTGGTCAACATAGTGAAACCCTGTCTCTACTAAAAATACAAAAAATCAGCTGGGCATGGTGGCGCGTGCCTGTAATCCCAGCTACTCAGGAGGCTGAGGCAGGA
>NW_016107321.1:9115972-9160075 GCF_001604975.1 Cebus imitator
AAATCACATTGCCGTGTATGTACCTATGCAAAAATCCTGCATGTTCTGCACAAGTTCTAGGTACCCCAGAACCTAAAGTGCAATTATATATATATGTGTGTGTGTGTATATATATGTGTATATATATATAATATATATACATATATATAAAATATATATACATATATATAAAATATATAATAAAATATATATGTATAAATATATATAATTATATATAAATATATATGTTATATATAATATATATATTATATATAAATACATATATTTTTTCTATATATATGTATAAAATATATATACATATATACATATAGAGAGAGAAAAGAAAATCATCAGATCTCATGAGAACTCACTCATTATCACAAGAACAGCATGGGAGAAACCACCTCCATTATCCAATCACCTCCCTCCCTGGACACATAAGGATTACAGCTTTCTCCCTCAATACATGAGATTACAGTTTGAGATGAGATTTGGGTGGGGATACAGAGCCAAACAATATCAGCTACTAATCTCAGCCAGTACATTTTTTAACTGAACCTGATATTTTTCAACTCTAGTGGTTTAATTTGGGCTTCTTTTTATCTTCCATATCTCTCCTTAACATACCTCTTCTTCACTCTACCTTTGTGAACATATATATTTACAGTTTTTAAAATGTCTCTGTCTTCTAATCCTATTATATTTTCCACTTCTGCATCTTTTGTAATGGTTGAGTTTTATCCTTATAGATTTGTTTTTCCTTTCTTCTTGCATGCCTTTTAATTTCCATATAGATGGCAGACATTATGAATTTATGCTGTTGGATGCTAAATCTTCTAAATATTTTTGAGCTTTGTTTTTGGAAACAGTTAAGGTATAGTACCTAGAAATAGATCAACCCTTCTGAGGCTCACTTTTAATCTTTTATAAGCAGGATGAGATCAATCATTTATCTAGGGTTAATTTGGCCCCATTACTGAGACAATATCCTTCTGAGTACTGATACTGCTATTTATGGATTATGATTTTTCCACTCTGGTTACTGAAACAAGAGTAATTCCAACTTTGTGGGACTCTTTAGCTTTCTTAATTTTTTCTTAACTTTAAGCTTTTTCACAGCATCAGCTGAGAAGCGCTGAGCTCAAGACTCCAGAGAACTCCTCCGCAGGTCTCAGGGCTCAGTCTCTTGCCACTCTTTTCTCTCTGGTACCCTGCTCTTCTAGTTCCAGCTACCTTGTACTCCCCAAACTCTGAGCTCAGTCTCCTCAACCTGAGAATACTCTAGGCTCAATTTGGGCTTACCTTTCGATATGGTTTGGTTATGTCCCCACCCAAATCTCATCTTGAATTGTAGCTCTCATAATTCCCACATGTTGTGGGAGGGATCCGGTGGGAGATAACTGAATCATGTGGGCAGTTTCCTTCATGCTGTTCTTGTAGTGAATAAGTCTCACAAGATCTGATGACTTTATAAGGGGTTTCACCTTCTGCTTGCCTCTCATTTTCTCTCTTGTCTGCCACCATGTAAGACATGCCTTTCATCCTCCACCATGATTGTAAGGCCTCCTCAGCCCTGTGGAACTGTGAGTCTATTAAACCTCTTTTTAAAAATATATCAATTACCCAGTTTCAGGTGTGTTCTTATCAGCAGTGTGAGAATGGACTAACACACTTTTCTTATTCTTCTGACTGGAAACTCACCCTAGGCAATAAGCTGAGACCTTGTGAAGCCCAGCCCATATTTTTCTTCTCTCAAATATTACTGTCCTGCACTGCCTGGGGTCCCATATCTGAAAACCATTGGTTCATACATTTTATCTAGTTTTTCAGTTGTTTAAACTGGAAAAGGAAATCTGGCCCTTTATTCTCTGTTATGGCTAGAAGTAGATGTGTTCATTTTTAGTAAAAAATTAAAATCAATAATATAGAAAAGTAAAATAAAAAAAATGTTGCCTGAAATTTTCTAACCTAGATATAATCACTATTAGTAATCTCCCTTAATTTCTTGTATGCACACATATATGAGAAATAAAATATATTACAAATTGCCTTTCAAGTAAATAAAAAGCTTTTATTATTAGTTTTAATGATCACATAGCATTCCACTGAATGGATGCAGTATAATCTATTTAACTCATCTCCTACTACTGAATAGTTAAGTGTTTCCAACTTACTGATATTTTTTCAAGTATTCTGACAAACCACAATAACTCATCCCTATAGTCTGTTGCTTTTTTCCCTGACACTGAGCTGACTCTAAAACTGTAAAACTTTCCAGGCTACCAAGTTTGTTCTGTGGCTTCACCTCATACATATTTTGCTGGAATTTTTAATAAGGAGAAAGGTGAGAAGAAAGACAATTGATTTTGACAGATGATGTTCTGACCTGAGACTGATAAAATGTGCAAATTTTTGTCTTCAACTCAGTGTGCACTCTCTTTGGGGAAATTGAGGTTTGTAAAGCCTCATTTAGATGAAAATATACAGGAGGAGACTTAGGCTGCCAGTTTATTGGCTAAGTAACTAAAAATGCACAGTACTTTGGCAAGTTAATTCAGGTTGGTGCTAGAGGCAATCTGAATTGCATACAAAAATTTTTAATCATGAATTGTGGTTAGAATGAGCACTGGTGGGAAACTCACACTACAATTGAGTGGCAGTTGGTTTAGCCTGCTGAAATAACTTGATGATCTAATCCATGTCCCAACAGATGAATATCCCTGAGTTTGGACCTAATAGTCGTGTTTTTCAGAGTCTCAGCCAAGACTTCTGGATTATGGGATAATGAAAAATGAATAATACAGGTAGAAGTAGCGTTGAGTTACAGTTGAGATATGTTAATAGACAGTGAGGTGAATTTGTAATAGACTAAAGTAAACTACATTACTATATTTTACATTTGCAAAGCTTAAAAAGACAAATACCTTGGAATATCTCCTGCAGCAATATAAGAAAAGTAGTCTAATGTTTACACACCAATAAGGAGTATTAATTTTCTATTTGTTTTACTAAAGGGTTATACCTTGACGTCTGGACAGTATAAAGTGTGAAAAAGCTTTCCATTTTTATAAGTAAGATTGGATTTCACAAGTCTTAAGAAAATAAACAAATTGATATCTTTATTTTTTTGTTGTTGTTCTTTGATTTTTAGTTCCGAGAAATTATTAACTAGTTTTCCTTTGGGTATTTAGTGCTTTAACGATAGATAAGGAAGAAAAGACAAGCTCTTCACAAAGAAAAATAAAATTTTAATGAAGATGAATTACTGGATTAGTATAGAAGTGTCAGGCAATTGAGGAATCATGTTAAGAGAACTTATAGAGAAAGGGGAGGCTGTGGAAAGAGATGTCAGAAAGAAGGAAAGCTGGAACACATTGTCGGACAAAACAAGGCAGCCACTTTGGTGGCAAGTAGCTAAGATTTGGCTTTTAAATGTGTCATGTTCAAGATTTAGACAAGAGGAAATTAAAGGGATTCAAAAATAAAATTGGGAACAAAAGTTCATGTTCCATTTAATGACATTAGAATTGTTTTGGTATTTTTATTGTTGTTTGGAAAACATTCACCTTGCATTTTTTTATGGTTTAAAATGAAGATTCTAAAGGCGGTGTAGAGAGACATTCATTTATTTATTTATTCATTGGGTCCAACCTTTATTGCACACGCTATGAATTCAGTAACACACTAACCTGGGAATACCGTGAAAAGATACAGTAGGTAGTGAAGAGATACAGTAGATAGAAAACATTTTGGAAAACTACACAAATAGTTAATAGCTATAAATGAGGTAAGAGTTATTCAAAAAAGGAAGTTGCCGTTTTGTAACTTGCTATTTTGTTTTCATTGTTTGGCATGACTATTCTGAAAGAAGATAGGGCTGCCATCATTTTCTCAGGCCAAAACAGCTTATGTGTTGCCTGGCCCAGTAGTCTTTACCTCATACTACGGCATGAAGTAAAGAGAAAGGAATATTCTCTTCTCCATGGGCTGAAATCACAAGACAAAATCATATAGCTGACATACTATGACACATTCCACATCATTTTTTCAGACCTTGAAAATACATTCCCAATTAATCCTAATTAATTATTTTGTGTGAAAAGCAGGAAGCATAACTTAAATATTAAGCCTTGGGTAACGGATACTTTCAAATGGTACAGTGAACCCATTTCCTAATTATTCATCTTTCACTTTCCATATTTGTTGGTGCTTAGGTTTTCACCTTGACATTCAGGATGCAGCCAGATAGTTCCTACACACTCCAGGCATTTGCAGTGTCTCCGTATTTCTAAATGTTTCTAAAAATCCAATGATCTTAGCTGTTGGTACAATTTCAATTGTCTAAAATACTTTAAACAGACTATGTAGGAGCACTTGTTGGGGGTAGATGTTTAATTCTAAAGTAAAGATGAAGAGGGAGAAAAGAAGATGATGGTGATCAGGCAAATGAAGTCATGTGTCGCATCTAATGTTTTGGTCAGTGACTGACTGCATATGCTACAGTGATCCCATAAGATTATAATATCATATTTTTACTGTATCATTTCTGTGTTTAGATATATTTCGATACACACATACTTACCATTGTGTTACAATTGTCTATAGTATTCAGTATAGTATCATGCTACATAGGCTCACTGCTTAGGAGCAATAGGCTGTCTCAGAGAACCTAGGTGTGGAGTAGCCTCTACCATCCAGGTTTGTATAAGTGCCCTCTGTGATGTTCACACAATGATAAAATCACCTAACAATCCATTTTTTAGCCTGTATCTTTGTTATTAAGTGACACCCGACTGTAACACAAGAAGCACATATAGATCATCTTCTAAATATCAGAACTTTGCTAGAGGTATCTACCAAAAGTCACAGTGCACAGTGCAAGATCTAAATAAATCCTATATTGAAATGTAACACGTGCCACACTATAACCCAAGTATTATCCAGGTTCTAAAAAATTCCAGAGGAAAAGAGAGAAATAACAAGGATTTATGTCTGAACCAAGTCTTTGAAAAAAAAATGACTAAGAATTCACCTGTTGAGGAAAACTAGGAAGCTCAAGTAATAGGGCAATGTGTAAGATCAGCACATTGAGGAGACCCAGGTAGCTCCAGCACGTTGAGGGGTGAGCTGTTGGAGGAAGGGCACTTCCTTGCTCTCATCTGTTTTCAACCTCTCCCTGGTTTTTGAAAAGGATGTAGTTGTCTGGTGTGATAGTTTTTTAGGTGCTTATTCTATCATTTACTGAAAGAGATGTGTTAAAATATTCTGCTGTGATTAGGAATCTGTTTTTCCTTTTGGCTCTATTAATTTCTGCTTTATGTATCATGCAGCTTTGCTATATATACAATATATACATAGCCAAATTAGAATTGTTTTATCTTTTTGGTGAATTACATTTAGTGTTATTAATAAATTTCCCTTAATCTCTACTAATAATCTTTTCCTTGATATATATACTAGGTTGTTGCACTAATTATTGATTTTTATTCAGTCACATATTTTTCCTTTTCATTCTTTCCCTCATCCTTGAGTTCCCATCTGTAATCGTTCATCTTCTGCCTGGAAAACATTGTTTGGTACTTATATTAGTGTAGATCTGGTGATAGCAAATTCCTCTGTTTTTGTTATCTGAATTTTTTTTATCCTTAACCTGCATTTTTCAAGCGTATTTTCATTGGTGATCAAATTCAAGGTCTACTCCGAAGTGATCAGGATTCATTCCACAGTCTTTTGGCTTTCATTGCTTCTGTTAAAATAGCTCTCCATTTAATGGTTTTTCCTTTCAAGATAATATTTTCCCCCTCTAGCTGCCTTTTAAGATTTTTCTTTTTGTCTTTGGTTTTATTCTGATATTTTTAAATGTGGTAATCATTGTATTTGCCATATTCGGAATTCTTGACTCTGTGACTTAATGTTTTATGTTAATTTTAGAAAATTCTCAAATATGGGTTTAACCCATTCTCTCTTTTTTTCCTGAGATTCCAAAGGTATTAATTTAAGGCTTCCTTATTTGTATCTTAGATATTTCTTGCCTCTTGTCTCTGTTTTTTTTTCTCCATGCTTTCTTTTTCTCTCTGTGCTTTGTTTTGAATATTTTCTTGTATCTATCTTCTTCATTTTGTTGTATTTATTATATGTACATCATAATTGTACATATTTATGGGGTAGAGTGTGATTTTAAATGCATGTATACATTGCATAATGATAAAATCAGGGTAAATAGAATATCCATTGCTGTAAACATTTATCATGTCTTTATGATGATAATAGTCAAGCTATCTTGACTATTTAGAGCTATAATACATTATTAGTAGCTACAGTCACCCTATTGTGTAATGGAACATCAAAACTTATTCTTCCTGTAACTCTGTACCTATTGTCGAATCTCTCCCCATTCTTTCGTTCCCCTTACTCTTCCCAGCCTCTGGTAACCACTGTTCTAACTCTCTACTTCTATAGAATCAACATATTTAGATTTCACATATGAGTGAGATCATGCAGTGTTTGTTTTTCTTTGCCTGGTTTATTTCACCTAACATAATGTCCTCCAGGTTCATCCATGTTGCTTCAAATGACAGGATTTCATTCTGTTTTATAGCTGAATAGTATACCAATATATACAGAGACATCAAATTTGCTCGCTCTCTCTCATATACATACATATATACATATGTATGTATATAAAATATATCATATATATGATCTACATATACACATATATTCATGTATACAAAATTATATACACAAATGTATACATGTATATACATATATACATGTATATATGTATATACATGTATATATGTATATAGAGAGAGCAAGAGAGGTGTGTGTGTTTGTGTGTGTGTATATATACACATATACCAAATGTTCTTTGTCTAGTCATCTGTAGATGGACACTTAGGATGAAACCATATATTGGCTACTGTGAATATTGCTGCAGTAAATATGGGCGTGCAGATATCTCTTCAACATGCTGATTTCATTTCTCTTAACTGTACACCTACTAATGGGATTTTTGGATCACATGATAGCTTCTTTTTTTAGTTTTTTGAAGAACCTGCATACTGTTTTCCATAATGATTGTAGTGATTTACATTCCCACCAGCAGTATATAAGAGTTGTTCCTGTTTCTCCATGTCCTTACCAGAATTTATTATTTTTGGTCTTTTTTTTTGGAAACAGAGTTTTGCTCTTGTTGCTCAGGCTGGAGTGCAATGGCGCAATCTCAGCTCACCACAACCTCTGCCTTCCTGGTTCAAGAGATTCTCCTGCCTCAGCCTCTCAAGTAGCTGAGATTACAGGCATGCACCACCATGCCTGGCTAATTTTGTATTTTTAGTAGAGGCAGAGTTTCTCCATGTTGGTCAGGCTGGTCTCAAACTCCCAACCTGAGGTGATCCGCCTGCCTCAGCCTCCCAAAGTGCCAGGATTGCAGGCATGAGCCACCACATGCAGTCTTTTTGTCTTTTTTATAATAGCCATTCTAACTGGAGTAAGATGATATCTCATTGTGATGTTTGATTTGCATTTCCTGCATAGTGTGTGATATTGAACATTTTTAAATATACCCGTTAGCCATTTGTGTGTCTTCTTTTGAGAAATGTCTATATGGGTCTTTTGCCCACTTTTAAATTAGACTGTTGGGGAGTTTTGTTTTGTTTTGGGGAGTTTTTGGCTATTAAATTTATTGAGTTTCTTTCATATTCTGGGTAGTAATCCCTTGTAAGATGTAGAGTTTGCAGTACTCTTTCCTATTCTGTAGACTGTCTGTTTACTCTTATTGTTTCCTTTGCTTTGCAGATGCTTTTTAGTTTGATGTAATCATGTTTGTCTATTTTTGCTTTTGTTACCTGTGCTTTTGAGGTTTTCTCCCAAAACCCTCATCCAATTCAATTTCATAAAGCATTTCTCCAATGTATTCTTCTAGTAATTTCATAATTACATGTCTTATATTTAAGTGTTTAATTCATTTAGAGTTGATTTTCATGTATAGTGAGATACAGGTAACTAGCTTCATTGTTCTCTGTGTGACTATGCAATTTTCCTAGTATCATTTATTCAAGAAGATATCCTTTTTCCAAAATGTGTTCTTGGCACCTTTGTTGAAAATCAAACAAAAATGTAAATGCTTGGATTACTTTCTGGGTTTTCCATTCTTTTCTATTGCTCTATGTGCCTTTTTAAGGTCAATACCAGGCTGATTTGGTTACTATAGCTTTTTAGTATATTTTGAAGTCAGGTAGTGTGATATCTTCAGCTTTGTTCTTTTTGCTCAAAATTAGTTTGGTTATCTAAGGTCTTTTGTATCTCCATATGAATTTTAAGATTATTGTCTTTTTTTGTAAAGAAAGTCATTGATATTTGATAGGAATTGCATTGAATCTCTAGATCTCATTGGGTGATATGGACATTTTCACAATATACCTCTTTCAATCCACAAACATGAAGTTTCTTTGTTTATTTGTGTCTTCTTCAATATTGTTCATCAATGTTTTATAGTTCTCATTGCTGAGATCTTTCACCTGCTTATTTATTTTTGGTTTACTTTTGTAGCTATTATAAATGGTATTGTTTTGTTGATTTCTTCTAGAAGAAATAGATTCCTAGACACACACAACTTACTAAGATTGAATCCTAAGGAAATAGAAAACCTGAACAAATCAATAATAGGTAATAAGATTAAAGCAATAATAAAAAGTCTCTCATCAAAGAAAAGCTCAGGACATAATGGTTTCACTGCTGAATTCTACCAAACAAGAAGAACTAGTAACAATTCTCAAATTATAACAAAAAAAAAAAGAAAGAGAGAGAGAGAAGGGAATACTTTTAAACTCATTCTAGGATCCCAGCATTACCCTAATACTAAAACCAAACAAGAATTATTTCAAACAAAAAGAAAGAAAACTAAAGGTCTAACTCAACAACACATTAAAAAGCTTATTCGCCATGATCAAGTGGGATTCATCTCAGTGGTGCAAGGATGGTTCAATATATTAAAATCAATAACGGTTATACAGCACATCAACAGAATGAAGGACATTAACCATATGACTATTTCAATATATGCTGAAAAACCATCTGATACAATCCAGTGTCACTTCATGATAAATAAAAGTCTCCACAAATTGGGTACTGAAGGAACATACAACAACACAATCAAGGACATACAATGCAACCAACAACTAACATTGTATTGAATGGGGAAAAGTCAGAACCTTTTCGCCTAAGATTTGGAATAAGACAAAGATGCCCACTTTCACTACTTTTATTTAACACAGTACTAGAAGTTTTAGTTAGAACAATTAGGGAAAAGAAAGAAATAAAGGACATCCATAATGGAAAAGAGAAAGTCAAGTTGTCCTTGTTTGCAAACACGATTATATATATAGAAGATCCTAAAGACTCCACCAAAAAACTGTTAGAACCAATAAATAAATTTAGTAAAGTTGCAGGATACAATATCAATATATAAAAGTCAGTAGTTTTTTTGCTGTTGTTGTCATATTTTGGAATTTTTTGTTTTGTTTTGAGACAGAGTCTTGCTCCCCTACCCAGACTGGAGTGCAGTGGTGCCATCTCAGCTCCTGCAACCTCTGCCTCTAGGGTTCAAGTAATTCTCCTGCCTCAGCCTCCTGAGTAGCTGAGATTACAGGTACATACCACCATGCCTAGTTAATTTTTGTGTTTTTAGTAGAGATGGGGTTTTGCCATGTTGACCAGGCTGGTCTCAAACTCCTGACCTCAAATGATCTACTTGCCTTAAAAAATCAGTAGTTTTCTTATATCTGTTTTCTGATTTATTAATTCTCTCTTCAGTTATATCTAAGATGCTATTAAATCCATTCATTGACATCTTAACTGTGATTATTGTATTTTTCAGTTCTAAAATTTCTATTTTAATTTTTTATTTTCTGTCATAATTCTCTATCCTAATTCTCTTTATTTGTTATGACCTTGAAAATTTAAATAATAATTATTTTAAAGTCTATCTTTGATTACTCTGTTATGTGGTTTTCATGTAATCTCTTGCCCTTACCTGTTTCTTTTGAATTTTGTTCATATTTTCATGACTCCTTGATTGTTTATTTTTGACTGAATGCTTGAAATTTTATTATATAAATAATTTTATGAACAGAATTATGCTGCTTTTCCTCCAGGGAAAATTTAAGTTTGTTTCTGGCAGCATTAGCAATTTAGGATAACATCAGCCAATAAGGGATTTAGTCTCCACAGAGATTAATCTAACCGAAAATCTCTTACTCCTAAAATGCTGTTCTTCTCGTTCCCTACCCAAAGCCTCATTAATTACCAGACACGGTGGACTTCTGTGGTATTTCGACACTATTTTGTATAATAGTCTAGTAAAAATTCTGCTCAGCTTCTCAGCCTCTTAATTTTATCTCCTGAAATCAGTGGATATCCCTAATGAAAAACCTATGATCACTCTCTGTCTTCTGTGAGATCTTGGTCTCATAATTCTTCCTTGCATTGTTAGATGCAAGGAAGAATTATGAGACCAAGATCTCACAGAAGAGATCTATTACCAAAAGCTAAATTGCCCTCTTTTAACTTCTACACCACAGTCTACACCATTGTTAGATGCAAGGAAGAATTATGAGGCCAAGATCTCACAGAAGACATCTATTATCAAAAGCTAAATTGCCCTCTTTTAACTTCTACACCACAGTCTAGAAACATGCTGCTATCTCTCTAACATTAAGATTTTAACAGAAAAAGTCACTCTCTTATTTTTGCGACTGCTTAAAACCTGCTTTTTCTTAATTTCTCTTTTTAGCCAGGTTACAAAAAATAAAAGGCTATTAACTGCTCCACTCACACGTTCATTCCCCATCCACTCTTTAACCCACTGGGCTCTTACATCCATCACAGCTCAAAAACTGAAGGTATTGGGTCCCTTCCCTGTAAAGGACAATCTAACAAAACATGTCTTATTCCTACAAGTAACATTTTGATTTTTTTTTTGAGACGAGTTTTGCCCTTGTCGCCGAGGCTGGAGTGCAATGGCTCAATCTTGGCTCACTGCAACCTCCACCTCCCGGGTTCAGGTGATTCTCCTAACTCAGCCTCCCAAGTAGCTGGGATTACAGGTGTGTACCACCACACAAAGCTAATTTTTGTATTTTTAGGAGAGACGGGGTTTCACCATGTTGGCCAGGCTGGTCTTGAACTCCTGACCTCAAGTGATCCACCTGCCTTGGCCTCCCAAAGTGCTGGGATTACAGGCTTGAGCCACTGTGCCCAGTGCCATATTTTGAATTTTTAAAAAATCCAAAGCAGAAGATCAGTGTTGTTTTAATTTTTATTGTTTTCTTATCATTGTAGTTGAGTCTCCTTTCATTTTTAAAGCAATAATTTGTATTCATTTTGCTTAAATTCCCTACCACAGTCATCTTAAGTTATAAACCCCCATAGACTTCTAATGTCATTCTCATTTAAAACCAGATATATGGAGGGACTTTTATCAGGATCATGCCATAATTTCATCCCCTAGAAGAATATAAGAATTCTATTAGAATAATCCCAGAATTCTGTGTTAAATGCAGAGCTGTTTGAACCGTGATAACTGTCAGAAACCCTACCTTCAGCCTGTTATTCCACCTTTCACAATATGTGCCAGTGAGCTAAAGTGTGCTACAAAGAACCGGAAGTCAGGGTACTTGGAATCTCTTTGTCCACAGAAAACGATGGTGCAGTCTAAATGGAAAACAATGACTGTCAAATTAGGAAATTTTCATTTTATGTCCATATGTTGTCGTTTGCTTGTTGTATGACATTAATTAAACTCATTCACCTTTCCAAGCCTTTAAAAAAATCTTATAATATGAGAATAATCATTAGTGCCCCAAATAAGTTGTTTTAGGTATTTTTTTACTGTAAACTCTAAAATTCCCTGCTCTCACTGCCATCACCCTGTTCATTTCTTTTTTTCATATTTGGCAAGACAGGTTATGCTTTGTCTTTCCCCATGCTGTTTAGGTTTAGCATCTTATAAAAACACTGCATGTGTACAAGAGAATTAAAAAGAAATTGATATGGGAGATGCATGAATATAGTAATAAAATAGGTGAGAGGAATTGAATGCCTCGAATAAATCATAATGTACAAAGTTTGAGAGATATGAAGAAACAAAGAGGCCCTAAATGTTTCTGAAATATAACTGAATCTGGGGAGTAACAGGGTCATATGGGATTCTTTTAACATGAGAAAGTTTGGGGTAAAAATAAAACAGTAATTCTTTGAGTTGAGGGAGTAGGGAGCAATAGAAAGAAAAAGAAGGGGTTAATGAAGGTCCAAGATAAGCGGAAGAAAGAAAATGACCAATAGGCCAATCCAAATGCTAGTCATTCCATAGTAAAACATTAAGAATTACTACAACACAGGTAGGCTGGACATTACGGGTCTTGCTTGTAAAAAAAAATATATATATATATATGAGTGAATGAAAACAATTCTTTGACACTAAAGAATCTCTAAGACATTAAGGTAGTAAATTCTGGGATCATGAAAGAAGTAATTAAACCAAAGAAGAAAATCTTCAATAAAATAAATTTGATAGACAGTATACAAGAGGCTAAGATGGAAATATTTATTATTGGACCTACTTCCTACCTAACTGAAATTTCATATTATAAAAATTAATATGTTTTAAAAGAAAAATAGTAGCCCAGTCATTATGAGAAAAACAATTTTAATATGAACGTAAATGCTTTACAATGCCCCAACCTATTATATAATTCACATACTTCTTTTTAATGTAAGATGTCCTAGAATGTTATAAATTTTTTTTTTTTTTTTTTTTTTTTTTTTTTTTTTTTTTTTTTTTTTTTTGAGATAGAGTTCTGCTCTGTTGCCCAGGCTGGAGTGCAGTGGTGTGATCTCTGCTCACTGCAACCTCTGCCTCCCAAGTTCAATCAATTCTCCTGCCCCAGCCTCCCATGTAACTGAGATTACAGGTGCACTCCACCACACCTGGCTAATTTTTTGTATTTTTAGTAGAGATGGGGTTTCACCATGTTGCCCAGGCTGGTCTCGAACTCCTGACCTCAAGTGATCCACCCACCTCAGCCTTCCAAAGTGCTAGGATTACAGGTGTGAGCCACTGCACCAGGACAAATGTTATAAATTCTTGTATTTGTGTGGAGTTTCTTTAACAGACAGGTTTAATATTTTCTAGTCTCTCTAAGATGTTCCTTTAAAAATATGTTTCTAGAAATCACTTCAATCCCTCTGAGCTGTGCTTTGAAATTCATCTTGTGCAGATGCTTTCAATGATTGTAATGGAGAGAGGATAGGGGTAATGAGTAATTGCGTGATGTGCCATGTATATTTGCTTTAAATGGTATTTCATTATTAATAGACCCCTGAGTAACATACAGCAGAATGACTTAAATATTACTGGCTGGGCATGGTGGCTCACTCCTGTAATCCCAGCACTTTGGGAGGCCAAGGAGGGCGGATCACTTGGGGTCAGGACTTCAAGACCAGCCTGGCCAACGTGATAAAACCTCGTCTCTACTAAAAATACAAAAAATTAGCCAGACAAGGTGGCAGGTCCCTGTAATCCCAGCTACTCAAGAGGCTGAGGAGGGAGAATTGCTTGAACCTGGGAGGCGGAGGTTGAGGTGAGCCAAAACCATGCCACTGCGCTCCAGCCTGAGCTACAGAGTGAAACTCTGTCTCAAAAAAAAAAAAAAAAAAAAAATTACTTTCAACAGAAAATTTTTTAAATATTTGATTTAGCAGAAAATATACTTAATTCAAGGCATTCAGTTCCCCTGTAGATCAGACACATCTGCTCCACAGGCTGGTCTTTCTGAACTGATAGTTCACACTTGATATAACTCTCCTTCGCTAAATACATTCATGAATATCCCTCAAATCCCCAAGTCCCCACTGACAACTTCCCTCCTGGGAGGCCCCAGGAAAGTTTTATTGCTTTCCGGGTTAGGCCAAATATCATTATCATTGAATATTTCAAATCCTTTTCTCTGCAAGTTAGTCCAAATTAATACCAACCGTCTTTTACCATCATGTGTATTCTATAATTTCCTTTTTGCTAAGCAAGTTCTGTTCATTGTATTAACCTTTATCCATACATAAAAAGTGAATTGTCATAGCTCTAGCATGATGTAAGACAGCTCTCCCTCTGACATTGTAAAACATTATCCCCACATGAAATTAAATTCATTGGCAGTCCAAATTTCCTTAAACTATGATTAAATAGTTACCTTTAAGTAACCTAGTGTGTTTGGAAATATGAAAATGTGTTGCACTTTTTTCATTAATAAGTAATTTAGGGTGAACTCAGAATTTCAACGGCCTCTGTAGTCAAGTGTTATAAATAAAATTCTGATTCATGATCCAACATTATGCAGAAATAAAAGGTATTCAATTTGGTAATGTGCATCTAATCCAAATTGATTGTGTTCAGCCCCAGTATTTCAACCACTAAATTATCATTTATCTTTGCCTGTTAATAAACATTACAGGTTCTGTCATTGTGCTTTTAAATCTTTTGAGATTACTGTGTCAACCTTATGCACCTTCAAATGATAGCACTGTGTAAATAATAATATTATCTCTTAATGCTAATATTTCCTCTCTGCTTTTACTATCCCAGGGATGCCCTGTCATCCCTGAAAAGAAAGTTGTATCTTCTATATTCGTGTGTCACGTGAGAGACAGAGACAAAGCTCTCTCCCCACAAAACAAGCAAGAGATAAGTATCCTGGTGATGGGGGAACTGGGCTGTTAGGACAACTGTTAGAAAACTTATTGTCATTGGGTAACAATGTATGTGGGAGGAAGTAACATAGCCAAATATTCAGGGCTCCATGAATCCTATGAATAGGTTGCAGGCCATCTGAAGCAAAGGTGGAGGGAGACACCATAAAATAAAATGAGTCTCCCAATAAACCATTAATATCCAGCTGTGAATCACTCATCAATTCACAGAAAATCCAAGAAAATTGCATTAGAAACAAAACATTTTGGCTGATACAAGCTAATCACCATAGCAGGGCTGCACAGAGAACTCATCGGACAGTAGAAATGAGAACACACATAATTTACTATTTATATGAAATTTTAAAAATCTAAAAAGACATAAACATTTGCACAAGAAATGGGCTAATAATCAATCGCCAAATGTCCCATATTGATTAGAGTTAGTTAACTAGACCAAGAGTTAGTTAAGCAGACTAAGTTAAAACTTGAAGCTTAGAAGGGAGTTGGTGTGAGATTTTTACCAGAAAAAGCTGATAAAATTTTCAAAAAGCTGCAATAAGTACCAACCAACAGGAGATATCAGAAATGAGACTAAATGAAGATGATGTTGTGCTGTGAACGCAGAAGGAGCAGCAACGAAAGAATGAGGATCTGGAGACTTTTCACTTAAGGGAAAAACATGTTCATGTTGCAGTTATTGAATTTAGAGAAACTAACCATGGAGGTTATGGTTATGTGTCCAGCACTGCTAACCAATGTGGACACACACAAAAGCAGAAAACGTAGCTCCTGCCAAAACACGCTCAAAAATCTGGAGAAAGAACACTAACGAACACAAAAGAGACAGAAACTCAGCAGTGAACAAGGACTGAATTGTGTGCCGCAAGCTATAAAGTACAACAGAAAATAGAAAAATGGGGTGCATCATTCTTGAAGGATGGCTTCACAAAACTGACTTCATTAATTTTAGGTAAAGCTAGATCCAGAGAAATGGGCTGGAGAGCTTGGGAGCAGAGAACAGTTGAGTTATGATACTATATCCCAGAGGAACTCTCTGCTAAAAGAATGGATATTGCTTTAAGGTAACCAAAAATATTCTTGGAATTATAGGAAAAGCAATAGAACTAGAATAAATGGTATTTGTTTTATGCAAAAGGAATTGAAACAAAAATAGTAAAAAGAAGCTTAAATATGAATAAAAATAGAATGAAAGATGGATCTACATGAAAAGAAAGAAAAAAGTATGGGCAACAGAAAAATAATCATATGTATGTGGAATATTATAGATTTATGATCTATAAATAGATTACCTATTTTTGAAAGGAGAAAGAAAAGTCGTACCTTCTATAGTCATGTGTCACATGAGAAATAGAGACAAAGCTCTCTTTCCACAAAACAAGCAAGAGACAAGTATCCTGGTGATGGCGGAACGGGGCTGTTAGGACAACTGTTAGAAAACTCATTCTGGGCCTGGCAGGGTGGCTCACGCCCGTAATCCCAGCACTTTGGGAAGTCAAGGCAGGCAGATCACAAGGTCAAGAGATTGAGACCATCTTGGCCAACATGGTGAAACCCCCTCTACTAAAAATACAAAAATTAGCTGGGTGCGGTGGCCTGCGCCTGTAATCCCAGCTACTCGGGAGGCTGAGGAAGGAGAATTGCTTGAACCCGGGAGGTGGAGGTTGCAGTGAACCAAGATCGCACCACTGCACTCCAGCCTGGGTAACAGAGTGAGACTCCATCTCAAAAAAATCAAAAATAAAAATAAAGAAAACTCATTCTGGCTGGGGGTGGTGGCTCATGCCTGTAATCCCAGCACTTTGGGAGGCCAAGTCTGGAAGATCACGAGGTCAAGAGATCAAGACCATCTGGGCCAACACAGTGAAACCCTGTCTGTACTAAAAGTACAAAAAATTAGCCGGGCGTAGTGGTGCACACCTGTAGTCCCTGCTACTTGAGAGGCTGAGGCAGGAGAATTGCTTGAAACCGAACACGGAAGTTGCAGTGAGCGGGATCGCGCCACTGAGCTCCTGCCTGGTGTTAGAGCGAGGGTCTGTCTCAAAAAAAAATAAAATAAAAAAGAAAGAAAACTCATTCTGTCATTTTTCAGGACTTGTTGAACCAAGGCTGCAAAACACAACAGTTAATAATTGGCCCTGTAGCTACAGCGATCGTATAATTTATTAGCCCAACCAAGACACTCGTGTACTAATTACGCCACAAAAGCGTAAACTGGGCTGTCCCCAGCAAACTGGAGTATAAGGTCAACCTTCCTGCGCTCAGCACCACCCATGTGAGTCTCTTGGGAGGAACTGGTGCTGCAGGAAGCCAAGCCAGCTTCTGGGGCTGAGCTGAGCAGTCAAAGTTTGGGCTCCAAGGATGTCAGCAATCTCCAGTCACAGTTCAGACAACACGCTGGAATAGAAGTTCACACAACCATGCATTTAAAAGACAAAGAAGACAGAATGCAATAATGGCAGAGATTATCGTTGAGATTATCTGTAGATAATCTAGATAATTGGATAATATCTAGAGTGGTGGGATATTCAGTTGGGGAGGAGGCCTTTTGATTCCCCAGTTCAAAAATCACACTACATGCTACTGAAAGAAATAGCAGCTGCAATCATGAAATCTTTGTGGAGATACTTCTGTGGGAAACAGTCTGAGGCGAACCTACGTAGAATAACCTTTCAAGGGGAACCTTTGGGAATCACAGACAGCGAGTTTTGAACAGAAGACTGCTGGTGAAAGCATACGGTGGGCAGAGTGTGCGGGGTTTCCTGCCCAGCACCCAGGCCCCTATTCTGATGGCAGCACCCTGATTTCCACGGGGAAGTGTTTCCTCCCACCTTTAATCCATGTGGTTCAGATGAAGCTGACTTGACTCCCTGGCTCCACAGGTGGGTACCTGACTCTAGCCTGACTATGCAGGTGTTTCCATCCCACTGACTAGAACAATTGTCTTAAGGGTAGGCAAGAGACATGCCAACTGAACAGTTCCGGGACGTTTTTTCCAAACTGCTGGTGCCAAAGCATTCTTTTCACACTGTGGTTGACACTGTTGGAATGTTAACCTGGAACTGCTAAGGGGTACCACGTGGAGGCAGCCAGTCTGGGCTTGAGGCCCATATGTGGAAAATAAAGCTGAAAGACTAAATGAATAAACACCAAGTCCTCACACACCGCAAACCTAGAGCCAACTGTACCTGAAAAAATAATCCCTAGAATATTCAGTTATACAGATTTTAAAAATAGCCTTTTTGTTTCTGTTTGTTTAAGCCGATTTGAGTTGGGTTTCTGGCTTCAAACAGCAAAATAAAAAAGAAATAAATTGAAAATACAAAGGTAAAAGTGGAAATTATCAAGGCAAGCCTGTCATCTATCCTCCATAAAAATGTAACATTTTCCATTTAGACTGGGGCTATGAAACAATTTTTTTTAATTTGCCGACAGAGGAAAAATTAAAAGATGAGAAGTTAACATTTATTAAATTTCTACTGAAGAAAGATTTAAAAAAATCCATCTTATAGTACATCCTGGTTGTGCAAAGATAAAAAGTTTATCTTATATGTAGCTATTCTCTTTATGAATCTCTATCTGCTAAGTAGAAAAAATTTAACTACGAATCCAATTCTGTTTGAATTTACTCTATTATGTTAATGTAAGAGTCCCATTTAAAGGAAATGCTCTTCCAATTTTAAAACCTAAGTCATCTCTGAGTATAGAGAGAATGGATGGCAGGATAGTGTCAGTTCCTCTGGGGAGTGACTTCTGTCTTCTCTGGACTGACACTAGGAGTTGAACCATGCAGCTGAAGTGATGTCCCAGCTGGCTTCTCTCCGGGGGTGTCCCTGCTGGCACAGGGCCATCTAGGCTTCCTCTTTCTTTGTTCCACATGGGTGTGGTAGAGTTTGTAAGTCAGTCTTCTCTCAACATCCCAGATGAGCAGAAGGGAAAGACTTCATGACAAGGAGGTCTGCCTTCTCTTATTTAAACTATCTTCTCCCTTCTGGGCCCAAGTGCAAAGCGGGGAAATCGAGAAACATGTATCTGGCTACCTGATTGTTTTATGTTTTTACTTCTTCCCATAGACCCTAGGACTGGAAAGAAGCCAAGCTTTTTGTTTGTTGTTTGTTTGAATTTTATGCTATGATTTTCTTTCTAATTCCAGGTAAGCCCCAATGGTGGACCAGCTCACTCTTTCTTACATTATAGGAGAATGCTGTGTTTTGAGTCTTCCCATAAACTGTAGAAGGAGAAAGAAGCAATGTGGAAGAACAAATCATTTTCTCAGTGCGATAGCTGCTCTGGGAAAATGACTCTCTTGCTGCATAATCTTATTTTGATTGCCTTTTCTCTCTGCCTTCCAGCTGTAACAAATCCCAATATCACTTTAGGCAGATGGATGCCGAGGTGAGCCAGGGCAAAGGTCTGGCGCTTGGTAAAACACAAAAGGAAAACTCATTGGATGTTTAAAACTACACTTCCATTACACTACAGAGTGGCTATTGTGAAGGCATTTTCACATGTTATCTTAATTAATTCTATGTGTCAACGTTTTTTGAAAATAATGAACAATAGCCCTACAAGATAGATATTATTGCTTTTCTATTAATGAGATGATTAATCTCAGTAAAGATAAGAAAGTTATGCCAAGTCATAGTGTGGCAGAGCCACATTTGAATTTGAGTTTCCATTTAAATCAAAGTCCGCATTAATAAAGATTGTATATGATTCAAGGCCAGGAAAAAGGACTAATAAATTTTATGAATCAAATTTACACAGTTTCCAACAGGAATAGGTCCAAGATTGGAATCAAATCAAATAAGATAGAACAGACATAAATGTACAGTGAGAATTTAGTTTTAAAAGTAATTTGTGTATGAGAAGGATGGAGAAGGTGAGGTTTGACAGCAGGTCAGGTGGAATGGGTGTGGGCAGGGTAGTTAGTGAGCTACAAGCTCCATATGAACCATCAATCTGATATGAGTGCTAAAAAGAAACAGGGTAGCAGCATTGGAAAAATAAAGATGTCATGAGAGTGTTTTCTGAATTTGGGATTTAAAAAAAAAATAATTTCCACTTTTATTTTAGATTCAGACAGTACATGTGCAGTTTGTTACATGGGTATTTTGCGTGACACTGAGGTTTGGGGCACAAATGATCCTGCCATCCAGATAGTGAGCATAGTACCCAAAAGGTGGTTTTTCAGCCCTTGCCCTGCTTCTTCTCTCCCTGCTCTAGTAGCCTCCAGCGTCTGTTGTTCCCATCTTTATGTCCACGTGTACCCAACACTTAGCTCCCTGTCATAAGTGAGAATAGGCAGTATTTGGTTTCCTGTTCCTGAATTAATTTACTTATGTTAATGGTCTCCAGTTCCATCCATGTTGCTGCAGAGGATATGATTTTATTCTTTTTTATGGCAGTGTAATATTCCATGGTATAGATGTACCACATTTTCTTCATCCAATCACCATTGACGGGTGGATAGGTTGATTCCATGCCTTTGCTATTATGAATAGCACTGCAGTGAACATACAAATGCATGTCTTCTTGGAAGAACAATTTATTTTCCTTTGGTTATACACCTAGCAATGGGATTGTTGGTAGTTCTGTTTTAAGTTCTTTGAGAAATCTCCAGATTGCTTTCCATAGTGTCTGAACTAATTTACATTCCAAACAGCAGTGTATAAGTGTTCCTTTTCTTCACAGCTTCACCAGCATCTGTTATTTTTTTTACTTTTCATAGTAGCCATTCTGGTTGGTGTGAGAAGGTATCTCATTGCGACTTTGATTTGCATTTCTCTGATAATGATATCGAGCATTTTTTTTCTTGTGTTTATTGGCTGCTTGTATGTCTTCTTTTAATAAGTGACTGTTCAGATCTTTTGCCCATTTTTTTTTTAATGGAGTGATTTGTTTATATGTTTGTTCAATTGTTCAAGTTTCTTACAGAGTCTCTGGATATTAGACCTTTCTTGTACGGCTAGTTTTCAAATATCTTCACCCACGCTGTAGGTTATCTCTACACTCTGTTGCTAATTTCTTTTTCTAGAGAGCTATTTAAATGAAACTCCTTCATTTAAATAGGTCTCACTTGTCAATTTTTGTTTTGGTTGCAATTGCCTTTGAGGGCTTAGTCATATATTCTTTCCCGAGGCCAAAGTCCAAAATGGCATTTCCTAGGTTTTCTTCTAGCATTCTTATGCTTTGAGGTCTTATGCTTGCATCTTAGTCTATCTTAAGGTAAGGGTCCAGTTTTATTCTTCTGTATATGGCAAGCCAGACATCCCAGCACTCATTTTTTGAACTGGGAGTTCTTTCCTATTGCTTATTTTTGTTAACTTTGCTGAAGATCAGAGGGTTGTAGGTGTGTGGCTTTATGTCTGAGTTCTCTATTCTGTTCTGTTGGTCTGTGTGTCTGGTTTTGTATCAGTGACACACCGTTTTGGTTACTGTAGCTTTACAGCACAATTTTAAGTCAGGTAATGTGATGCCTCTGGCTTTGTTCTTTTTGCTTAGGATTGCTTTAGCTATTTGGGCTCTTTTTTCGTTCCATATGAATTTAGAATTGTTTTTTTCTAATTCTGTAAGAAATTACATTAGAAGTTTGATAGGATGAGCATTGAACTGTATATTGTTTAGTTTGGCCATTTTAATGATATTTATTCTTCTAATTCATGAGCATGGAATGTTTTCCCATTTATTTGTCTCGCCTATGATTTCTTTCAGCAATATTATTTAGTTTTCCTTGTGGAGATCTTTTACCTCCTTGGTTACACAGCAAGAGAAACTAGCAATATAAGAACAAACTAACCCCAAGCTAGGAGAAGAAAATAACTAAAATCAGAACAGAAATGAATGAAATTGAGAACCAGAAATCCACACAAAGAATCAACAAAACCAAAAGTTGACTCACTGAAAGGATAAACAAGATTGATAGACTGCTAGATAGATGAACAAAGGAAAAAGGAGAGGAGATCCAAATAAGCTCAATCAGAAATGACAAAGGTGGCCTTACAACCAATCCTGCAGAAAGACAAAAGATCCTCAGAAACGTTTTTTTTTAGACAGAGTCTCACTCTGTTGCCCAGGCTGGAGTGCAGTGGCAGGATCTTGGCTCACTGCAACCTCTGCCTCCCAGGTTCTAGTGATTCTCCTGCCTCAGCCTCCTGAGTGGCTGGAACTACAGGCACACACCACCAGGCTTGGCTAATTTGTGTGTGTGTGTATTTTAGTAGAGACAGGGTTTCACTGTGTTGCCCAGGCTGGTCTCGAATTCCTGAGCTTAGGCAATCTACCAGCCTCGGCCTCCTGAAGTACTGGGATTACAGATGTAAGCCACTGTGCCTGGCTGCTCAGAAACTTTTATGAAAACCTCTATGCACACAAACTAGAAAATCTAGAGGAAATGGATATATTCCTGTAAACACACGACCTTTCAAGATTAAATTAGGAAGAAATTGAAACACTGAAAAAATATCTAATTCCAAAATTGAATCATTAACAAAAACCTAACAACCAATAAAAGCCCCGGAACATATATATATAGATATATAGCTGAACTACCAGAATTACAAAGAAGAGCCAATACCAATTACATTAAAACTATTCCAAAAATTGAGGAGGAGGGACTGTGCCCTAACTCATTCTATGAAACCAGCATCACCCTGATACAAAAACCTAGCAAAGAAACAATGAGAAAAAAAAAAAAAAAACTGCCAGCCAATATTCCTGCAGAATACACCTGCAAAAAAACTCAACAAAATACTTGCAAACCAAATCCAGCAGCACAACAAAAAGTTAATTCACCAGGATCAAGTAAGCTTCATTCCAGGGATGCAAGGTTGGTTCAACATATGCAAATCAATAACTGTAAATCACCACATAAATAGAATTAAAAACAAAAACCATATGATTATCTCAATAGACATGGAAAAAGCTTTTAATAAAACACAATATCTCTTTATGATAAAAACCCTTAACAAACAAGGCACTGAAGAAACATACCTCAAAATGATGAGCCATCTGATTACAAACCACAGCCAACATCATCACACTGAACATGCAAAAGCTGGAAGCATTCCTTTAAGTGAAACAATGCAAGCACGCTTACTCTACCATTCCTATTTAACATAATGCTGGAAGTCCTAGCCAAGAGCATTCAGGCAAGAGAGAGAGGAAAAAAGGCATCCAAACAGGAAAAGAGAAGTCAAACCATCTCTCTTCACTGAAGATAGGATTCTATACCTAAGAAACACCAAACACTCTGCCAAAAGGCTCCTGGTACTGATAAATGACTTCAGTTTCAGGACACAAAGTCAATGTACAAAATCAGTAACATTTCTATGCACCAATAACATTCAAACAGAGTTAAATAAAAATGCAATCCCATTTACAATAGCCACACACAGAAATAAATACCTAGTATTATGTCCTCTGGATTTTGAAGGCCCATTCTTGAAGGGGGATTGGAACATGATGGATGACTGCACAGTTTTAGGAAGGCAAATTGTAATTCAGTGTAAAGTAACACTTCATGCCAAATAGCAAATGGGTACTTGGTAAAGGAGTGGGATTCTCACACAGAAATAAGATGAGCAGAGGCTAGAGAAACATCTGTTCTTGTATAACACATACATATCACTAAGAAAAATTCAACCAATTCAGTAGAAAAGCAGTATATTGACTGGAGACTTCCATGTTGCCCCCTCGGACACATTCTCCTCCTTTCTCCACCCTGCTCTGGCCCTGTAAGGATCATAATCACCATAATCTCTGGCCTTTGTGGCTCCTAGCAGGAGGAGAGGCAGTCAAATAATGGAAACACTGGCAGGGGATGAGAGGAAAGACACAGAGTTTATCTTTCCCATCCCCTTACACCTCTTTCCTGATGGGGCCACCTGAGGTTGGCTGCTCCCTCCACAGGTTCCATTACAACCTCTGATACTTTCTCTAGGGATTGAATCAGGGCGCAGTCACAACTCCCTTCCTTCACACCTTCCAGCCTAAGAGTGTAACGAGTAGCAGCACTGTTACCTGCTTTGGGATTCTGCCCACAACTTTGTAAATCATCTTTTTATTAAAATCTTCTCCGTGCTGGGCATGGTGGCTCACGTCTGTAATCCCAACACTTTGGGAGGCTGAGGCGGGCAGATCATCTGAGTTCAGGAGTTCAAGACCAGCCTGACCAATATGGAGAAACCCGTCTCTACTAAAAATACAAAATCGGTTGGGCGTGGTGGCACATGCCTGTAATCCTAGCTACTCGGAAGGCTGAGGCAGGAGAATCACTTGAACCCATGAGGCAGAGGTTGCAGTGAGACAAGAATGCACCATTGCACTCCAGCCTGGGCAACAGGAGCAAAATTCTATATCAAAAAGCTAAAACTAAAAAATAAATAAAATAAAATCTCCAATTGCTCAGTGTGAGTGTGCCGCTTGTTTCCTTCTGGAAGCCTAACTGATTCAATCCATGACTTTGAAGCCCCTCACATTAGAGGAAATGCAAATGGTATCTAAGCCATCTAGGAAAAGAAAACTCAGCAGCATTATTAATGATGAAAACGCCAAAAAATACCAAAGGGATATGATTTCACACTCGCCAGATTGGCAAAAGTTAAAAAACACTTGATAGTAACACATTTTGGCAAGAATGTAGAACAGTGGGAGCTCTCACAAACCAATGGTGGAAGTGTAATTTGATAGAAACACTTCAGAAAATAATTTGACATTTCCTAGAAAATTTGAAAATGTGCATAACTTACGATCTAGCTATTTCACTGGCAGGCACAGACCAGAATGTACATCGTAGCAATATTTATAACAGAAAAACTCCTGGAAACAAGCAACCCAAATGTCCATGGAGAGAAGAATAGATAAATACATCATGGTATGCTCACAAGTTGAAATACTATCTGGAAATGAAAAATAAGAAAATAAACTTGCCTGTAATCCCAGCACTTTAGGAGGCTGAGGCAGGTGGATCACTTGAGGTCAGGAGCTCGAGACCAGCCTGGCCAGCATTATGAAAGTCCGTCTGAAAAAAAAAAAAGGTCCAAAAATTAGATGGACGTGGTATTACATGCCTGTAGTCCCAGCTACTTGGAAGACTGAGACAGGAGAATTGCTTGAATCCAGGGAGGTGAAATTTGCAGCGAGCCTCTGGATTGCACCACTGCACTCCAGCCTGGGCAACAGAGCGAGATTTCATCTCAAAAAAATAAATAAATAAATAAACAAACAAATAAATAAATAAATAAATAAGGTAAAGCTACACACATCAACATAGTTGATGTCCTAAACGTAATAGTGAAAAAGAAAAGCAATTTGCAGAACATCTTCTGTATGATTCATTCATAAAATGTTCAAAGGTGTGCAAAGCAAAATGAAACTCTGTTTAAAGGAACATACATATATGGTAAATCTATAAAAATAAGCAGAGGAGTAATACACAAAAAAAATTCAAGATGTCATTTACTTCCAGTATATGGAGGCTTGTGCAGGTCTATCCAGGGACTATGAGGATTGGTAAAGTCCATCTCATAAGCTAGGAGGTATTTGAATTATTGTTTGACATTTGTGACATACATTTTAAATATTCTTTTTGTAAGTATTCCAGTTTTAACAAACTATTAAAAAGAAGTCCAAAAAGTCCACAATAAAAACTTAAGTAGGATATTAACAGATTATAAAAAAAAACAATAACACTGTTTGTAGTAGTTTAATGCTGCATGGTAGATTACCACAGACTTAGGGCTTAAAATATCCTACATGTATTATCTCCCACTTTCTGGGCACATCTTAGCTGGATCCCTTTCACAATGCCCCCAGTTTTTTTTAATAGCCCCCAGTCTATTATCACCTGCCACTGCCTATTCTGTTTCTTTTATTTCTTTTTCTTTCTTTCTTTCCTTCTTTCTTCCTTTCTTTCTCTCTCTCTCTCTCTCTCTCTCTCTCTCTCTCTCTTTCTTTTCTTTTCTTTTCTCTTTTTGTATTTTTACTAGAGACGGGGTTTCCCATGTTGATCAGGCTGGTCTTGAACTCCTGACCTCAGGCAATTCACCCACCTCGGCCTCCCAAAGTGCTGGGATTACAGGTGTGAGCCACTGTGCCCGGCCTATTTTCTTTACTATACCTATCACTGTTTGCAATTATTTGTTCACTTGTTAATTATCTGCACCTTCCCCACCTACAGCCTAAAAGCTCCGTGAGGACAGGGACTATGAAAAGGATAGCTTGCTCCCCTAGTATTCCCAGTCTCTCCATCAGCCAGGCGGAGGCCATGTGGACTGTGAGCAGAAGTGAGTCGTGTCACTTCTGGACCAAACCATTAAGAGCCAAGGTGTCTTCTTCATTCCAATTTTCCCCTGCCGCCATGATTGTTTGGAAGCTGCCTTTTTCAGGTGGTACAACCCCAGGAGAAGGAGCGTCTCCAACCTGCACCAGATTTCCATGAACAAGAAGTAGATTTTTGTCATATTATGTCAGGGAGAGAAAAAAACTCAGTTTGATTCCTGCAGTACTCCACATCCTAGTTTGACATATTTTCCTTTTCTTCATCATTGCACCTTCAATATTTAGAAGAATGTCTAGGATCTTGTAAATGCTTGCTGAGAGTTGTTGGAAGAAAAGAAAGATGGGAAGAATGAAGGAAGAGCGGGAGGGAGGGAAGGAGAAAGGGAAGGAGGAGAGAGAGGAGGAAGAAAGAGAGAAAGAAGGAAGGAAAGAAAAGAGGGAAGAAGGGAGGGAGGAAAGAACAGAGGAGAGAAAAAAGTTGCTAGTGAGGAAATTTAACACGAAAGGAGATACACATGCCTACACAGCAGTGTCCTCTCCTTCCCCATGTGCACTTCAACAGACACCAATTTGTAGCCATTAGACCTGTAGTCTAATTTGTAGTCTCACTCTGTTGCCCAGGCTAGCGTGCATTGGCACTATCTCAGCTCACTGCAGCCTCAACATACCTGGGCTCAGGCAATCCTCCTGCCTCAGCCTCTTGAGTAGCTGGGACTATAGGCATGTACCACTAAGCCTGGTTAATTTTTTTTTTCTATTTTTTATAGAGACAGGGTCTTGCCATGTTGCCCAGGCTGTATCCTAAATTTTCAGGTTATCAGTGTTAAGGTGAGTAATGAAATGTGTTATACATTATGTTCACTTATTTAAAAATCTTGTTTCACATGTATTTATTCAGCACTCACTAATGAATAAATTAGACATAAATCAACAGAAATCATAGGTTTACACATACTCTGTAAGCTTCATTGTTCATGCAGTGGAATAACTGATCCTGAACAGTGCCTCTCAGCCACGAGGCACAGACAGTTATTTCTCACAAGACAAGACAAGCTTGCTTTTCACACCATTGTCACACACAAACATATTTTGCATTTTTCAGTCAGTTGGCCTCTGCTCTTCATTTTATAACTGCCTGATGGGTTCTGGACCAGGCACAGGAGTACTGAATTGCTTTTTAATGCCCTCTTTTTATTTACCTCATTATTAAATGTATGCAGCATTTTAATGTGAAGTGCTACGGCATACTATATATGTGTTTTAGTGTCTAGTGCTCCTAATTCATTTTTAGGATCTTAAATTTTAAACTGACATGACTCTGTAACTAAGAACAGTAGAATCTGGTTGTTTTGACATCTAAATTCTTCAATTTTCTGGATGGAATCAAGAAGGGTAGTAAACTTAAAAAAAATGAATACACTTCAAAATGATCACATTGAATTTATGTGATGATAAAGCAAAATCTTAATTTGTGGTTCAAATTCAGCTTGAGAATTAAGTTGCACAAGCAATAAGAACACTGTTTTCGATGCTTCGATAAAACTCCCTTTGCTGCTTACTAGTCTAAACTAATATCTGGTCTTACATTTGAAAATGCTTAGAAAGCCTTGAGTTCAGGACCCTTGCTTCCCTGGGGGATGTAGACATCACCTTCACATTTCCAGTACCCAGAAATAGCTATTCATCTTTTCTTGAATGAAAGGTCATGTACTTTTCTGTGGCTGTCCACCAAAGTCCAGTTTTCTGCCTGTGAAACGGCTCCAGCTCTCAGCTCATTTGCTGCTATAGATGAAAAGTCAGAGATGAGCTCATTAAGCCCTTCTAAATTTGGATGAATTCCCCCACTTCTCCGGCTTCTCTTTGATAATTCAGCTCTTAGGTGCCCCATAAGGAAGTAGCCTTCCAGAATTCTATTACTGCATTTTTACAGCATCAAAAAGTTCTTTTTTTATACAAGTAGAATTTTTATCAAGGGAAAATAAGCCATCAAATTGTGAGAAAATGTTATGGAGTTCCAGTTATTATAGCAATAATTTTCAGATACAATAGTCATTATTAACAGGTTTTTTTTGGTTACATTTACAGAGCTATCTTAGTAGTAGCAAAAATATGTTTTAAACTTTAGATTTCAGGAAATAAGTCCGCATTTTGAGCTGAGATAACTTGTCCAGCCAAGTCAGTGTTTAGGTATGTCCTAGAATTTAGCATTTACTTGTCAGCTGTATTATTGCACAGTGAATGCCCGCCTCGGGGGACTTTCACTGGGCTTTCTGGGTAGTTGGATGGGGAAGGGGAATAAGCACCTTACAACTAAACAACCATCCTCCAGCACTTTCAGGAACCTCTTTTAGGTCTAAACTGGCAGGGAATGGCGGTGTTTGCTGTGAAAAGCAGGGCCACCTCCAGTTTCAAAATAGCAAAGCTGAGTCTACCCAGCACAAGACGGAGAGGCCTTGGTAACTACCTGACAACGCATGCAGGAGAGACTATCAGACCAGATTATCAGGACTTCAGATTGGAATACGATCAGGCTCTCCCCATATTGGGTTTTATTTTTTTTTCTTTTTAGAGACAGGGCCTTGTTCTTTTCCCCAGGCTGGACTGCAGTGGCACAATCATACCTCACTGCGGCTTCAACCTCCTGGGTTCAAGCAATCCTCTTGCCTCAGCTTCTCAGGTCACTGGGACCAGAGGCATGCACCACCACACCTGGCTAATTTTTGTTTTTGTTTTTGTTTTTGTAGAGACGGGGGTCTTGCTATGTGGCACAGACTGGTCTGAAACTCTTGGTCTCAAGGGATCCTCCTGCCTTGGCCTCCCAAAGTGCTGAGATGACAGGCATGAGCCACCGCACCCTAGCCAGTGCACACATTTAAATTAATCAAATCATCTGCTAGTCTCTACTTGACTGACTTTAGTACACAAAACGTCCAAGACCAATTACAAAGAACAACAAAGGATAGCAACAAATCCTTGGCATCCGTGACCTTAATTCCATCACTATAAAGCTCGGCTCATGCCGGTCGCAAAAGATTATTAACACAATTTTGGTGTCACTTTTGCTTACAGTAAACACTCAATAAATATTTGTTAAATAGATGACCCCAAAGTACTAGTTTAAAGTTCATTTTTTCAGCTACCAGTGGAAACCTACGTATTCTGGCTCAGAGAAGCCAACATATTAACACTTTGACACAATCTAGTTCATTTAAATTAGGTGACCCACTAAATTGTGTTGGAAAGGCACTGGATATGATGTCCCAGCTAAGAAACCTGGAGGTTACTGAGAAGAGAAATTTGTTATAAGGAGCTCTTCAGCCAGGGTAGGCAGAAAGCAGCATTATGGTGAAAAGCAAGTTAAAAAAAGAACGGAGAACAAGGCCAAGCTTTTTCTAGATAATCTGACCTATAGTCTGATCCAAACCATAAAACATTCTCATGGTGAGTGACTTAGCTACAAACATTACAGTTCAAGGGAAAATGCAGATCCTGTGCCCGACTACAAGCCTTCTTTGTGTTTTCAATTCTATCCTGTAGGAGAATTCTGCTATATAATTTACTCCATTCCTCCAGAGAGTTAATATGGCGGCTACCTTCTTTAGACTGCATTAAAATTATCTTAAAGTATATTTTATCTTTATAGATCTTAGAAACTCCCATTGTTTCTAAATACTAAGTTTACTACTCATAATTTAGAACAAGGACAAAATGCCTTTGTTCATATTTTCAGTCTGTCCTTCTTCCCTGGACTAACCAGTATGTGATTCCTGGAAAGAAAAGTCAGCCTGTTCTAGTTAATTATTTACTGTGAAGCATTTACATCACATGTCATACAAAGGTTTATGCTGTCCACATAAATCTCTATAACTTTCAGTGTCACATACCATAAAATACGAGACCAATTATTTTACATGTAGAAAGTTGTTCATTTTCCATATTTCCTCAGTGCTTTGGGATGGGATGGGCAGTTTCTTTAACTCAAGGTTAAACGTGTTGCTATAACTGAGATAAAAATTGGTGGTAGCATGGCGCATTTCCAGCACAAGAGCTAATCATACCACAGGTCTTTCTGTTTGCACCATTCAAAATGATTACCTTTTGTCTACTGCATCCTTTATAAGTTTCATGTTTTCATTTGTTTTATAAATGGCAAGGGTCAGGAGGTAGAATCTTAGTAACTTAGATCACCCAAGACTCCAGATGCCTTTTTAACCTTAGCTGTGAGCATGACACGCCCACTTGAGCATTGAAAAGCAGGTAGAGTGTTGAAGGCAGTGTTACCTGCGGTGATTACTGAGAAGCACTGCAGACCCATAAACAGGCCTGACCAAACCTTTGCCTTTGTACAGCAACTGGAGACAACAGCACACATAGGATAACAGAGCTAATGAGTGTCGACGTCAACAGCAATAAGGTAAGATAAAAACCTTATTCTCCCGACAGTATGATCTTAGAACAATTGGGTTATATTTTACTCTCCAGAATTCAAAGTTTTATTTTAAATTCTGCACATCACAGCCATACTAAATATCCCCTTAGACAAGACACAGAGCTGCTGAGTAAGACCCCTGCAAATCAGCAGTGCTTTTTCATAAGACCAGCATCCATAATTTATATCTGCATACAATTAGCCTGTTTACACATTTTTCCTTCCTTTTATGTGAAATATTCCACAGGATACTTGGTAATGCATTCAGAATAACCTTTTTAAAATAAAGACTCCAGGACCAAACAGTTTATAAAATCCAATACCTAATAAATACTTTATATGAATAAAAAGTGTTTTCTTAATCAGAAACAGTACATTTTATTTGAGCTAGCCCTTGTTGCCTCCCAGGCCAATGGCCTGGCATCATATGGATCTTTATTTTTCTTAAATGTATGCAGAAAAAAAAATGCTACCGTATTTCTTAGTGGTTGCTTGCACACAAATATTACAACCTTTTTTTTTTTTTTTTTAGATGGAGTCTTGTCTTGCTCTGTCCTGCAGGCTGAATCTAGGCACAATCTAGGCTCACTGCAATCTCCATCTCCTGGGTTCAAGCGATTTTTCTGCCTGAGCCTCCCAAGTAGCTGGGATTATAGGTGCTTGCCACCATGCCCAGCTAATTTTTGTATTTTTAGTAGAGATGGGATTTCGCCATGTTGGCCAGGCTGGTCTAGAACTCCTGACCTCAAGTGATCCACCTGCCCCAGCCTCCTAAAGTGCTGAGATTATAGGCATGGGCCACCACAGCCAGCTACAATCTTTCTTTTGTCCAACATTAGATCACTATAAGGATAAGTTTTATGACCATACTAAGTTGGCCTTGGGAAAGCCAACCCCTTGTACTAGTATAATACAGAGAAACAAAGAAATTAGTCAGTTGTCCAGAAATTTAGTGTTCATGCTATCAAGATTCTGAATTCCCAGAATAGAATATATTTAGCCTGATAAGTGGATTTCACTATTGGGAATGTAGGCAGCAGACTGGGAACTTCATAAATTCAGTAAGTTAGGCAGTTTGCCCACAGTGGTCTGGATGGCTAGAGGTTTGACCAAGTTGGCGCCCAGCGGCTGGGCCAGTAAGCAAGCCCTTCCTGTTGTCACTTCCATGGTCCTCCTTTCTCCTCTTTCCACTGGCTAACTAGAGCAGCATGAACCTGAGACAAAAGGAGCCATCTGAAGCAGGAACCAGGATTTACAGCAGCTTCTATGCCTTTCTAGGGTGAAGTCAGACCCTAGCCTGCCCCAGTGTTGAGCTTTGGCAATGTGAAATCTCCCCTGAGCCCTGTTACCCTGGAAAACAGTGACTGTTCAGGGAATCCTGCACCCTATTATGCTTTGGAAAAGGGCTTCCTGCAAAGAACCACTCTTCCCATAGGACTGAGATTTACAGATATTTGTCCCCTGGTGTACCTACGACAAGTTAAGACAAGGGAGACACAGACTCCCCAAATTCCCTTTCTTGACTCATAAATGAGGAGCTGAACTGCTTTCCTCTGCTGATCAATTGAAAGAAAGCTTGGTCAAGCTTCTCTTCCTCTCCCAGGTCCTTAAACTTTGGCCCTCTGTCAGTGTTAGCCAGCATGCAGCCTCTCCTGAGGACACACTGGCCTCAAGGTCAAAGATTCTCTGATCTGCGATCTGAACCAGACCCTTTTATCCCGCTACCTCACACCCAGTCCTTCCTAGACAAAGTCTTTCCTTTGTCTACTTCTCTCTATAAATGAAAACTCCTTTTTGCAGACCTAATTGTCCCAGGATGCACTCCAGTGCAATATCCTACCCCACTGCCCCGCTCAATGCAATAGTCTCTCTCCCCTCCTTCCCTTTACAAAAATCCTTTTCAATGAAAAGAATCTTTTGGATTTTAATAAAATCCTAAGACTAGATATATTTTTTCTTTGACAAGCTCCTACCTGAACACTAAGACTGTGTGTGTGTGTGTGCGTGTGTGTGCGCGCGCGTGTGTGTGCACACACATCATGAAGGGAACCTGAAAAAAAATGTAGTATTTGTGAGAAGTGTAACATTGGACTGGAAATTGACACATTCATACATTTCTTTTATTATTAACAATGGTACTGTGATTTACAAACAGATGAGAATTGTTGGAAGAAACACTTAGTGCCAATTTCCTGATGGATTGACTTCATCAGTCTGCCCCTCTCAAGCCTCACACCTGTAGTACTCAGGGACCCTCATGTACACATACGCCTCCTGGTCCCTGAGTTATTCTAGAATGGGGAAGAAAGCAGATTTACACCCTTAGCCCCTCCACATGGAGTTTGAAATTAGCCTCACCATGTGGAATTTGGCTCAACATCATCGAGCTGGGGTAGGACAGATCTTAGATCTCCCCTTGGGCATATGTGCCCCTGCCTCCAAACTATGGCTGCCCCAGATCATGTCATACGAATACAGGTCAAAATAGAGGCTCTGGGATTGATGCTTTGTCACGAGGCCAGCCTTTCTCCTGCAGCATCCCACCTAGGCCAGAACCCAGAGATCACATAACCATCCCAAGCTTAATTTTGAGCATCAAGCCTGCGCTCCCCAAGTGCCTTTGGATAAGCACATTGACATCCAGTTGCTAACCCCAGAACTCCATAAGTTTCCTCAGGCCCTTGTCCCTTCCTGGTTCTGGCTTTCTCAGCCACAGCATGTTATAAGAACTTCCAGAATAACTGTACAGACTAAACACTGCTTCCCAAAATTACCGTACATCAGGAATATTCAGCCAAACAAACAAACAAACAAAAAAAACCTGTAACATTTCCCAGTCATTCCACATCTAAACAGAAAATAAAATCTTGTAGAGACATTGCACAAAAGCCTCAGTTCATTGGAGCGATTAACAAGAGGAGAAAAAAAATGGCTCTTGAATAAAAGAATCACTAGAGTACTTAAGTGAGTTTTGAGAACTTGCTATCATGAAAATGTACATGTATAGAAAGTAACGAAGTCACAGGAAGTCTTAACTAGTAACACCTCCTAGTACTGTATCTTCATTAATTAACTCATTTATTCAGCCATTCATTTATGTATTCATCGAAATAATCACTACTAAGGTCTCTATAGATGCCAGGCACTGCATTAATATTGGGAGCTCCACAGTGAATAGGGTAGACCAAACACCTGCCCTCACAGAGTTTAAGCAAGGGAGCATAGAAAGTGGGTTTTAAATAGAAATCAGCTTACACAAATTTGATATGCACATAGATTATAGGGTAAGTTGTATTTGTCCATGCAATGAACTATAGTTACCAGCATAATGAGCTAGAAAATACAATTAGTCAGCAGGCTTCCAGCTTGAGATCTTGAGACTTTTTCTTCTTGTCACTAAAATCCACACATCTATGAGCCTGCTTTCTTAATCCAAAATCTGGAGCTCTCTTCTCTTTGATTTTGGGAAAGAAGAAACAATGCCAACACTCAATATCAGAAAAACAAATGAATGAGCATGCACGACACATCAGTGAAGGAATATAAGTGTTTTTTCTTCGACACAGTGTTGGTTTCAGTGTATAACACAAGTCAGCAGGAAGGTACTTTAAATTCCTTGACACGTATTGGAGAGTTTTCTCTCTGGATGCTGGAAAACTCATTTTGAGGATATCAATGGGGTATAAAGTTCTGCATAAATAAATACAGTTACCATTGATTATATCTTCCATTGGGAAGGGTGAATTACAAGGAGATGGCTGCATTTATTTTTCAAAATGAAAAACGAGCACATAGAGGAATCAAAGCGTCTGCTGCACCACCCTGAAGACCTGGGCTACTTTCATCATTGTTGTGTTTACTGTTTGTTTATTTATATTTACCTTGCCTATTCCAGTAAGATTGATGGCAGCTGTCTCTCATTTTCATAGCTTCCAACATACACATCCTTTATTTATTTTGTGATCAGTAATTTAAATTATTATATTCCAGACCATAACATACGATTCTGCAGCCATTTTTAGTCTTGCTTTTTAAATTCACTGGAACTGAGATTGTGTGTGTGTGTGTGTGTGTGTGTGTGTGAGAGAGAGAGAGAGAGAGAGGGAGAGAGAGAGAGAGAGAGAGAGATTCTTTATTTACAGGCACAATTGCACAAGAAAATCCACTCTGTAAGAGCAGAAATAAAAATCTGCAGAGATTAGGAGATTAGAGAATCCAAAAACAGAGATAAGAGGCAGGACCTCAAGAGAAAACTAGAAGTAAATTTTACATAAAATTCCAAAATATTAGTTCAAACCTGAACTGACTCAAATATACCAGATAAATATGGATGCATCCTGATATTGTCAGGATGTCAACAGTTCTCAAATTCCCGTGGCAAAGATTTCATAGACTGCTGGAGTGGACACATGGGAATTAAATCCAGTAGCTCTTGACTGTGAGTTTATAAATGTTTTGAAATTTTAATGCAATTTTTAACTACAAATATTAAAAAAAACCCACAAAACTCTGCACACTACTTTAGGAGAGCCCTGAAATCCTCCCATGGACAGCAGATTCAGAGAAGACAACCTTGTGCCCTTTATTTACAGACAGGAAAAACTTAAGATGCATAGTGTAAAACGGACGGGACCAATGTCACCCAGTCATGATTCCATGACTTGAAGGTACTTTTGAAATTTTCGCTACTTTTCCCCTTGGAAGGGAATAAAGTTTTACTTTTTTCAGTGGAAGAATAAGAATTTCAGAGACATTACAAAGTAGAAAATATGAAGTTTCCATATAGATAGATAATAGATGGTAAATAGGTACATAGACAATAGATTAGACAGACAGACAGAGACAGATAGATAGATAGATTCTCCTTTTTTTTTATAAGCATTAATTCACCCTGCTCATTTCCTTCATGGTAATCTAATCATGATAGAAAATAACTTTGCACATAATTTGTTTTCTGTTTATCATCTGTTCTTCTCCACCAAAATGAAAACTTCCTGTGAATGGATACTTTTTCTGTCTTATTTATTGTCATTCCCAAAAGAGAGCCTGGAATAAGCATTTTAATACATATTTATGTATTTAACAAGTAAATCTTGAAGGAGTGACGTTGACTATCTCTGAAGAAATGGATGGTAAATGACATCCTATTTGGTATTTGCTTATTGAAAAACATTATTTGTATTTATTTGTATTTTCTGATTTTTTTAAAATAATAAACATGTTTCTTTTAAAAATAAGAATAGGATGAGCATGGTGGCTCACGCTTGTAATCTCAGCACTTTGGGAGGCTGAGGCGAATGGATCACCTGAGGTCAGGAGTTTGAGACCAGCCTGGCCAACATAGTGAAACTCCATCTCTATTAAAAATACAAAAAAAAAAAAATGAAAATTCTCTGGGCATGGTGGTGGGTGCCTGTAATCCCAGCTACTCAGGAGGCTGAGGGAGGAAAATCACTTGAACCCAGGAAGCAAAGGTTGCAGTGAGCCAAGATGGCGCCACTGCCCTCCAGCCTGGGCAACTAGAGCGAGAGTCTATCTCAAAAAAACAAAAAGTGAAAAAAAGAGTAAAGGGTTATTTTTAAGTAAAAAAACATCAGGTAACTTAGAATTCCAGAAATCATTCAGCCTTAATTTCACCTTCTTGGCACAATTGAAGGAATAGTCAACTAGTGACGCTCCCCACACTGGGGCAGAGGAAAACAACAGACAGAACAAGCAAAAGCCTCCAGCCATCCATTCAGTTTAAAAGTCACGGGCTATTTTTTCAGTGCCCTTTTTCTCTCACTGGTCTTCAGTGGATGAATCATGGAACAAACACAGGAAAGGGTGGAGTAATCACTGACAGAGCCAGAGAATATGCCAAGGAAGTGACAGATTTCATCATTTTAGTTCTACTGTTGTAACACAAAACTATGCACAAAAAAAACTATTAAGGAAAGTTTTTTTATTACAACTTTAGGGAAAAAAACTCTTAAGAACATACACACACAAATGTTCCTAGCTGTTAAGAAATACAGATGACTTCTTCCCTTCTCCCCTCTCCTGATACTTTTCAGTATTTTTTAGGTTTTTCTATTGTTTAAAATGTTACTTTTTTTAATAGAAAAAAACTATTAAAATATTTCTTAAAATCATAAAATGTTATAGTTAAAAAATAAAATCCTAATTTAAAATTCTATAAAAATTAAGAAAAACACTGAGAAGTATTAAAAAGTAATCAAAATATCACAATAGGAAATGCTAAGTAGGGAGGTCAATTGTTTAACAAAGGAGAAAGATGAAATAGAAAGTGTGACCTAAAAATTGTAATTAAAAGCCAACAAATGGACTCACATGTCTAACACAGAGATATGGTGGTAGAGGACTTTAAGATGTTCAAAGAACCTTGAGAAAAACATCTGAAAATCCTGATCCCTTTCTGACTGTTGTGGAATACACTTTATATCTATTTTGGAGACCTCTGGGGTTTAAATGCTTGTTGCTGGAGCTAGGGAAATTGAAAAAGATTTGTTTCCACCTGATGTTACAAAAGAGTAAGATCTACAATATGATACACTATCAAAACCTAAGGCCATTTAAATTGAGGGGCTGCCTTCTTCGGGGAGCTTCAATCAGCTAGATCAGGAAATGCATTGGTCGGGGAGACAAAATACATTGTTGTGATACCTATGTGTCGATTATTTGTTTCTAGATCTTGCTGAGTAAAGCAGAGATAGTTACTTATGAGCCTTAGAAGGAGAGAAGAAGCCACTGAAATTAATCTAATACTGTGAAATATTAGGATTTCCCATTGTCTCAATATTACTTTCTCCCTGTCTTAGTTCATTACCTGCTGCTACAACAAAACAATAATGTATAAGGACCAGAAATCTATTGGCTCACAGTTTTGGAGGCTGGAAAGTCCAAGATTAAGGGGTTGGCACCTTGACAGGGCCTCTTTTTACCCTAGTAGAAGGGTAAAAAGAGAGGGTGAGAGAGAGCAAAATGTCAAACTTACAGCCTCGAGCTTTTTGATAATGGACACTAATCCATTCATGAGGGCTCCGTTCTCATGACCCAAACACTTCTCACTAGGCCCTACCTCCCAAAACTGTTGCGTTGAGGATTGAGTTGCCAATACATGCTTTTGGAGGGACACATTCCAACCATGGCATGTCTCTAGGATGCCATGAAAATTATGCAACGATGTGTTCTATTAGCTGTGAGAATGCAGTGATGTCTAACTAGGTTCTTGTTTTTGCTGTTGCAAATTAAAATTAATGGTACTGGAAGTCAGATGGCAACAATCTGCATCTAAGCAGCTATGACCAAGGAAAAGAAGCAGGATTTTTCCCCATGAAGTAGGAGATTCCAGATCAAATTGCTCCCCCAGAACTGTCTCTGTGGAGTCTAGCTGGTCATTTGATGAAGACAAAGAGCCTTCATCCCCTTTTTGATATTTCCTTCCTTGCGTAGAAAAAGCCACTTGCTTAATGCTCCTGGCCAACCCATAACCTCCTCCTCAACCCATCTTCAAGGGAAAGAGTAGAGGGGGAGCAACAAGCTGGAAGGATTTAGGGCAATTTTCTCCTTGTGAAAAGCAAGGGAATGGGGAATGAGGTCCTCCACACACTTAACAGTAACATTTCTCTCCACATTCATAGATTATGGACTTTAACCAAAAAACACACATTCAAAGAACTCATTTTATATGCATTAAGAATAATTGATTATTGAAACGAATCCTGCAGTGGTCACGGCTAGTATTTTCTCCAAACTAGTGTACACTACATTTTATGCATAATCACAGTTGATTTGCCTGGCCCACCAAAACCATATATCATATTCTCTTTATTACCACCATCTCTAACGCTTCATTCTATTATAGACTATATTTCAATGGCCAGGTTCTGAAAGCAAATAGCCTTTTGTGAATACGTGAGATCATATGGACCTGTTAGTGCCTATTCTGTAAATCAATGACTGTTATGCCCAAAGCAGCCTGTAGTTTTCTCAGCAATGCATTTTCTTCCACATGGGGATCAAGCCACAAATGAACAAAGACATTTTGAAAAAGTAGATATACGTACAGTTGGTATTTTCACATATTTAAAAACGAGACAGATATTTTGATATTTAGGAAGAAAGTGGTGGCGATTTCAAGATGTTTAACATTACGGTCATCGTCTTATCTTTCTGTGCCCTCCAATACAGCATACTGGTCTGAAAATAATGTGTTTAGTAAGTATTGATTAAATTTATCTGTAGAAATATGAAGACAATTCAATGTAAGATGTTTTATAAAAATGCCATTTAGACATCGTAATGCAGAACTGTGGAACAATATATTCTTTTAAATCACATTTACTGCTGTTCTTGCTTTTCTAATAAAAAACTAACATATGCTTAATTTATAAAAGCAGGAAACCAGTGTTAAAGGGTAATTTTCAAAAAAATGTAGAATCATAACTGTCATATAGATATAAAATGAATATTTTATATCAAATACTTGTCAAATATTTTATTTAGCTTTACTTTAGATTTACTACATGGAAACCAGAAAAGATGTTATAACTGGTTCAAAGAACAAGTCAAGCACAAATTTATGTGAAGTAAAAGAATATTCAAATGAATTTACAAATGGACATGAACCTGATTTTTTTCACAGAAAGGAGGGCTGACAATTCCACCAAACAGAATAAATTTGCATTTCCGAAGACAAAAAAAAATATTTTTTTACATTGCTTTCAGCTTTCTAGAATTTACAGAGCTGTAAAGTAACTTGAAGGCAACGGAAGGCTAAAATCAGATAACTCAGAAAAGTATGCTGGAAACAATGCAGCTTTCTATTGAAGATACGCAGAAATCTTTTTTGCTTATTCCAAATTTTCATACAAGAATGAAGAGTAGAAAGAATGAATGAAATAAAGAGAAAAAAGGAAGGGACGAGGAGAGGAAGAGACATAAAGAAATTTTTACAAAAGAAAGAACAACTTGCCTGAAATCCACTACACAGATTAAACCACAGATAACATTTTGGTGCGTGTGATTTTTTTTTTCTCCAGAAATAGATCTCAATAGAGTTGAACAGCACCACACTGAGCATACTGTTCCACAGGCTCCCTTTTTCACTTAAAAACGCTCTATGAGAACAATGAACATTTTCTCATGTCAGACGCTCTGGTACAACATTATCGTTTTACATATTCTATGTATGCCACAGTTTACTTAACTGATCCACTATTATTGAATATTTTTAAAAGTTTTCTTTCTAGAAATAACTGTACAAGAAAAATCTCAGGACTAATATCTTTATATATATCTCCAATATTTGCCTTAGTAATTCCTAGGAAATGCTAGATACATTTTACTGTATTTTGACAGATGTAGCTAAATTGCTCTAGAGACACGCTGTACCAATTCTAAAATCCTGCCAGCTGTGTAAAATTATGCCCATTTCTCCACACCCTTGCCAACACAGAGCATTATCATACTTCTTAAGCTTTGCCAATTTGATGGGTTAAAACTGGCATTTCTTTCTTGTTTTCAAACTGTGTTGTTCAAATTATTGAGGTTAAATTTTTGTGTTAGTTAAAATAAATTTTTTCTGAAACTTCATGGAAATATGGATAGAAGGGATAAAAGATAAAATTATTTCTTTTGTCTCTCTTCCTATTTTGGAATAGCCAAAGACCACTGACAACTAAAGCAAACAGATATTCTCATTTCAAAAAGACTGGACCAGCCTAAAATAGGACACCGAAATCCCATAGAAATTTGTCTTCTAGAAACTTGAAGGAAAAAAGAAATCAAGCAAATTGAATGTATCCGTGAAAAGAATTTCTAAATTGTGGAACTGAAAAGTAGCATCAGCATTTTTATTGGGGAGAAATGTGCTTAATAATGAAGCTTTAGCACTTCTGATTGAATTCTGATTTAGTGAGATAAAAAGCATCTGTGTACTGAATTATACATAAAGGGAACAGTTTGTAGATTATTCTTGCCTGTGTCTACTTGTATGTACTGTATAATTTAGGCCTTAATATAGTTGGAGCCCCTTCTCTTTTATTGTTCAGAGGCTGAGTGGTTACCTTTCGCCCGGTAGCATTTGGTTGACTTTATTTACATATGTCAATTGGAATGTGGAGGCTCCAGCTTTGTATATATAAAAAAAGACACAGAAGCATTTTTTAGATTTGTCCTTGATATCCTGAAAAGTTTCTAGCAAAATGAAGGAGAATGATGTGAAAATATATTATTTTATTGGAAAGGAGTCAAGAAAATCTCTAGACCAGATCCAAAAGGAACATTGGCTTGGGTTGAGAGAAACTGACTTTATTACTTCTCCTACCTCTTATATTTTCCTTCCATTTGGCTAAGCAAGGGGTCAAGGTGAAGGAACAAAACTGCGGGGAGCCTCAGGTCCCTGGGTGACTGGCAGCAGTGGTTATGGGGCTGGATGCTCAGGGAAAAACCAAGTTCACTCCGGGCTCATCCTGACATCCAGAATCACTCGACTGATATTTATTGGTGATGTTGCACATCTCATTTTACTGATCAGCTCTACCCTCGTCTTCTCCTAACTTCCAGTTCCAGACTGCTGGGATAATGGAAAGCCAGGTCTTTAGTAAATTGTACACTAATAGAAATCTAAAGTATTATGAGAAATCTGCTTGGCATCTCTAAATGAGTCAGGAATGGAGCAATTCCTCATTTACTTTGCTGAAGACACCATAATTTCTCTATTAAAATAAAAGAAAATACAGGCTTAAATGTGTCTTTAATTTGAAAGGAAAAAGCCTCATATTTAAGAATTGATCAAAATGTGGGTTCTTAAACTACATAAAATGAAAATTGTATGTTTGTTTCAAAGGGCAATATTAAAGTCTTATGCGGAAAATGAATTCCTAAGAAAAAAATATGTCAACAGGCTCTTAGTTGGAGGAGGCTGAAATATCTCACACTGTACTATTATTAATTTTATGTTAATAGGGTTTGTTAACTTAAGTTTCTACTATTACATGTGCTTTGTGGATTTTTTAGTTGAAGGATTAGCTCTGGCTTATGGCCTCTAATTGGATATTGTCTAATTATTAATATTCATTTTTCCAGAGGGATTTGTTTCACAGAATTAAAAAACTTGATGAGTCGACGGAGTTACTACTCCCCTCTGACTTATGAGCCTGAAAGAATATGTAATTCAAACATGACCCTCATAAACAACCCCAGTATCATTATTATAAAGCAGGGCTCAAAGTTCTGCGTCTAGTTCTTGCTCTTCAGAATATCGAGTAAGATAGGAATTACTGACTCAGTAAATCCCACAAATTCCTTTGGTAAATTTGTGGCTTACTGTGGATTCAGCCGTCTATCAATAGATCTATGTTAAAGTTTTTCTGTGTTAAAATTTGAGTAGGAAAAGAAGGAGCTATGTTTTCTTCTCCTGATGGAAGAGAAAATTCTACTGAAGAAAATTTATCCCTTTATCACCAAAATACAAATGGTCTAGCCTCAGCATTCGAAGACAGAACAATCCCTCAAAAAAGGACAGCTCTGTGGAAATTCACAGCCTTTTTTCAGAACTGATAATAAAAAAAGAAGAAAGAAAAAATTGGTAGTCTGGGAAGAAACTTTCATAAATGTGATGAGGAAAATCAACCAGGAGAAAATCACAATAGTCAAGATGAATGATGGACAAAATATTCGTGAGACTTTTATCTGGGAAAGGCAAATGTACATGTCTCCATACAATGATACATCTCATTGTCCATGATCAAACATAGTGAAAGGAGAAGAAAGAAAGATATCTCTCATGATAGAAATACTGTGCTTGGTTTTTATTTTCACGTGATCTAAGTAAAGCTCTGTGAATTTCTTAGATCAGTCACTTAGAGGAAGTGGGAGCTCGCTTCATAAATTCTAGCCGATAAGATGAAAAGATGACAGGTCTTTACAACTTTTTCGTGATGGGTTTTAAAATGATTTTTTTTAAATGGCTTTTCAAAAGCTAGAAGTGATCTAATAGCGATGGAAAAAGTCAATTTACATGCTATGCATAGAGAAAATATCAATGAGGCTTTCTATTAATATATAGGTTAAAACTTAACTTTTTCTCCTAATTGTTTTAATTTCTATACATCTTCATTTTTCTGTTGGAAGCCTCGTAGAGGTCAAATCCAAATATATCTGTATTCATTCCTCCAATGTGTACCAAGAACCACCTGCTCTTTGTAAAGGACCGTGAGCCAGTGTCAACAAGCCTGGATTCAGTCTGGGATCATGACTGATACATACCAGAGTGACCTGAACTTCCCCCAAAGATCTTGGAGATTTGTGAGAAGACTTTCAATAATATATCTGTAAACTGTATAGTAACCCATCTCCAGATTTAAGAATTTTCAGAGGCTGTCATGTCTCTGCGGGATCTCATACATGTACTTATATGTGTGTCTGTCCACTCAAATTGTCCTAGCGTCTTGTTTTGGAATGTGGACCCTTTAGAAACTGAATAATGGAAATCTAGAAAATGAATCATCACCTTAGTTAGAAATTTCACTACTGCCAATGTGGATTTGAATTTTATATCCATAGAGCCAAATATTCTTTCTTGGCAGTTAGAGGAAACTGGCCTCTCTACACCTTTGGTGGCGCCTGGTCCAGGATCCCAGAATTGCCTGCTATCATTCAGTCCCCTGAGCCACACAAGCAGGATGACGCCCTCACTCCTGTGTGCTTCCTGGCCCCATCACAGACCAGGAGAGCAAAGTGCATTTCATGCACACATGTCAAGACCATCTATAAATAGATTTACATCAACCCAAGGTTCAGACTCTTAGAAAATGGTTTTTTCTAATGCACGGCTCCATTTGGCCTGACAGTAGTTATCAACCAGCTGATGCTAAGAGATTTAATTCTACAGATCATGAATGTTGAAGTCACTAGAAATGAAACTTCTTGTTCTTAGCTGGGTGAAGACCGCTATAGACTAATTGTGGCAAATTAGGGCCCATTAATCTCGTGGTAACATTTCATTTTTCTCACGCTGACCCCACTCATGCCATGTAGTGAGTGTCCTTTCATGACAAGGATGTACTCCGTGTCTACCAGTTCAAAAATGACAAACCAAACTTCAACATTCTATTCCTTTCTTTTTAATATTTTTAAAAATGCACATGAATCCAAAACAAAATAAAAACTAAACAACAAAAAGTGCATATGGATCTAATATTAGACAGAAATATATTAGGATAATATAATGATATTAGAAGAAAATATAGTAATATGTGTATTGTCTCTGGTTACTTGTTTTGAAATTGCAAACAATATGCAATTTTAAACACAAATGTTAACTAATAAAAATATTTCTGTTTACACTCTAAAATTGCATATAACACGTTATATTTCATTCTATAGAAAACCAAATGGCTGTCATGCTTGTAAGTAGTGCTTTTGATTAATAGGGTACTATAATGCCAATAAACTAAATTTGTTTGCAAACATCTTGAGATATGCAAGTCAAATATTTCAAAAATCCTTTTATGTTTTGTAGAATTTTTTAAAAATACTTTGCCCAGGCCGGGCGCGGTGGCTCACGCCTGTAATCCCAGCACTTTGGGAGGCCGAGGCGGGTGGATCACGAGGTCAGGAGATCGAGACCATCCTGGTCAACA
>NW_016107321.1:9160175-9234467 GCF_001604975.1 Cebus imitator
GCAGGAGAATTGCCTGAACCCAGGAGGCGGAGGTTGCGGAGAGCTGAGATCGCGCCATTGCACTCCAGCCTGGGTAACAAGAGTGAAACTCTGTCTCAAAAAAAAAAAAAAAAAAAACTTTGCCCAGATTCAGAGAAGTCTGAATTTTAACCTTTGGGTTAATTTGTATGTAAGTACTCAACAGGCTGGTCCACAGGGTAATCTTTTTAATCCATAGTTATGTTCCCAGGCTTCTCCTTCATCACCAATTACTGTTATTTGTGATGAGATTATGTATATATTTACAACAGAGAAACAAAATTGTTCTAGAACAACTTAATCCATCCTCTGGCAGGTCTCCTCAGCTACACCTCTTGTCCCCTGCAGACATCTAATGTCCTCTTGTGGCATGGTTAGAAGGGTCCTACACTTCCACTGCCTGCCGTCTTCCTGCAAGACCAAGTAGCAAAGAGATCCAGAGTAACCAGTCTGGAGGCCGTCTGTAATTTCCCCACTGGTAAAATGGGGGTAATAATAGAACCTATCTCAAAGAATTGTTTGTAAAAGTAAATGAATTAACATAATCTGGAGCTTTGAGCAGTGTCTGGAAAATAGGAAATACTTTATATATAATTGTTTCCTAATGACAGAAACCTAAAATTCCAGATTGTATTTGCTGAGAAGGTTCAAAGATCATGGTTAAGAATGAGAACTCTGGAGCTAAACAGTGTTGATTCAAATTCCCCACTTTTTTCCTTATGAGCTGTGTGATCTTAGGGAAGTTTCTGAACCTCTCTGAATCCCAGTTTCCGCTTGTATAAAATGAACCTAACTACAATACCTACTTTACAGAGTTGCTATGGGGATTAACTCAGTTATTATATTATCTAATGACAATGCCCATAATGTATAATCACAATGCTCATAACAGATAATAAATGCTGTGTAAATGTTACCTGCCATCATTATATAGTGCTATCTTTAGTACTGTCGTTATAAACTCTTCATAATCCTCCAGCTCTCACCCAAAGTCTTTTTTTCCAGAGGCAGCCATGGCCAGATCAACTCTTCCATCTGTTCCTCTTCCCATTGCGCTTGTCATTTTCTGTCTATGATAATTTATAAATGTCTCTCTCATGAAGCTCCATGAAGGCAGGCAGCTGGATATGATCTATACTCACCATTCTTTCCCCCAAGCTTGCAGGGTATGGTGCATGGTCAGTACTCAGTACATCTTTGTTGAATGAATAAATAATGAATAAATGGTATAAAAGGCTCTGATTTCAGTGATTAGTCTGGCTAACTTGAATATAGATTCCATAGATAAATGTGGTACCAGACAGGGCGTGGAGTTATGAGGTTAGAACTTGCCCTGACTCTAATCCAGCAACCATTCCTGCCCCTGCCCCACACCGCATGCCCCTCCACAAGGTTGAATCTTTTCCCTCATGCTACAGATTCAGTTTCCTCCAGAGTCCCTCTCGTTTCTCACTCACAAAGCTGTGTGATCACTCACGACACCAGCATGCTGCTGTGTTTTAGGATCTCATTGTAGCCAGCAGAGGAAGACCAGCAGGTTAGAAAATCCAGCTTAACTGAAATGTGAACCTTGCCAGATTCAAATTACAGAGCTAGACAAAAATGCTAGCATCTCTCTACCCAGTAAAATAGGCCAGGGTTAAATTATTAAGCTAAAAGATATTTTCACAAAAACCACAATAGAGAGGAAGGAGAAGAAAATATTTGTTGAAAGGCTGTTCAGCAGAAAAGCAAGGAGAATAGGAGTCTCATTTTCATGAGCATCCAAAGTGCAGTAGGTATAAAACCATACAGTTAAATTACACAACACCGACACTTTAAATCGTGCATACATACATACAAACAGGATGCTTTAAAAAAAAAATGTAACCTTATTTCAAATCGTCAGTGCTTCCCTCCAGAATAAATTTAACAATTTAGTCCTTACAACCTTGGCACAGTTTCTATAAAAGTATAAGCAATTTTAGTCTCAATTGTCAGATACTAAATATACAAACTATATTTAAAATGTCTGTATTTTAAACATTAAAGTGTTTCTTACCCTCGCAAATCAAATAAATGTGAAATTATATCTCAAAACAGGCTATCTTGAACCTGTTGGTCATGCTTTTGTTGGGTTGGCCAGATTTAACATTTCTGATTTAACCATCTCACAAAGCCAAGTTTTAAAAAATATTCAGAATGCTTGAAATTATCTACAACGACCCGGCCAATTGAGCACACAACAAGCTTTTGCCTAATTCTTCCAAGTTATTGTTATAGAAGGTTTTGGAGTTTATGTTTTTGTTTTACTGGCACACATTTTTATTCTTACTTCACTCTAACATCCAATTTTTGCAATCTTCTATTGCTCTAAGCTATCGGTAATAATCTATAACGCATCAGGATAAGTAACTGGTTATAAGAATTGAATGATTAATAGCAGTTAAATATAAAGTTCAAACCGATTACCACCTTTCCTCTTAACAATAATTAATTGAAAGAGTTTAAACAGACATTGACATAGAAGAGGAAATGAATTTTGGATTATGTATTAAAAACATAGATTATTGACTCAGCAGACCATAATGAGCCTTTCATTATCTTCAGGGGCTATTGTATGAAAACACATTTGGAGAGTTTTTTAAATGAATACTATTGACCTGATAGACCACAATAGTTCCAAAGAGGGCATTAGTATCCATCTTCAAGCAAGTATTTATATTGTTTAAAACCATTATTGGCATTTGCGCATAAAATCTCTTTCACCTTTAGTGCAGAGGTTGCAGAAGGAAGTAGTCTAGTTACATTTAGTTAGAAAAAAAGTTAAACTTACTCTTCCTTTTTCAAAGCAATGAAACTATATACTATAATAGATTTATTTTTCACTAGATTGTGTTGAACACTTTGGTTCCTTTTATTTAAACGTGCTTTTAATGCAATCGAATGCCAAAATAATGTAAAGTAGTCTTTTTGGTAAGAAAATTAAATTGATCTTCACATTAACTTGTTGAGTGTTTAGATTTCGTCCTTGTGGTAACAAATTATTTGTGCCATCAATGACTCAGAGTGAGAAGAGATCCAAAGTTATCTTTAAGATCAGCCCTGACCATTGCTATGTGGTTGAATTCATTCTTATTTCAAATTTTACCTGATGTATGCCTACTCATCTGAGGAACAGAGCAGCTCAGAAATTCACTGCTTGATGCCTACTGTGTACTGAACAAATGGAGACAATCTGCTCTTGGTATTTGACAAATCCGCGATGCTGGTGGCTTGAAAAATAGGTTGCTGAAAGGAACATAATACCCATTATAATTCAAAAGTATTCTGATATGAAGATGTGGTATATGCTTTGAAAGACGGAAAGCCTTTTAAAGGCAGAGTTTATGCCTTTGTAGTTTGGGTTCTCTGATTGCAAGCATCAGAAATGAATGCGGTTAAATGAAGGAAAAGCAAAAATTTTTTGAAAGAGTTAAGAAGGAACTCACAGAGAGGACAAAAGAGAAGGCAGAAAGAGAAGGTTTGTAGTAGACAGGAGTCATGAAGCACTAACAGGTGTCAGAGGCAGGAAATGCTCAAAGGTCCTCCTGCCTCAACACTGGAATGAAGTTCTTGTCAATTGCCTGGTGGAATGCCACTATCTTCAGCCTATCACTCCAGGAGGGAGTGTCTGATTGACCAAGTTTAGGTCAGATGCCTGCACTTTGGATGCTCTGGGGTGGTGATAGAAAAAAATATGGAGAACCAAGCTTCTGGGGAACCCTTTAACTTCTGTATAATAGGAGAAAACTTCTTTGATTTACAACCCTAACAAGATTTCAAACAGTGAAGGAGAGTTGATGCTTATTAGGAAATCCGGGACTCCTAGAAGAAAGAATGAACATTAAACGGCCAGAAATGTCCACACATAGTAGATACTCAAACATGAAAGACTAAATGACTAGGAAAGAGTGAAGGAATGAACAATTGAACTGTTGTAAAGGAAACAATGAAAAACCGTATTTTATTCCATTCCTTTCAAATGTAAATCATAGAATGGCAACATAATCACAGTAGGAATTAAAATATTTCTTATCATTGACCCAGAGGCATTCCAATAGCTTTCAGTAAAGTAAATTTATGCCCATCGAATCCTATCCTCTAATTTACTTTCTTTGTGAAATAAGGGAAAATGGACAGCTTATAATATTGATTCCTGAAAATCTTAAAAATGAAACAGATTTATAATAATAATACATTTAAAAGAAGGATTATGACTTTTGTTTAAAAGTTTAATAATATTACTCACAGTGTTAAGAATTACGTTTTCCCACCATATTTGAATAAAGTAAGCTAATGTTCTCCCTTTTTTAATAATGATGGTAATATATTGCTAACGCTGTTATAAAATTATGCTACAAAGAATCCCATCTTTTAAAATCTTTATATTGCTTCATTGCTGAAATGTCTTAAGTCATTTTCCCATCCTGATGGTGACACCTGGGTATAAGAGTAATAGAAGAAGAACCGGTGCTTACATCACATAAGAAACCGGTCATTCTTTACAAATCAGCACCCAACGAGAGGGGTATGCTATAAAATACTAGGACTGTACATTACAAGACAGAAAATTTGTGTCTTAATATGTGAGTTACTTATGCGCCAATTTATTTTAATAGAATTTCTATTATGCACTAAGTCCTTGTTCCAGAAAACCAAATGTAAGTTAAAATACAGAAGAAGATTGATGGAGGGGAGAGGAAACTGGTAATATCCAATGGGAAAGGAGTAAATACAGAGAGAACAACTGAATCTTACTGATCCCCAAAGATATCTATCTCTACCAGGGACACCATACCCCAAATAAATAGCATATGGTCCCCTATCCTCTAAGAATGTATTTTTCTGAGATTTTCTTTTATTTGCCTTCTTTTCAATGTGGTAAAATTCTGCTTCTGCTGTAAATTTTTCATTCTGCTCCCAGACAGAGATATCATAAGTCACCATCCACACAGTTGCTCAAGTGATCCTTGCTTCCACTCTGTCCTCGCTGCAAAAAACTCCATTGCCAATAAGGTTTAGTTTTGCAGATCTTAAATTTTTCATTTTTCCTCTATCATTCTTTCTTGTCCCATACTCTCTGGGTCCCTCTCAGCACTCTTCTTGTTTTCAGTCTTGCTCCCTCAAATTCATTCCCAAATACAAATTTGTGTGTACCACTCTCCCATTTTAAATTCCTCTGTGTGTTTCCACTGACCCAATCTCAAGTCCAAGTTGCTCAGATGCCTGACGTGCATGGTGTCTTTCCACTGTCCCCACTGAACTCCTCACCAGAGCTCTCAGATGTCCACTCCTGCCTGACACTGGTGCCTATTAGAGCTTTCCTTATTGATTTTTATGGGATGGGGTATTGGTTCGAATAGATGCTGTGGCAAGACAGGAAAAAGGATTTATTGAAACTCTTAGGACTCAAGGAATCCATGCACCAGGCATTCTTCATTGCTTGGGGACTACATTTAGTTCAGTCACCCATTTGGCACTACACTGTTTGAACTGATTTGAGGACAGCAAAGTCCCCATTGCTGGGTTCTCAGTGAGGTACTAATGATTTTCTTAAATCCTAGAACCTAAATTAATGAGTTAGTGGCACCAACATGCCACTTACTTTTGACTTTTTTTATATATAGCAAGTTAAATCAAAAACAACTAAGCAACAATGCTAGATACTATGAAAGAAAGAAGATAGATTCTCACGCCAATTAGAACGGTAATCATTAAAAAATCAGGAGACAACAGATGCTGGAGAGGATATGGAGAAACAGGAACGCTTTTACACTGTTGGTGGGAGTGTAAATTAGTTCAACCATTGTGGAAGACAGTGTGGCGATTCCTCAAGGATCTGGAACTAGAAATACCATTTGACCCAGCAATCCCATTACTGGGTGTATACCCAAAAGATTATAAAACATTCAGCTACAAAGACACATGCGCATGTATGTTTACTGCAGACACATTTACACGGATATTTATTGCAGCACTGTTCACTATAGCAAAGACTTGGAACTGACCCAAATGCCCATCAAAGATAGACTGGATAAAGAAAATGTGGCACATATACACTATGGAATACTATGTAGCCATAAAAAAGGATGAGTTCATGTCTTTTGCAGCAATGTGGATGAGGCTGGAAATCATCATTCTCAGCAAACTGACGCAAGAACAGAAAACCAAACACCACATGTTCTCACTCATAAGTGGGTGTTGAGCAATGAGAACACATGGACACAGGGAGGGGAACATATCACACCAGGGCCCATTGTGCAGGTCTGTTACATAGGTATACACATGCCCTGTGTATACCTCTGTAATATACATGGGGTGTGTGTATACCTATGTAACAGACCTGCATGTTCTGCACATGTACCCCAGAACCTAAAGTATAATAAAAAGAAAGAAAGAAAGAAACAAAGAAAGAAAGAAAGAAAGAAAGAAAGAAAGAAAGAAAGAAAGAAAGACAGAAAGAAAGAAAGAGAAAGAAAGGAGATAGGCAAGAGATGACCCCTTCTGTTGAAGAGCCTAAACGTTCTTTATGGTACTACCTTGGAATCCCAAAAATCTAGATTATCTCATTTTGTAAATCTTTTGATTCATCTATAAGCAAGCAGGCATGTAGAAAATGAAAGAATTGAAATATTCAGCAAAAGTTCTGAAGAGTTTGGCAGTACAAGAAGTATTTCTATAGGTGGGATAAATGGTCATCTCTTTACTACCACCCATATGCAAGGGGTTTAATCGTGAACTTTAAGAAAACAATTTAAAATCTGAAAATGTATTTCCCTGGTAGAGGATCTAGGTTCTCTTTACTTCCAAACCAACAAGTTTTTCAACAGTACGGATAATGTAATTTCTGAGAAATTTTACAGAACTTTCTGAGCTAAAAAAAAAAAAAAAAAAAAAAAAAAAAAAAAAAAAAAAAGTAACTAAAAATTCCGACAGATCTGTTTGGGTTTAAAAGGTAACAGCAGCTCTTGGCTCAGCTAAACTGTTAAAAGTTCTTATTGCTAGAACTCTTTTTCATGCTGAATAAGTGGAAGCATTTTCACAGATTCTCAGGTTTCTCTCAATAAAACTGTTTGAAAATTCAAAAACAGAGCTTCTTAGTTGTAGTTGAGAATTAATTGTTCACACTAGATTTGGGCTAATTTGCATGAATTTCTTTTTCTTTTGGCCCAGTGCAGTTATTGTTTAATTTCCAAAAAATAATATTTCCTTATCATGTAAAACACAAAGAGAGGTTCAATCAGAAACTTCAATTTTTAGAACAATCACAATTTTCATTGATTTATCTCCCCAGAACTGAGAAAAACAGTTCAGTGTTTTCTATCAAGGCAGCAAAGTGTGGATTTTGATTGGACATAGAGGGAACAGCTCTGTTTCAAGATCTCATTAAAAGCCACCTGCTGCCTTAATAATGATAGCATAATTAAAATGCTATTTCCAAATTTGGTATTACTTAGACATTGTGGACAGAAAGAGAAAGCTGATTAAAACTATCTAATTTGAGACTAAGGTAGCAATTTGTGGAAAGAGTGTCTTGATTGTGTTTGACAAATGCAGTAGGAAAATACCAAATACATATTTTTGATTTGGAAACGAAATGAGCCTAGTTATCCAGCCATGAACCCAGACCATGATATCACCTACAAAGCAGCCCTTTACTTCCCCTGTTTTATTCTCCCTTTGACAGGAAACTTTCCTTAATTTTTATTTTTATACTAAACCAACTAATGATTTTCTAGAAATGATTTTTTTCAGAAGAACTGAATTGGCTGTATCCCAAGATAATTATTTCAATAATAAAGGCGTGGAGTTGTGACACAGGAATAAATTAGGAATTAAGTAGGGGAATCATGGAAGAACTTGTTGTCCCAAATGAACAATTGCACTAAAACTTCAATGAAGCCAACATTTCTTTTGTATTGAAGTGGCAGACCTTATAAATAACACAGGAGCAATAATCAATGGATTGTCAAATCAACTAATGCAATATTTATTAAGTGCAAGGCACCGTTTTAAATGCTGTGAGTGGTGCAGAGATTACTTTGTCTGTCTATCTCAAAGTCTTATTCCTTCCAAGGTGACATCCGCAGCCCCTCAACACCACAGCCTCACATCTCTGTGACCTCCGCAGCCAGGCAAGTTGTTCTCCTGTGCCAGCCATCACACAGCCCTCTCATGTCTTCATGATGTTTGTTCACTTTGGTTTTTGTACAGGTTTGCACTTCTTTAGATTCCAGAAAATTCCCTCCTCCCCCACCTCCTTCCACGCACTGTGACTTTCCATTGTTTTGTGACTTAGACTCTGGAGCACACTTCTCTCTCTGTCCACCTCCTCCTCTGGATTACACAATATAATCTTAAAGACCAACTCAGATGTCATCTTTTCCAGGGACTCCTGCTAGCTTAGAACAAAGCCCCCCCCCACCGCCCCCGGGCTCCCACAGAAGCCTGCCCATAATCCCCTCATTATGATATGATATTAATAATGACAGTTAAGGTTTACCGAGAGCTTATTGTGCACTGAACACTGCTCTAAGTCGTTTACATAGGTTAACCCATTCAATTCTTACAATAAGCAGATGAGCTAAAGAAATATGACTTCCATTTTAGAGAACAGGAAACTGAGATATAAAGAGGGTAAGTAATTTGCTCAAGGCCGCACAGGTAGCCTGACCTCAGAGTCCACTGTTAATGACCAGGCTCCATAAAAACATTGACCTAGGCATAGCAAACCTCTATCACTACGGGACCCTCCTGCTCACTCTCTCTGTCCATATTGCTACAATTTCCTTTAGGGCAGAGACCGTGTGAAATATATCTTTTTATCTCAAGCATCTACGGCACAGCACTAGCTGTAGTATGTGCTTAATAAACACTTCCTGAAGTTTAAGTGAAAACAAAGTCCCCAGACTCAAGCAAAGGGCAAGGTACACATATATGAAAAATAGAATAGTTATTATGTGTTTAATTCTCAATACAGTTTTTCTTTATCTCCTTTATGACAGTCTCATACATATGTTAACAAGATACGGTCCAAACTACATCCCAGGGAGGCAGGCGCCAAATTGACTAGCCTCTGCTGTTCCTGGAAGCTGCACTTGGCTTTGAAAATCTACAGTCATTTTTCAGGTAACTGACGTCAAGTGGAAATGTGTTGGGGTAGAGGTGGTCTCAGCCATTTCAATCACTGTCAGAAGTGAAATTCAGGGCAACTAACAGATATATATCCCTTGTCTTTTACCGGTGCTTTGAAAATTGATCTCTAAAATGCTTTGACTTGAGGTGAAAGTAGCTGTATATCATAAAAGCAGCCTTGCAAATATCCTTTCACCCAAAGTAAGTAACAATTTTCAACGGGCAAATAGGAAAGAAAACTTATCTTTATTTTATGATCTTTGGCTGTTGGAGTAGAAAGCAAGCTGGGGGAACTGCTGTATTTCTGTTTGTGATCGCTCGCTCATCTGGATTAGTTCTTTATCTCATACGTGTTTTTTTATGATTTCATGCATCATCAATTTACTCATCTTCTCCCCTTCCAGGCTTTAATAGACTCCACAAGAACAGAGATGATACCCAAGGAGGCACCTGGCGTGCAGTAGGTACTTAATGCATACCTAAAAGAATATGGATGGATCTGGCATATTTCCCTAAATAGGTGTCAGTTACCCGGGATCGGCCTGAAGAGCAGACCTAGGGGGTCCGTTTTCCTTCAGATAATAAACAGTATTTCCAACCTCTGAGATGATAGTGAGAGAAGAAATTGGATTAGGAGCGTTGGTAACGAGTCTACGACTTAGAGTAAAATTCATACATTCACATGCCGGTGTTCTGGAACTCATTCTCAACTGAATCTAGTAGATAAAGTAGCATTTGATAAGCACATATCAAAAGAAGGCCTTGTGCCAAAATTGAAAATAAGAGGTGGTCCCAGCTCCAAAGCTGGCCCTAGTGTAGGACAAGTGAGGCCCTATCCTCAGCCACAGATTTTAACAGGGTTCCAGGAAACTCTCCTCCCTAATCAAGCACTCATCTCATGCAATGTTTTTTAAAAAACAAAATTAATGCAAAAATCAATGATGAGCAACATACCAGCATTTTAAATAAAGACAGGATCAGAAATAGGACTGTGCCAAGCCATATTGGAGCCTGAGGCAAAAAGAAAATTCAGTAACACTGATCCCATCTTTACTTAAAATACCGAAATGTTGCTCATTATGGATTTTTTTGTGTTAGTTTTGATTTTAAGATATTAAATTTAAAAATGACTTCCTTTGATGAGGGAAGGTTTTCCTTGCCCCTTCCATGCCCCAGGATACTGCTGAAGCCGCCTCACCCTCATCCTGGCCTTGCCCAGCACGTGAGGCTCTCACGGTGAAGTCAGACAGAGAGCAAATGGAGCTTATTAAAATTAAATGATCCTATAGAGGAGGGCTGGGGATGCTGCAGGAACTCAGAGCACCTGGTCGGTCCATCAGGAGGAAACGGCAACCTGGGAGTTGCTACAGTGAGTTGGGGTGGAGCCAGGGCACCCATGAGATAACGGCATGGTGGGTGGACGGGAATGGGCAGAACATGATGAGGTAATGGGGGGAAGCCCAGGCCAATCTGAAGCCCAGATTCATCAGAGGGAAACCTGAGCAACATGGCGGCAGGGAGTGGGGAGGCTGGAGGGAAAGGAAGGCAGCTCCCCGGTTGGCCTAACTTGCCACACGGAGGCTTCAAACATCCTGCTCCCTGTTATCTCCTGGGGTCCTGGATCTCTCACTGCCCTTCTGTGGCTTGGGATTCCAGCTGCAGGACAAACCCCAGACCCATCAGTGTTCTGTGTACTACACCTAGAGAGACAACTCCCATGACAACTAGCTCCATGCTAAGGGAGCTTATGTTTGGGCCAATTACATGGTCTCCCTTTCAATTAGGGAATATATTTTCACAGCGATTTTCTAGAACCATGACTTAATCCAGAAATGTGGTTCCATACATGGGAAATTTGCTCAATGTAGAAAACTTGAGGGCAGACGGAGGCTTAGTGTATCCACCGCAAGACACCCAGATGTCCTATGCAAAGGGCCTGTGGCTGGAACCTGTGTTATAGAGACAGTGGACCCCAGAGAGCCAATTCTAATAAACTATCCCTGAGTGAAGAGTACGCATTCAACACAATGGCAGGGGCGAGGTGAGAAGAGAAAGCTATGCAGGATGGAACTTTCTCTTTGTCTTGGGAAGCATGAGACACACTAACGGGATGAGACAGTTTAAGTGGCAATATTACTGGTATAGATAATAAGGCCTGTAGCATTTGAGGGATGGGTTAAAGAAATAACCAGTGATGACACTCAGTTTTTGTTCCTAAAACTCAGAGCGGATTATTGAAAGCCTTTCTCATCTGGTTTCCAAGCCCCCTCACTCACCTTGCTTCTCGATGCCCAACGTCACAGCCTTGCATCCTTTCTCAGTCTGCTCAGCACTCCCCAGTCCCCATGGGTCAGCCATGGCTTCACTCATGCTGTTCCTTCTGTGCCCTGAGCCCTCTGGGAAGCCCTCCAGTTTCCTACCCTCCAAAGTGACAGAGCTAATCCCAGCACCCTCCAGGGCCTGACCTCAGTGTGATTCCTCCTATCAGGAGTGTCACACTCATTGCATGTTGTTTCCATTTGTTGTTAATGCAACTCACCAGTTTCTTACGCTTTCCATGTATTGAATGCCTGGGATAGCACTGATTGAAACAAAGTGGTTTAGTTAAATTAATTAACAGACATTAGCAAAGAAAATTTAAATGATTGGCACGTTACATTATTAAAAAGACGAAAAAGGTTAAATTCGTTGGAATGTTTTCATCTGGAGAAGGCAAGCTAATTTACTAACAATGATTTTCTGAACATTGAGTGGAAAAACCTGGATTGTTCTGGAGTCTCACAAAACCAGCAAACTCTTCGTAAATAGTGTTACTCTCAAAGCATAAGATAGGTTCGTGGAAGATGTTTCAGTATATAGTGTATTACTCAGAGTTCTCTAGAGGAACAGGACTAATAGGAGATGTATATATAAAAGGAAGTGTATTAAGGAGAATTGACTCACACAATCATACGGTGAAATCCCACAATAGGCCACCTGCAAGCTGAGGAGCAAGGAAGCCAGTCCAAGTCCCAGAACCTCAAAAGTGGGGAAGCCGACAGTGTAGCCTTCAGTCTGTGGCTGAAGGCCCAAGGGCCCCTGGCAAACCACTGGGATATGTCTAAGAGTCCAAAAGCTGAAGAACTTGGAGTCAGATGTTCGAGGGCTGGAAGCATCCATCAAGGGAGAGAAAGGGAGGCCGGAAGGCTCAGCCAATCTAATCCTTCCACGTTCCCCTGCCTGCTTTTATCCCAGCCACACTGGCAGCTGATTAGATGGTGCCCACCCAGGGCGAGGGTGGGTCTGTCTTTCCCATCCACTGACTCAAATGTTAACCTCCACTGGCAGCACCCTCAGAGCTACACCCAGGAACAATACTTGGCGCTCTTCAGTCAAGTTCACGCTCAATACTAATTATCACCTATAGCCTATTTTTTTTTCCAAGCACCCACCCAAATCATGAGAAAGCTCAAGGCGGTGGAAAACTCGGTTGTCAGGAATCTTGCGACATGAACACCAAAGTCAGGAAACAAACACAAAAAGAGTTGACAGCATTTAAAACCCACATTGTAGGCCCCATCTTTACTTCCTTCTCCTAAATCGCAAGCCAAGGGCACAATGGAAGTCTTTACTTGAAATCTTCAGTCATTTGTCACTGCTTTATTACAATATTAGCATTGTTTAAAACACCGATGTATTTTTTTTTTGGCCGTGGAAATGGATGTGTAAGTGCAGAAAGACCATGCATATGATTAGCATAATAATGGGAAACATGCACAAAGCGCTGGCTCATCTTGACTTCTCTGACCTTCAGCACTTTAGCAGGAGTTAGAAATGGCTCTGGGTGTTTAGCCTTAGTATGCAAAGGTGGGTGGAGATGGCATAATTTCTTGAAATCATTGCCCTCGGAGAGTGACAAGGTGTAAATTTCCAAAATGTTTGAAATTTCCGTCCACTGACTGAGTTCTGATGTGTTGCAATGCGGAGAGCCAAGCTCTAGTTAAGGATTTATCTCAGGCTCCAAAGCCGCAGGCCAGTGAATGCCCAGCGCTGTGAAGGTGAAAGGCACAGTCTCCAAAGCTAAAGAGCCATCCACATCAATTTGCAGCCGGCTAAGTGGCATCAGCAGTGGGAGAGCTATTTACACTCCCTTCTCGGCTGAGAATGATGGGTCTGTAACCAGGAGGGAAGCCAGGGGAATTGAAAGGGCTGTTCAGAATATAATGGTCATTTATGGCTAAAGTACCCCCATAACAGTGGGCCCCTCACTCTCATCTCCAGAATACTTGAGGAATTTGCAATGAAATACATGCTCACACCAAACGCGGCCCTCTCAAGAGACCTTCTGCAAAACGCCCATTCACATTAAAGCACCCGATGGCATTTGCTTTGCTTATCCAATGAGACAAAGCCAAGGGACCTTCCTAAATGTTGTCCTCCCCCTGCAGATGCTGATAGAAAGGGCTTAACCCACCACAGACAACTGGATTCTTATCATCTCACAAGCAAAACGAGGGAAGAGGGAGAGAACTGGGAGGAAAATAATTAGACAACATTTATCATGCAATTCGTGAAAGTACTGTATTTTGCGGCAATGTAAATTATAGTATTGCATTATCAAGATAATAATTTGTTTTTGTGACAAGAAATCACACCATTATGTGTTGCATCTGTATTATTTTTTAAATTAGGCTTTTTAATTACAGAGATAAATTATGTATGTAAGAATCCCACTTTGAAAATTTTATACAACATGTCATCTAAGATCCCATTAACTGTTGGAATCTACTCCTTTCATATCTATCTGAACGTTCCCTAGTTGTAAGAATTAACTCTTTCATAGGTGGCCAGGAGCCCTGCAGCACACTCCTGCAGCCTGAGCACACCTCACCCAGGGACAACCCTGTTTGTTCCCTTACAGGAATAGGGACACCTCTGGGTCTCCCTGAAGCTCTGCCGCAGGCTCCACCCCAAAGGAAGCGGTTCAAACTTGAAATGTCTCTGTAGGGTTGCCCTTCTGCCTTCATTTTGTATGCCCTGAGAGAAACGCTGCTTTTCTCCCCCACTCATAGTTCCCTGAACATTTACAGATGTCACAGAGGTCCAAAAAAATGAAATCAATAAGAAGTAAAGGTTACTGTTATAGATGGGATAGTCTCAATCTAACATGTTTTGCAGCAGCATAGACTTGGGAACCCATCGCACCTGGGCTCAAGTCCTGGCACAATAAATAACCTCCCTGGGTCTCAATTTCTCCACCTGCAAAAGAAGCACAATAATAAAAATTCATGTAAAGAGTAGGAATTAAATAAAATAATGTCTGTAAAGCACCAGGGCAAGGCCTGGTACATAACAAGTATTTACTACATGAGAGTAGTTACTCATGTTACTTTGTTTTAAGCACCAATTTGAAACTAAGTTCAATCCAAAGCTCATCTTTGGGTTTTTTTTTAGCTTCCAAATGGTCTATATCAGTTCCATAACTGTATTTGATGCTATTAATCAACAGAGAATGAGCTTAATATAGCCCCCTTTTTTGAGCCAAAAAGAAAAAGAGACAATTTGGAAAAGGTATACGCTTAGTGGCCAGTGAAGCACCTTGAGCCATTCTGACCACAATTAATCAGTTGTGGGAAAAGATGATGTCAATTCCATCTTCATCTACCATCTAGTCACTGTTTGCATCTACAGCTTGGGTGTCAGTGCCTTGTAGGCAGCAAAGAACAGAACAAAGAAGAGATATCTCCAGAAGATGACACAAGAGGGGACAGTATTCCTGAAAAGACACATCATAGATCATCCAACTACATACTTGCCTGATTTCTCATTGTTTTGCCAATCCTGCATTGAAACATTTCCTGAACTTTCCAAGATGCATGGCCCACTTTGAGGAATAGTGACAAACTGGATAGGCCATGAGATAATACAATTTACTTCTCCCCCTGCCAAATATTCTTCCTCTTAATCAAAACATCAGATTTCTTTTTCACTCCTCTTCTATATGAAACACAGTCTCCCCAGGTGTGAGATGAGAAAAGAAATTAGTAAAAGGTAAGTTAAAAATTAGTAAAGTTCAGTTCAATTGCATTGCCAGAAATAGGAGTGGGGTGAGGAACGGATAAGACAGCACTGAAAGAAAAACATAATCAAGAAAAACATACATTTTCAGACATAAAGAATCGCTTTGGGTCTGAGGATGTATGTATAAAAGAGGAACTTAGATCACAAGAATTGGCATTCAAACAAATGAAAATGTAATTACATGAAGAAGGGAACAGGGAGAATGTGCAAAAATTCTCAAACTTGGTTTTCAAACAAGAACAAAACCTGAAATGGTTATTTTCAATGAATAATGGGAAGAGAATGATCTTTGTTTTGCTTCTCATGTTGGAGGTTCATTACTAAGGAAGAAGGTAAATTGTCTCATCCTTAAGAAGTAGAATTATTTCAATACAAGAATCAGGGTTCAAATGGAACTCATGTACCCACAGAAAAGGCTTGAAGTGCAGGTCAGCCTTAACCACAGATTACAAAAAGGAGAGGAAAATATGCTGAGGGAAGTGAGAAAAATGAGGCTGATCGAGTTTTGCCTGAGGAGACCCCCTCCCCATTTCCGAGAGGATTGCTAAGTTCTCCAAGCTCTAAGAAGTGAGTTTGCAATGAAACAGGTTTGTTCTTGTAGGTTCAAGGACATAAACAAGACAAAGACATTAAAATATAATCTGTGTCGCTACAAATGATGAGGTAAAGATTCAATCAACAATCATGGTATGGATCTGAAAACTTTCTCTTTTTTTTGAGGTAGAGTCTCACTCTGTCACCCAGGCTGGAGAGCAGTGATGCGATCTCGGCTCACTGCAACCCCTGCCTCCCAGGTTCAAGCTATTCTCTTGCCTCAGCCTCCAGAGTAGCTGGGATTACAGGCACCCACTACCATACCCAGCAAATTTTTATATTTTTAGTAGAGACAGGATTTCATCATGTTGGCCATGCTGGTCTCAAAAATCCTGACCTCAAGTGATCCACCTGCCTTGGCCTCCCAAAGTGCTGGGACGACGGGCATGAGGCACCATGCCCAGTCAGGACCTGGAAACTTCTGTGGTCTGATGCATTTCCGACTTTGTGCCCACCTACCTCTTCTGATCTCCCACTGTTCTGCGGCAGGCAGGTAAAATCCAGCCTGCCACCTGCTTTTGCACTCCCTGCAAGCAAAGGATGGCTTTTATATTTTTAAATGGTTGGAAAAAAAGATCAAAAAAGGTACTCTTTTGTGACTCAGGAAAATTATATAAAATCATATTTCAGTACACACAAATTTAGTTTTATGGGACTCGGCCACACCCATTTACTATGGTCTGTGACTTTTTTGCACCACAAAAGCAGAATTAGGTAGGTGTGACTGAGACCACACGGCCCTTAAAGCTCAAATATTACTAATTACTACCATGTCTTTTATAGAAAGTTTGACAACCTCCGACCCAGAAAAGAATGCACAGGTTTCAAATTCCAATTCTGGCTCCATCACTGCCACACAATTGTCAGATTTTGACAAGTTAACTTCTCTGAGCCTCGGTTTTTCTGATCTGCAAACTGAGGTTCACACCTGGTTTGTAGGTTTGCTGTATTTCTTAGGCATAAGGCATTCATCTCTGGCTCTGTTCTGCAGAAGGTGCTCATGGAAGGCATTCAGCACTTTTTTTTTCCATCCTCTCCTTCTTCACGTGACTTTTTTTCTCCCACTCCCAAAGTGAAGCATTCCTTAAACTTATTCTTTAAACCTCTATCTTGATACCCTGCTCTAGACTTTCTCCCCCAGGCTGGCTTCTCCTCATTCCTCTTGTCTGTAACTCTGCATTGAGGCAGGTGGTTCCCATATCTGTCTCTCCAGTTCTACTTCTCCTCTAAGTTCTTCATGGAATGTTTCCCCTGGCTCTGGGATATCCCCACTTGGACATCTCAGAGGCACCTCAGTTTCAACTTCTAACAAAGCAGATACACATATCTTCTACCCCTGAATCAAACACACATAAAATAAGATAAACATAATATAAACGCAAGATTCTGTCCTACTGTCATCGCCATTGGCTGTCACCAAATCCTCATAGTCACTGAGATGAAAGAATCTTGAAGACACATTTCACTCCCCACCTTCCCAACTCTACTTTTTTGGTTCGTAACTGAGCTGGCCCCTTGTGTTCATCACAGCATTCCTGGATTAAGCTGCCTAAAACACAATTGCAATCATGCCATTCTCCTACTTGAAAACTTTCTAGAACTCTCCATTAAGTACAAATCTTCTAAGCAAGTATGAAAGGCACCCAACAATGTCTCCTGCCCTACTTTTTTCATGCTCATCTCCTTCTACTTTCTTTCATATGCACCCTACTCCCCCAAACTTGACTCTTTGCTTTTCCCACGTGTTCCCCCTTTCCCCAATGGCATTTTCTTGCCTAAGCTACCCCATCTACTAGGAGTGCCATTTATTCCAACATGACCCAGACCCACCTGTCCGTCAAGATTCTGACTAAATGCCTCCACTTCAGTGAAATTTCCCTAATCATTTAGAGTTATAAGTAATCTTCCCCAACTCTGAAATGTCATGATAATTGGTTTGTTGCTCTCTTATTGCATTAGTGTCCTTCTTCCTTGGATTATGAGAAAACCCTGGTCTGCATGACTATGTGTAGACAGGAGGAATCTATACAATCCTCAGAAAGTTATTTTACTTCCCTCACCTCAGTTTTCATACCTGTAAAATGGACATAGTCATGCCTAGCACATAACTTACTGGGATAATTAAATAAGGTAATGGATATAAGGCATTTGGCACAGAATCTGCCATAGAAAAATATAATTTTTATTCTACCTTCCTTAGAAGGTGATATGTCTTCACTGAGTAGAGAATCAAGCAGCTGATGTAATTTTCATGATGGAGTCTTCCCTGAAAATGGTCCTTAAAGTAGACAGTCAAAAAACATTTGTTCTAATAAACTGAAATAATGATGAGGTTTAAATGCCAAATGGTATTTATGTGAACTCTGGAGTAAAGGTTGAAAATAAAATTGAATAGCTGTGAATATATAACATTGAAAATCGCTTAGGAGCATTGGGTGAATAAAGGTAAGGATATTCATTCTTTCTGAATTCTTGAGCTTACTAATTAACAAAGGAAGATACTAGATAGTGAATTCATGAAATACAATATGACCTTGGCAAAAAAACTCATTTAAATTGATTAAAACGGTTCTTCATTGATAGGGCTCAGGAAAGAGTCTAAGTAAATTGTTGCAATTCCAGTGATCATGCTGCACCTTAAAGATCAATATGCTTCTTTGATCCAATGGGGAATCTGGATGGATACTGTCATATACAAAAACACTGTCTTTCAGCCTGAAGGGTTTCTTCATAAAATACTGGGGTCACCACTGGTATGTTTTCTTGGGTTTGTCCTACCCCTTGACATAAGAGAAAGTGAGGCTGATTAGAGAACTTGACACAGACTTATGAAGAAACATTATTTTCTAAATAAAAAGATAGCAGATTATCTATTTACTTAGGGTTATATAAGAGCCTCTCATCCAACATTAGCCTGAAGGGCCATCTAAAGACAGATACATTGGGTACGCAAAGAGCAAAAAATATAATCCAGAGTTCTGAGTATACACTGAGCTCTGTGATTGTACCTTTCTTGCGGTTGACCTTGTAAATTAAAATTTCACACATCTAGGTTAGACTTTTCTGATATTTAGGTTGACAGCAAATTTTCCATAGTTCAGGTTTTTTTTTAACTATTTGCCAACTAATATTTTGCTGCCAACTTATTGTGGATTAGTAAAATCTAAGGAACCTGAAGATAGTGTCATTACTACCTGTAGAGAAATCTAAAATAGAATATCCCAGGGGTATCTGTGGTTGCTTAAACTTCTACATTTTTAACTTTCAATAATTTTTTAATGTCTAACTGGTAAAAAAATTTTTTAAAAAGTCAATGCCTTTCAGTTTAGGAAGGAGGAAAGGGGATGCCTTCTTCTGTTTTCCTAAAGAGAAGGGATGCTTTGGACATAGCAATCCCAGGAGTCAGAAAATCTGGATTCTTGAGCCAACTTTCAGGTAGATGAATCAAATGACTCCAGGTAAGTTCCTTTTAAGTGCCTTGGAGACTGCTTGGATTGTATGGGAGAAATTGCATTGTTTTCTGAAATATTGAAAAGCAAAAGTAGACATAATCCAGGAAAAAACAAAACAAGAATAACTGATCCTTTATGTCTTCTAGGAGGATTCACTGGTTCATTGTACCAAGGAGCCTACCGTTACAGAAAACAAAGTCTATGAAACTTGGAATGATAAGAACAAGTGAGGTTTTTAAGGATACATTAGCCCTGGATCCATGCTGAGTGTTTTATATGTAATTTTCAAAGCCTGTAAGGTAGCCCCATTTTACAGATGGAGAAAACAGGCTCAGAGGATTACTTGCTCAAGGTCACAGAGCTTTTAAGGGGCAAAGCATGGATTCAAATCTAGATGTAATGGTCATACAATATTACTTCCCTTGTAGGTGAATATGTAACACTTAATAAACACTAAGTTTTATTTAATTGTAAAATAGAAAGCTTTCCTTTCTAATTGCCAAGGCTTTGCTTTCTAATTGCCAAAGCTGTCCACATCCTAGGGTTTTACTAGGTGAAGGTAACTGTGGTAAGAGAGAAAGCAGTTTATATCTGAAGTTCTTTCCTGAGAAATAAAGTCCCAAATGTGGAGAATTGTTAGCAGGTAAAGGAACAAAACATATTTTGGAGGTTCAGCTTGTTTTTGTGTAACTGGAGACATGAAAATTTATTCAGTTGTATCAAAACATAAAACAGTGATACTAGAGCCAACTCTAGTAACAAAATCATACTCAACTCAAAGAAAAAAAGGGAAGGCAAGTTAAAGAGTCGTTTGAATTGATTTAACCTGAGTATCATGGTGCTTAGCAAACTCCAAAAGCCGTCATGCACAGGACTTTCATCTTCATCATGCATCCTTGTGTCTAAAAATACTTGCTGATGGTTCTTAGGGCTATTCAAGATGCCTCCTGAAAAAATACTAAGGATGCACGTTACAAATTCATGTGCCTTAATCAATGCTTACTCCATTAATACACGCAACTCCTGCTTATCACAAATGGCCTTCTGGGGGTATAGAGTCTGTCCTTTTTCCTGTTAGAAGCTCTGAAATTATGAACACTTTTTTCTTCTGTATTTAAAAAGCAGGCAAGCAAACGTTTTAAATGCAGCTAAAGTGATCTCCCTTTCTACATTCTATGCAGATAACAATACCTTCATAATTAAAGTACTATTATTACTATTTAATTGTCTGTTTCATTGTTTAATGAATAGGAACTAGTTAATTATGGTGATAGGGAAAGACAAAGGACAGTTTTCCAATGGGGGGATGCGAGGCTCTAGTTCTTACAACGTGGGCTGCAAATTGCTTTATTTCTACTTCTGAGCATCAGAACCCGGATTCACACATCCTTGTCAAATTATAAATCTCTTTCAGCATGATTTGAAAATGTGTTTAAGGAAGACTTCTTTCTTCTAATTTTGCATATTTAGATGATAGCAAATTTATTTCTTGATAGGTTAGAACAGGCTATGCTGGATTCATTCATCGAACAATTCTGAGAGGGAAGCCAGAGCATCTTTTTAACAACTCCTCAGCCAGGGCAGTTTTCAGACATGTGAGGTCAAGAACTCACAAAGTACACCAAAAGAATAAGACCTATCTAGCACTGATAAAACTCATCCTGGCCAGCTGTCTGCACTGGGGCTTAAACCTCACTATTGCTAGACAGGGTCTGGACGTTGATGCAGAATTCTCATTGTTGCCTCAGGCCACCAAGGCAGAGTTACACTCATGTATTTCCATGGCTGCGGGTACCATGTTCAATGACACTTTCATGTTTGCGTAGGGCTTTGCAATTTTAAAAACCACTTTTCTGCCTCTCATTTTATTTGATCATTACAGCCCATGAAGCATGCAGGTCAGATATTACATGCATGATCCACATTAGGAAACATGGCCAGAGAGGTTGAATGGCCTGTCTTGATCTTGTGGCTAATAAGTACAGATATCTCCTCAGACCTAGAAAGATGGGTAATTACATAAAGAAGTTATCAACATGACATTGATGATTGATGTCAGTGTTTTGTCAGAGCAACAGAGGAGGGAACTATAGGTAATAGAGTGCCTACTTCATGAGCCTAATCATCATCATGCAAAAAGATGGGGAGTCACTCTGGAGAGTGACACGCAAAACTTTGCTAACATTTGGAAACATACTCTAATCAATCAGAAATAAACATATCTGAGCTGAATTTATTATCTAACAATGTTTGTGTTCGGACATACGAGGCTACTTCTGGATAGGAGGTGGGGAGACTAGGTAACATTTCTGAGGATATTAATTTTATCATGCAGGGGAAGAGAAATCATGTAGGGTGAAATTATGTTTCTCTTTTACTATCCTCAGTAGCACACGAGAAAAATCACCAATATACACACACTCAAGCCTGCCACCCTCCCTCCCACTGTCAAGGCTGCCACCACTGCAGACTTACCTTTTCCTATTCCTACATCCAGGCTGGGACTAACACACGTCATACTCAACAGATGTATCATAATCTCCTCCATGAGAAAATGCCAAAAAAGGAGGGGAGAGGGTTGGAAAAAATCCAATACGGTAACACATACTTATTAAGCTGGAGTTTCTTTAGTGAGAAAGTCTTGTACATTGTCAATGTCACTAATACAAATGTCTTTATTTAGCAGCAACATCATAGAGAAAATATGTGAAATTTTTAATCCCTAATATTGGTCTCCACAGGTTTTTCATCTGACATTTTCTTTGGCACAATACATATTTGTGCGTAATATTGATTTTAATATGTTTCTTTGCTGCTAAAAAGTTTGGTATTGTGTTTTTATGTGTAATAGTAAGTATTAAACTAGAGGTTTCATATTGATTGTACTCCACTGCTGTCAAATATTGTGTGTAGAAAATATATTTCTATCAATTTTTGTTCTCTCTGCACTGATTCCATCCTTTTAAACAGTAGGAATTCAGAGGTGATGTTTCCAGGATGGCTTTCTTTAGCGATATGAGGATTAAAATATGGTTATAATGCCTTATTGGCCAATCTTGACCCTGCATGAAAACCAATTCTAGTGGCATTATTGTAACTTTTATTATACGGTACAGCTTATTGATCCTACAAACAATTTACGTAAATAAACTAAGTTAACACCACAGAAGTATAGTAAGCTTATCAAGATGTTAGGGCATTATTTAATATTTGTTTAATGGCATTATTATGTAAATAAAATATATGTTCCCAAAAAGTTGATGTTTCTGATTATAACTATTCCTGTAACAGTCATATCATCCATTGCCATGTATGTTCATCTCTACTGTCCAAAGCATAAGTATAGTGACTCTGTAAACTCAAAGTTTAGAAGCAAAGGAAGTATCATCTGCCTCCAATTACTCAGCTGCTACATCTTTATTTCCTTAACTATTCTAAAAGTGTTAGAAATTAGCTTGGGGATAAGTGGTGTTTAATTGGTAGCAACCTATTCAAAATCTATGAGAGGTACAGTGACAAGTAACTTCAGAGAACAGACGTATATGCAGGTATGGAGCAAGCTATCGGGGAGAACTAAGTTCCCATCAAAAGGAGGAGGCAAGGAAGACAGGCAACTTCAGGGAGAATCGACAGCAAGCTTCCACATGGACAAAAACCACACTGAGTGAAATGAGAGGTACCAGGCCATCGATGAGCTAAATCAGAGACACAGGCATGAGAAGAAAAAAAGGACACTTTCATCTACAGCAATATCATCCTGAATGTACCCAATCTCATCTGATCTCAGAAGCTAAGCAGGATCAGGCGTGCTTAGTATTTGGATGGGATTCCACCTGGGAATACTGGTTGCTGTAAGCTTTAATTTCATTTGCTAAAATCAGGATGCAAAGCAACATGATATGAGAGAGTTGTTGATGCTATGCCAGTGGAGTACTGCTTAGAGCTCCATATATGCCTAGGACATATATGTCCTGTAGTCTTACGGACAGGATAGATCTTTGAATTTGCCAAAGTGTGAAACACGCGGTTGCGAGTTCGGTGATATCACAAGGCTGTAGGAGTAGAAAGGCAAACAAGTTACGGGCAATCCAGGTTGGTGACTGGTTTTATGAAGGTCCTTTCACTTTTCTTTTAATGATTTTGTGTTAAAAGGAAAGCATTGGTTCACCTGTCTGATTCTAAGGCAGAAAGTCAAGATTAATGAAAGTCAAGATTAATGAAAGTCAGGCACTTGAAATAAAAGATAGTCTAATTTTAGGTTAACTCTCATGGAATTTTATGACTGAGATATGTGCTATCCGGAAGACCTTATTGTTCTGAAAGGGTGGAGTTGAAGATAAAGTTAGTAGATTAAGGCTGGAACAGGGAAGAAACAAAGACAGCCTGCAAGAAGAAAGACAAAATTAGTAAGACAAACATATTGTATTTGTCCATTTTCATGCTGCTGATAAAGACATATCTGAGACTGGGAAGAAAGAAAAGGTTTTACTGGACTCACAATTCCACGTGGCTGTGAAGGCCTCACAATCATGGTGGAAAGCAAGGAGGAGCAAGTCATGTCTTACATGGATGGCAGCTGGCAAAAAGAGAGCTTGTGCAGGAATCCCCCCCTCGTAAAACCATTAGATCTCATGAAATTTATTCACTATTACAAGAACACCATGGGAAAGACCAGCCCCCATGATTCAATTACCTTTTACTGGGTCCTTCCCACAACACATGGGAATTCAGGATGGGATTTGGGTTGGGACACAGCCAAACCATATCACATATGAACCATGCAGAGTAATGTAAGTGTTAATGTAGAAGCTCACGGAGTGATCCTAGGTTTGGCAGAGATGGACCACCAATCAATCAGCAAACTTTCCCTAAATGCCTGATTTATCTGGAATACTGTATAAAATGATGTACATACCACTACAGAGACTTGATCATTGACTGTTAGACCTTATAGATTAGCTCTAAATAAAGAATATGCATACATTTAAATACACACATAGCTACCTATATGATAAGTATCATGTATATATGTGTATATATATATATATATATGTATATATATATATATAAATCCAATAGTACTGGAGGAATGCATTATTAATGATATGCAAGAAGCAGTATTGGCATTGGAAGAGGAGAGCATACACTAAAAATTTGGGATGATGAAGGAAGTTTCCTAGAACTATGAGGAAAGGAACCCTAAACATTTCACTAGATTATTTTCTACAGTATTCTGACGTTGTGTTCTCTTAGGGTGCAGTTCGATGTTGGAAGTGGAAAGAAAGAAGAAAACAGAGCTTGAAAATTTCTGGATAACATTAAACTGTTGTGGTAAAAATAAAATAAAATCCCCATGGTTTTGGCAAAGTAGTTGAATATGACATAGCTAGGGTTTTGATATGGACCTAACAATCCCTCTTTCAATCCTCTTCATCTCCAAGTTAGCCTATTGACCTTTCATTAGCCAACCTTCTCTAGCTAATGAGATTTTTTAAATCTAGAGCCAAAAGAGCAGTTAAAATGTTCCAGGGCTACAGATGCCCCAGGGACCTTGCAAGAACAAATACAAAACCTATTAGAAGGAATGTGTCTCCAAGGCAAGCCTCAAGTAATTCCCATGAATAAAGGTCTAATTAAAGGTTTATTTAACAATAACAAGAAACTATAATACACATGAATTACAATGGCACATAAGCAAGAACCAGGAGAAATAACACAAGAATCAAGCCTGAAAAAATATTAGATATTGGACTTATCAGACACAGAATAAAAACACACATATAATGTTTTAAAAAGTATAAGATATGAGTTTTGCAGCCCTTTATAATTTGTCTAGCATGGTTTCAAATTTTCACCAGAAACTGCCCCTCTCTCCCTGACATACAAAGAACTATAATTTAAAATATAACAAAGACTATTGATTTAACCAGTGAGTTTGAAAAACAACTCAATAAAATGTTTAGAAGTAAAAAATATATATAAATGATAACACAGCAAAGTGGAAACATTATTAGATAAATGAAAATAAATATAAAATATAATAATACAATGAAATGTATAATTTATGTTATATGAATCTAAAAAAAGTAAAACAATAATTGTTAAACTATGTTAGATTTTGCTGAAGAGATAATTAGTGAACTGGAAGAAGACCTGAAGGAATTACTGAGTATATAGCGGCCCAGAGGAGCAATCAAAATGGAAAAGAAAGGTTAAAAGTCATAGAGTAAAGAATGAGAGTCTAAAACATGCTTACTCAAAATTATAGAAAAAGAACAAAGAAATGGATGAAAGACAATATTTTTTAAATAGCTGAGAATTTTCTATACTTGATGAGAGACATAGCATGTATTATTCATTAAGCACAATAGAAACCAAGTATGATAAATAAAAGACAAATCCAACCTGGCCACATCATAATAAAATGGAAGACAAAACACAGAGAAAACCTCTTAAGAGCAGTCAAGAGAAAAACAGATCCCATGTAACATAATGACAATTACCCATTTTTAAACAGAAATGATGTAAGCTGTAAGCCAACAGAATAATATTTTTAAAGTGTGAGAGAGATAAATTGTCAACTTAGATTGTAAAACTCCCCTAAAGACCAAGATGGAAATAAAAAGAAGTTTAAACAACAAAATAAAAATGTGTGCACTATCAGAACTTCTCAAGGAAGTAGGAAAATGTTTCCAGAAGAAAGAGATGCTACACACAAAAAAGTGATGAGCAGATAGACTGGTAAACATGTATGTAAATTTAAATATATAGTCACTCTATAAAATATGTCTAATTTGTGGAGTTATTTAAAACAATGTGCAGCTCTCTACCGGAAAGCTATCCTTTTATTACCCTATTTTTATAGTGAGGTGGGAGAATGAAAGCATTTTGAGCTCCATGTATTGCTCTGGAGATTGGTAAAATTATTCTGATTAACTTTCGGTTTTGTTAGCTTGGATATGGATTATAAAATTCCAACAGTTACCACTAAATGGTAGAAATTGAAATAAGTGAAGAGTAATAATATGATTGAGTACATGAAACTCAATTAATCACAAAAAGTGAAGGAGAGAAAAGTAAACAACAGTTGTAAAACACAAAATAACATCCTAGAAGTGACTCTAAATGCAGTTCTAATAATTGATATAAAGGGACATTGATTGTTAGACTCAAAATATATAGAAATATATATAGATATGAACATAGACATAGATCTCCATCTATATCCTGTTTATAAGCTGCACACTTCAAGCATTAAGACACAGCAAAAGTGAAAGTATAAGGATGGAAAATTTTGCACCAGACAAATACTAACAAAAGAAATCATATTTATAATGTAATATCAAAAACAGACTTCAAAGAAGAAAGTATTACTAGAGTTATAGAAAGGTGATGATTTATTCACCGAAGATACATAACACTCAGACAAGACTATAAGTTTTACAAACATTAACTATTTCAATCCCCTTAAAACTTGACGAAATACATTTTATCTCCATTTCACAGATGACGACATAGAAACGCAGAGGTTTCAGTAAAAGTTAAATTCATCAAAGATATAATTTTAAACTTGTAGAAGCCTAATAGAAGAGTTTCAAAGTATATAAAGCAGAAATTAACACAATTAGGAGAAATAGAAAAAGTCATTATTACTGTGAGGTTCTAATATACATCTCTCATTGTCATTAAGCTGCAACAAATAGAAAAGATTTGAATGATATAAAAACCAAACTTGATAGAAAGGATATATGTTAAATAGTATATTTAAACAAATGGAGAATATGCATTCTTTTCAAGCATACTTTAGCTGTTTACATCAATTGATCATAAGTCTCCACAGATTTTAAGAACTTGATATTATTCAGATCATGTTTTCTGTTCACGATGCAATTAGATTTGAAATGAACAGCAAAGCAGATAACTAAAAACAGCAATAAAATAACATATGTTTGTAAATTTAAATATGTATATTGTATAAATATATAAATGCATGCATATAAATATATACATGTATGTATATACACACATACAAACAACTCATGTGTTTAAAAAATTTGAATGGACATTTAAAAACACTGAAATCTGAATTGTAATGAAAATACAGTATAGCAAACCTTGTGGGATGAATTTGTCCATCAAATGACACGTACAAGAGTTTATAACCAGCTTTATTCATGATAGACAAATAATCCTGGAAAGAACCAAATGTCCACTAACATTAGAATGGCTAAAGCATGGTATACTGTGGTATACTGATAAGAGTAAAAGAGACTGAATCTCTTAAACACACAATAAGGATAAATACCACAAACACAGTTTGGGGCTAAAAAGACAGATACAAAAGACTATATACTGTGTTATTATATATGAAGAAGACTCTGTCTATATGCACACACCTGAATGTACCCAGATCAAGGTATAAAACATTTCAAGCACCCAGAAATCTCCATATCAGAACCCAGTCAATAACATTCTATTCAGAGAAACCCTATACTGACTTCTATCACCATAGATTAGTTTTTGCTCTTTCTTTACTTTTTAATATAATCATACAGTATATAGTCTTTTGTATCTGTCTTTTCAGCCAACATCACAATGTTTGTGATGTTTATTCTTATCGTGTGTGTAAAAGAATCATTCTTTTTTACTGATATCAGTATACCAGACTTTATCCATTCTAATGTTAGTGGACATTTGGTTCTTTGTAGGATTATTTGTCTGTCATGAAAAATGCTTGTGTCTCTGTGTGTGTGTATACATATATTCTTTGGGTGTGTGTATATATATATGTGTGTGTGTATATATATATATATATATATATACACACACACACACACACATATATATATGTGTGTGTGTGTGTGTGTGTGTATTCTTTGAAGTGTATGCTTAAGATCACTGCATTTTATTCACTTTACCACATGTTTTTGTCTTTAATAAAATGGAAAAAAATGTGATTGGAAGTAAATAATTAAGTTCTTAAAGGGAAACATATGTCCTCAAAAACATACTTAGAAAAGACAAAAGCTAAAATTTAATGAGCTAAGCATATTATATAAGAAGATAGAAACATCAGGGATGGAAGAAGCAAAGAAGTAGAAATAAAAAACCTTTAAAAAAGCAAAAATTAATGAACTAGAAAAAGAAAAGAAAATGTAGTAGAGGAAATCAACAATTCCAAAATAAAAGTCGTTTTTTGAAAAGACTGATAAAAATAAAGCAAGCAAGCTCCAATAAGCTCAAACAAGGAAAGAAGGGGCAAATTGATTTTAGGAATGAAGAATAGGCTATAATGACACATAGAGGAGAGATTTAAAAGGTAAAGTATTAATAGTAATAATTAACATTTATTGAATATACAACTCATTGTTTTTAAAACAATCTGTTCCATATAATAAAAAAATGAAAAACTTCCCAATATATTTTATCAAATACTATGATGCCAAAACAAACAAACAAGAAATAAAAACTAAAGGCTAGCTTCATTCATAAACACAGTTGCAAAGACTCTAAATAAAATATAATCAAACTGAATTTATCAATATATTAAAGGATAATGCAACATACCTAAACTGAATTTATACCATAAAAGAAGGGTTAAAATCAGCAAATCTATTAATGTAATATACCACATTAACATACTAAAAGTAAAAAAAAAAAAAACATGTAATCTTTTAAATAGATGCAGGAGAAGCATATCATATATATCACTAATCCTACTGAAACCACTGAGAGATAGATATTATCCTCATTTCACTAATAGATAAATCAATAATAACTAACAATAAAAATAGCCAACTTTAAAAAGTGCATGTTTTATACTAAGTACTATGCTAAGTAATGTTTGATGATTATTTTAGTCTTAATTACAATCTTAAAAGCTCTGCACTATGATGATTCTTATTTCACAGCCTGATTATTTTTGTACTCAGTTTTCACAAATTTGAGTCTGAAGCAATATTATTCTGCATCTTCTCTGCCCAATAAAGGAAGATAACTTGAACCACTTAATTAAAATAGTGTGTTTTAGTTTTATCTAAAACAGAACAACCAATACCACACTTTTTTTCATTAGCTATAGGTTCAACTTAACATGGTTTCTAATTCTGAAGCAAAGTTGGACACATGTATTTCTAATGTGTGCACATACTATCTTACATTTAAAAGATGATGGATTTTTGCTGTTAGTATATATTAAGCATTTCAGCACACTCCATCGTTGATTTTCTTTTACAAAACAAAAAAGGATATGCTTTGATATGCATTATACACAGATATATGTATAAATTTCATTCCCCTAGACCTGTATCCTATTATAATTCTTCAGCCCCTAAAGTGAATCATTTCAAATGCAGAATGTGAAAATATTTTTACAGATTATTACTTCAATAATTAATATGAATTACAAAAAATCAGTTATAAAATATACAACCAGAGAGCTCAGGAAATATATCTCAATGAATTTAGCATTTAGCAAGGTTTGAAACGTAAAACTTTATTTTAAAGCAAAACCATAAGGATGACTCACATGTAGCCAAGAATTTTTGAATTCTTGGTTCAAAAATGTATATGAACCAAGAAACAATGATTCTACCACATCTTTAGAAATACAACTTAAATAGATATTTTCATATTTGATAATGTTTCCAAGTTTTACAGAAACCCTGATATAAAAAAAAAAACTCAAGTGTTCTAAAGCTCACATGTTTTTCTTATAAAAGCAAAGCTGAAACCTTTCTGAAATTGTTTCCTTTTTGTGTGCCCATGTACGTGTGTATGCGCATGAACATATATTCTTTAAAGTGGTGACTAATCTTAATGCATCTAGTCTACCTTCTGTGTCTGGTGAATGCTTTTATGCTTTTCTTGCTCCTGGGATGTTACCAAGCTTTCAAAATCTTACTCAGGTGATGTGAAGAATAAAAAAAAAAAATGTTATATATGCCCTTTCATGGCTGCCCTCGTAATGTGCAACACAGAACATCACTTAGGATTTAAAGGCCCATAAAATAGAAAGCTTGCTTAACCCCTTGACTGCTCCATGCATACGAGTTGCAGCACCCTGTGATATTGGAATTTTATGAGTGTTGAAAGCTGAGGTGTTTTAAGCCTCAGCAGCATATATTTGTTCTGTTATGGTAACCCAGGTCAAAAGCAGCACAGGATTTTCTTAGCTCTTTCTATTTTCTTTGTCTTTGAAACCGTTCCTAGACATCCCAATTCTGCACATCAAAATGCCTGCAAGCATATAATAATTCAGTAAATTAGTAACAAGAAATGAAAAGTATATATTTTCTTTCACTGAACAAAATAAAAATGAATGTATTTCCAAAGAAGTCAGGAACATCAGAAAATAGTGGCATGTTTCTTCTTTAAAATGGCACAAGCAAACTATAACAAGTTAGGAACTTAAAAAAGGAACAGAAATCAATACTATCGCATGCCTAGAATTGTCTAATTTTGGAAAGGTATAATCTGCTAGAAGAGAACCCAGTTATGGACCTACCAGGAATGTCAGCACTTTAGGACAATGTGGGATGTTGTAAGAGAAACAAGGAAGCTAAAATTGGCTGAATGTGTCAACTGGAATCCTAAGGGAGGATGAATCTGGGAATAGGAGGCACTCCAGTAGCTGAGGCTCCAGGGACTGCCTCTTGGAATGCTTTGGTCTTCTCCCCGAACTTACAATTTGAGAATACAAAGTCTTCTGTGACCTGAAATCACTGTATTATTATTTTATATGGTTATTTCCATTTAAAAAATCATTGCTTCTACTCTGCACAAACCACTAAGTAAGTTTTTTGTGATTAATAAGAGAGAGTGATTACCTCAAGAAAATTTTATATTATCATAGGAGGGATATGAAAACTATAAAAGCAATTATAAGGCAACATTCAAACATGAAATAGAAATAGTTATAGCTGCATTTGGATAATGCTCATTTATGGTTAATGAAACTCTCTAACATGTATCGTTTTGTTGTGCTTTACAACATTCCTGAACAACAGATACAGCCTCAGGGAAAACTGAAACTCATAGAGGTTGAGGGATCTATCTAAGGTAACAGAGCTTGCAAGCTGCAGAGCTGGAACTAAACACCATTCCTCTTTTTTCAAGTCCAGTTTTCTTTCCATTACAGACTTAGTACATATCTGGCACTCCAGTTTCCCCTAAACAGAGCCATGCCAGGGAAAGGGAAAGGGGGACCGGGGAGAGAAAGAGAAAGACAGAGAAACAGGGAGACAGAGAGAGAGAGAAGAGATGGCATGAGAGAGCAGGAGAGGGAGAGAGCGAGCAGGTAGAGAAGGAGAGAAAGAAAAGACCAGTGGGAAGGGAAAGATGCAACAGGAAATCTGAGTACAGGCAGGAAATGTGTTTCTTTCCATTATGCCCCACCCACCAATATTTCTAGGGCCCCTTCACTTCTATAGCATTTCTCATTCTGTTTAATTTAATGTTTATTTCCTCCTTCCACAATTCCCCCTCATGGCTGAGATTTCATAGTTTTTAAATGAAACATTCTTTGTCTAAAGTTGTTGGCCTGGGACTAGCTGAACGTTAGATGGTCCTTTCATCTTATCTCATCTTTTCCTAACCACACATTGAATTATTTTTCTCCTCCTGAGTTTTATGTCCTGCCTGCAAATTAAGTTGCTGAGGGAGTTGTGTAAATTCTTCTAGGCTCTAAGAATCCATATCTTTGTTTTGAAATCCTAGAGACTCATCTAAATGTCGATGTTTCACAGTCTAATTTCAACATTGCAAAATTAAAAAATGAATTGTTAAAAAGTTATAATGCCCGTGGTCTGTTTATAAGATCAGAAGATTTGATCGCATAATGTAACTGACGGTTATAAAAATTGAGTAATTTACTTGTATAAGCCTTTTATTCAATAAATCTGTGACTAAAAGTAGAAACTATGCAATACAATATTAATGCTTGCAACTTTTAAAGATAATAATAAATAAAACACTGAAACCTCATTTTAATTCTTAAACATGTTAATGAAGGGAATATACATGCCCCAGTTTTTATGAAATAGACAACATGCTGTGAAGATGGGAATCCATCTTACAGAAAGTAAATTAAATTCTGGATGATGAGTTCTCTTTTTGGAAAGTTTTGTGTTGGTAGTGGTGTTAACTTTAGACTACCACATAGGATGGAAGTGGTGGTGCTCGAATGATGACTTTGAGTTAGACATCTTTTGTCCTGATCTCAAGTTTAAGGGCCATCTTTATGGGTGATACATCACTATTTAGAAGACATTTTCAGCTTCTTTATCTTGAAGAACAGAACTGAAAGGAAATGTCTTTGATTCCTGGATCACCTTTTAACAGGAATTACAGCGAACTTCTGATTGGAATCAATATCTTAGCCAGAAAGCTTGAAAATAGTTTAATTAGTCTTCATGTTTCCACTTCATGATTTCATAGAGCAGTTCTTTGAAAGTCACATCAGTGACTACCAGCTTACTGCCTGGGTCAGCATTTTGTGAATTCCGGATTACCATTTAGCAATGCCACATCCTGTGCGTGTGGCAGTCAGGACTACTGAAAAGACAGTGCTGCCGGAATAGCAGTGCAGGACTCTGGTGGACAGACACACTTACACAGGGGATAGATAATATAAAATTGAAAGCCTCTAATAATGGTGTAATCTTGAGGATTGCATTGTTCCGGCTAAAACTTACTTTCTTTTGCAAATGGTGGGTCAACACACATGCTCTAACTTTGACAGCTGAGATAGAATATGTGGGGACAAAGCTTTCTTCATTTGTCCTCATGAACTAAAGAGCAGTAGAATTTTCCCCTGTATTTTCCTTTATTCTTGTTCAGCTAATATGCATGCCAAGCCACTGTTGGAACACAAAGGAACATTGTTCCACTAGACTGAAAATTGAACTAAAAATTTATTTGAAATGATAATTTGTTTTCCTCATATCCAAGATGTGGGAAGCTTTACAACTAGATTTGCATTTTTTAGTTGCTGTTGTTGTTGTTTTTCCATGCAGTATGTCTGAACCCAGCACAAAAATCTAGGACAAGTCTGAACGATGATGTTGCTAGACCAAGAGTAGGTGTGTCCCTAAGTGAGCAAATACATTACTTGAAAACTCATCAATCAATATTAAGGGGGAAAAACGGGATGATTTAGAAATTAAGTTTCCTAACATGATAATATAAATTGGCTTAATAGTAAAATCCTACAAATCAGGATACATTATACCAATATAAGAAAAAGTTAAATTCTAATTATTGTTATTTTTAATTTGTGTGGCAAATAAAAAGATATCAGTCAATATTTCTTAAAATTCTTCCAATGTAACTAATACACTAAACCTTTTGACAATACATCAAAAACAAATTAAAAGGAAGCAGTTGAAGCATCTGAGGGTTCATCAGGCATGTTTTAAAAAAATCGGAATAAATGGCTGCTCTGTGAATTGTATGAAATGTTTGACACCCTGTATTTGAAAACTTTGTTTCAAGCTTACTGTATTTGCTGTGTGCTCTTCTTCTGGTTGTACAAGTTATTTACTGGATGGATGACTCACAGAAGAAAATATACACGTAGTTTTACCTTCTAGTGTTTGACTTGATTACTAATCTTCCTGTACGGAGGCCATATTACAAATGAGAGAAATTTAAGTGCATCAGTTACAAATGCAGGTTGGCGGAGCAGAGTGATAATCACCAGATAGGTCATAGGACTGCGATCTAAGGGACTATAGTAGGCTGTATCACAATGTTATGCTGCTCTTAGGCTGTTAATAGTCAGCTACTGTTACAGCAATAAAAAAAAGAAAGAAAGGAGTTAATTAAAATATCAGTATCATACCCTTATGAATGTGTTATATGTAACTTAGAAGAGTTCGTTAGACATATCAGACTCAAAATCCAGGTATTTTGTCGATACTCTTTGGAATGCTCACTAAACAATGGAGTGTTGATGGGTACAAATACACAGTTTGACAGGAAAAAGTAAGACCTAGTGTTTGATAGAGTAGGGGGTCCATAGTTTACAATGATCTATTGTATATTTCAAAACAGCCAGAAGAGAGGAGACAAACATTTAAGATGATGATATCCCAATTACACTGATTTGATGCTTACAAATTATGTGATTGTATTAAATTATCACATGACCCTGAAATTATGTGCATCTATTATTATATATCAATAAAACTACTTAAAAACAAAGTTTAATTTGAAAAAATAAAAATGAGTCCTCCCAAAAAATAAAAGAATGGAGTATTTTTTAATGCTTCATTTTTTACTTGATTTATCCAATATTTTCATTGGCCTGACAAGCCTCCCAAATCAAAACTGTCCAGAGAGAACAACAATATGTCTATTGCCTCCACAGCTTAAAATCTTGAATTGTCAGATATCAAGAATATAGGCAGTCCCTGCTGTTCTATATGGCTCATTTTCCCCTTCTGCTCACTCAAAGTGTCTAATTAGCAGCCACACTTATTTCTCATTGCCTTTAGCTCCTCAATCAAGGATTTCTGCTGAAGGAACCCTGCTGAGGGTGGTAGGATTTTTTTTTTTTAAAAAAAGAAAGAAAACATGAAGCTCATCTTCATGTAATCAGCCTATAAACACCACCCCTTCATCACCAAGGGAAAAGAGAATGATTTTCTGTTTCCTGTTCCACAAACACTACTAAGATTATCCTTAGTTTACTTTATCCTTTTATGTCTGATCTTGGTAATTCTTTTGTCAGGATAGACATAAGAAGAGAATAGAGAAAGAAAAAATATTGAAAATTCTTAGAATCAAGTGACTTTCTTACGAAACCTGGAAAGATAGGCAACTGTCCATCTTGTTGTCAAGAACATCTTCAGTCTATAAATATATAAAATATGACCGAAACAAATAACCCAAAGATTTAAAATTTGGAATGAGACAAGCAAAATTTTATCTGATAGATATTTAATTGGTTAAAGCTAGTATATTTTTAAAATATGTCAAAGGAATTCATTCATTCAACAATAGTTAGCAGTGTCCAATGTGCCAGGCATTTACCTAGGTACTTGGGATAACAGTGAGCAGAACATGATCCCTTCATCTAGGAGTTTACCGCACAGAGATAAGAAACATAATTTAAAATGCAATGTGAAAACCACAAGGCATTTTAGGAGATCTAGGAGAGACATAAATCTTAAGAGTATACACATGTCCTAGTAGAATTGACATCTAACCTGCATCCAGAATGATAAATAAAGCTTAGTAAGGCAAAAATAAAAAAAAGAAGTACTTCTAGAATGGTAGAATGGCAGAGAAAAAAACCTCTGAAAATTCACTCTTCCATTAAAGCAACAGAAACAGTTGCAAAAATGGTCGACTGAATTTTTCGGAACTCTGAAAATTAACCAACATCTTGCAACAATGTAAGGTGCATTATTTGAGAAAAACAACTGAATCTCAGTAAGAACAACAAGTGCTGTGGTGTTTTACTTTGGTTTACTTCCATCCTCCTCTTCCCAGTTGTGAGCTAGCTTTGGAAACTAATAGCCTCACAACCATAATAGCTATGAAAACCAGCAGCCTAACAGTCCCTGGATAGGACAGAATGGGGTTCAAGGTCTCCAAAAGCCTCATCCCCAGAGAACTGTCTCTATTTAATCTGACCACTATCTCTCTGAAAAGCCTTATTCTCAGGGTTTATCTTTTTTTTAACCTAACTCAGAGCTCACTCTGTGCAAGCATTTGTAGAAAACAATTAGCAGTAACTGTTTAATATTACAGCTGCCTGAGACAGTAATTCTAGTTGGAACTAACAAGAAGGTGACTAAAACACTTTAAACTAAAAACGGGAAAATGAAACATCCACAGAGTGCCTTCAAAGGCCCCATATCTGGAAATCTAGAGGCCAGGCCAGGCGCATGTGGAAGACTATTTACATACTCAGGAAAGACCTGAGAGCTCCTTATCCCTCATCTCTGACTGACTGTGAGGGGCTGCGCAAGCAGGAGATGAAAGCTAAGGCGGACCTGTGAGATGCCTGCAAAAGCATTGAAGGCACGCCCCAACACACACACACACACACACACACACACACACACACACACACACACACAGAGGGGTACCAGGCAGGGCCAGGGGACGGTGGAGGAGGGGTGGCGCGTGGAGAGAGAGAGAGAACTCCTCTTTAAAGCCTGGGAGACTTATTGATTGCATTCATTAGCTGACCAGTAAGCTAACTGAATACACTAAGCATCAGCAGATGCAAATGATAAAAATACAGAGTATACAGATTCAGTCCAGAAAATTCATGAAACAAAAAACAGTCACCAAACAAACAAACACAAAAAAAACTCACAGAATGTGGTGAAGAGGTGGGGAAATTGGATTTCCACATTAGCTATGTTGTATTATTTAAAATGTTCCATTTTCAACAAAAATTTATGATATGTACAAAAAAAATGGGAAAGGGTAGTGCATATAAACAACAACAAAAAAGAGAAGTCAATAAAAAAGATATTCTAGGAAGTTCAGATTTTGGACTTACTAAACAAAGTCTTTAAAACAGCTATAAAAATATGGCTAAATTATTTTTTAATTCACGTGTAAAAAAAAATGGAAGGAGGGTGTGAGAATTCTGTCTCACCAAATATAGGATACCACTAAAGAAATACAAATTAGGTTGAGTGCAGTGGCTCATGCCCATAATCCCGACTCTTTGGGAGGCTGAGGTGGGCAGATCACAAGGTCAGGAGTTCGAGACCAGCCTGGCCAACACAGTGCAACCCTGTCTCTACTAAAATTACAAAAATTATCTAGGAGTGGTGGCATGTGCCTGTAGTCCCAGCTCCTCAGGAGGCTGAGGCAGGATAATCACTTGAAACCAGGAGGCAGAGGTTGCAGTGAGCCAAGGCCACACCATTGCACTCTAGTTTGGGTGACAGAGTGAGACTTCATCTCAAAAAAAAAAAAAAAAAAAAAGGGGAAAAAAAAAAAAAAAAAAAAAAAAAAAAAAAAAAAAAGAAAGAAAAAGAAAGAAATACAAATTCTAAAAAATAAGCCAAAATTTTAGAATTGAAAATTATAATAACTGAAAATGTTCACTATGGAAACTTAACAGCAGATATAAAATACCAGACTATTAAACAGTCAACCAAGAATTCTATGCCCACCAAAGCTAAAAATAAGAAGGAAATACATCCCCAGATAGGCAAAAACTGAATTAGTTACTAGCAGGCCTGCACTATAAGAAACACTGAGCAGAATCTTTCAGTCTGAAATTAAAGAACATTAGACAGTAAATAGAATACACACAAAGAAATAAAAAGTATGAGTAAAGATAACTTCATAGGTAAATATAAAGACAGTAAAAAAATACATTTTCATTTGTAATTCTTCTACTTCAACTAAAACTGCATAAAACAATAAGAACACAGCATTGATGGATACAAATGTATAAAGATGTAATTTGTATGATAATAAGAGCACAACAGAGGAAAGAAAGAATGAAGCTGTATAGCAAAACAGTTTCTATATACTATTAAAACAAAGCTTATGTTGCTCCAAAATAGATTGTTTTAAATTAAGAGGTTAATTTTGAATCCCAGGGTGACAACTAAGAAAGTAATTAAAGATAATACAGTAACAGAAACAAAGAAATAAAATAAAATGGAACACAAGAAAATACCTAAGTAACACAAAAAAAGGTAGTAACAGAGAAATATCTGTGTGCAGGTACTGCAACCATAATACAATGAAATTATAAAGAAATAACAAATGGAGATTTGGAAAATACACAAATATGAAGAAATTAACTAGCACACATATCTCTTAGGGGAGAATCAATAACCCAGGGGGTGGAGCTGGGATCCCAGAGTGCAGAGTTATGATTCTAGAGAGCAGAGGCATGAACCAGAGAGGATTATTCTCAATCTTTGAAACCTCATGGAGTGTACCCAGTTATTGCTAAATTGTTTGAGACTGGTAACTCCATTTTTCCTTCCATTTTTCTTTCATTTAACCTAGATGTCTGTAATGGCTATCCTATGCCTATCCCATCATTGTATTTTGGAAGCTGTTAACCTTTTCACAGGTTCATAGATTCTAAGATATTGTGGCTCAGAATGGACTGTATCCAGAATCTCAGCTTGAGTAAATTTAGAATATTTAGATAATGAGATATGCAACCTCTGAGTTGATGATATGTAGATGAGATTTTGGACTTAAGATGGTGCTACAATAGGCTGAGACTTCTAGAGACCTTGAGGAGAAGTTAATGTATTTTGCCTGTTGTATGAATATTAATCTTTGGGGCTAAAGGGAGGGACTGTGGTAGGCAAAATAATGATCCCTGAAAGTTATCCATGTCCTAATCCTCCCAACTTGTAAATGTTATCTTACATGGTGAAAGGGACTTTGCAGATGTAATTAAGGCTCTAGTATATGCCATATTTGCATTTCCTCCTAAACTGGATTTCTGTGGGGCTTAAAGAATAATTTTGCTAATAATTGCTAATAAGTTGAAGTCCCTAAATTTTACACATCAACCCCTATTTTTTAACAAATTTTTATAATTTATTTGGGGTTGAATTCTTGATCAAAAACAAAGCTAACAAACTTTTTTTGTCTTAGGGGAGACAGAGGGTTATACTTTTGGTAAACATGATATTCTATATGTTGAATCAATTGTGAGAGAAATATAACTGAAAATTTAAGAGTTGTCAATATTATTATCTGTAAGTTTAAAAGTCTATTTTAAGAACTTTTTTAAATGTTTAAAATATATATGAATCTTTATATATATATACACACACATATAAGTATATATTTACACACACATGTAAATGTATTAGGTTTATATATACACACACATATATACACCTCTATATACATATACATATATAGAGGTGTGTGTGTATATATATATATATATATATATATATATATATATATATATATATATATATACACATATATATATATATATATACAGACACACATACACACATATATATATGTGTGTGTATATATAGAAGTACATAAACAGATATCTATTATTAGAGAGATCACTAGGTCTCAGAAAGTTAGAATTCTGGGGAGTGTGAATAGGACGCACATTGCTTACGTACAGAGTCAAGAGAAAGAACTCTATCAATTATAAATGAGAATATGTGCCTCCACAATTTCTCTTCCTGAAGTCACATTATCAAAAACTTTGAAGAACCTGAGTTTGTATCCTATTTTCAAGCTAACAATTATCCTGCCACCATTGTATGGGTGCCGAAAGAAGCTGAAAAACCCTGGATCATAGAACTTTATTCCTCACAGCAAAAGTAGTAGCCGGAGTGTCAGCCTCTGCATCAGTCAGTCCCCAAAGCCCTAATTCCCCTGGGCTATGTGGCAATTAACTTTACGTATCAACTGGATAAGGAATACCCAGAGAGTAATGGTGAAGCATTACTTCTGGGTGTGTCTCTGAGGGCGTGTTTCAGAGGAGATTGGGGTGTGAGTCAGTGGACTGAGTGGGGAAGATCTTGCAGACACCATCCTATCAGTTGGGGGCCCATACAGAACAACAACAAAAAAAAAAGGACAGAAAAGAATTTACTCTTTCTCTCTTCTGGAGCTAGGACATTCTCCTCTTTCTGCCTTTGAACATGAGAACTCTAGGCTCTTCATCCTTGAGACTCCAGGGCATACACCAGTGACATCCTGGTTTTTCAGGCCTTTGGCCTCAGACTTAGAATTACACTATCAACTTCCCTGGCTCTGAGGCTTTCAGACTTGAACTGAGCCCAACTACCAGCATCCCAGAGTGTACTTAAATACTACATAGTTTCCATCTTTTGGGAGATGATATTTTCGCTAGAAATATGGCCAGTCAGAAAATAATATTGCCAGATCTATTAGTTTCCTGTGGCTGCCAAAACAAATCACCACAAATGTGGTAGTGTAAAATGACAAAAATTTATTCTCTTATTGTTCTAGAGGGGAGACATTTCAAATTAGCTTCACTAAGCCAAAGTCAAGGTGTTCACAGGGCCACATTCTCTCTGGAGGCTGTAGGGGAGAATTGGTTCCGGTCTCTTCCAGCTTTCAGGTAGCTGCCAGCATTCCTTGGATTGTGGCCACATCTCCCGGCAAGGTCTTTCATCAGTGGGGCATAAAAGAGTCTTCAATTTCTTGTTCTGTGTATGCTAACTGGTTATGAAGTTTGAATTAGACAATTACATAACCACATGTACCTTGACAATGGAATTGTCAACAAAATACACATGTGACGTTTCCAGGAATGGGTTCCAACAACTAATTAATAGAGGATATACAAGTTTTTCATGTATAGTATGTTTTAATATTATAATTTTAATGACAACAACCCAAGATAAAAACCTAGTAAACAAAGAGCCCCACAAAATATATCAGCAAGACATTTTGATGGTGTAGACTGCATATCAACATCAATAGGAACAGCTGTGCAATGTTCTCAAAATTTCATGACTATAAAATCACCTAGACAGGAAAGTTTGTTAAAACACAGATTCCTAGGCTTCCTAACAGAAATCCTAGTCCAGCAGGTCAGGGGCAGCATCCATGAATCCATATTTTTAAAGGTCACCCTTTAGTTGTTCTGATGCAGATGACCTCACCATGAGTTGAAAATGAATGATGAAGTGTGAACCAATCATAAGTGAGACTTCCCACACACTGTAGACGATCATCTGGGGTCTAAGTACTCAAGCTCTCACAATGTCAGGATTGCTTGGGCAAGGGCAACCTACAAATCAAGCTCTTTCTTGCAGTGCTCCGAGACTTTGGCTACAGCTCTGCTTCATTTCATAGACAGTAGAAGCACAGGCAAAACACCAAGACTTCATCTAGTATTCATCAATCCTTCAGCATCGTTTTATATTTTCAGTAGTCTGGGCTCTTGAAGCTATTAAGCAAGGTTAGCTTCCCAGAGAAATTCAATAAAACTGCTCTCTGATGGTAAGGCTGTTTAGGTCAGAGTTTTATACAGCTCTACTTAAAGACACAGCAAGAAATCTGATAGATGGTGAGAAAACTCTCTTGGACTCTAGGAAATTTCCAGCTTCACAGGCTACGAACATCACTAAAAGCCACTAAGCTAACGACACAAGCCAGCCACAAGTAAAACTGTGAAGTGTCGGGGTGTGGGGGGTTGGTGGGGGTCAGCGCTTCTCTCTGCAGATCTATGCAAACCCTGCCCTGTGCTCTTCAGGAGCCAGGAATGATTAGTACAGCATTGGGATGACTCTGAAGTCTTTCAAATGAGACTACGGGCATAAGGTCTTGCCATTCCACCTCTCTGCCACACCAGTAAACAGGGCTCTGCCCTGCTGAAAATCCTTCAGCTTAATAAAGTCTAAACTCCTTGGCCTGGCGACAAGACCCCATCATATCTGGTTCCTACCAACATTACCAATTTGTTGGTAATCAATTTTTTCTCCTACTACCACTTTGCATTGCCCACCCCCAGCCTTCCATCTATCTATAGGCCACAGACACATCATTCTGAGCCTTTGGGAATCTGGCTAACATCAACTTCTCCTACAAACCCTGCTCCCCTTATCCCTCTGAGGTTGAGTAGACTATGCCTTAGTCATCTCCAGGAAGTGTCATTTGCCTACCCTGCAGTGTGAATAATGCCCCGGGAGGTGGATACAGTGGCTCTGCTTCTCTCGGGCACGCTGAGGTAGAGGTCTCTGCATGAGGGTTTCCATCTCCCTCAAGGAGCTGAGTTTTCTCCTTACACCTTCGACACTGTTATTTTACCCTTCATCTTATGGGTCTACCTTCCTCTCTCAACTGGGAGCCTCTTGAACACAAGTCCTTTGCATGGTTCTATGATACAGTAAGCATTCTGTAAACCTTTGATGAATAGATGGATGAATGAATGAGTGAATCAATCAATGAATCAATCACAAGATTGAAAGTGTCTTTAAAGAGACACTTTCATATGTTAAGACCTGAGCCCTCAAGACACTTGGAATGAGTCAAAATATAGTACTGATAACAAGCCCGAAAAAGACTTCTATCATCACGTAATATCCATGCCCCGGTAAAACTTTATACTGAGCCAACCATCTTCATTGGCAAGGAGAAAGGGAAGCTGTCACTGGACTCCATTCTTGCCAATAATTAACAGAGTTGACTTTCCAGCAATTGGCAAGGTTGAGAACTAGATGAACGAGCCCACTGTGTCCTTCAGGAATCTGGCAAAGAATGTGACTAAAAACATCAGGCTCAAGAAGAGCCCCAGTCTGGCAATGATGTCCTCCTTCACTGTGGCATTGAAACATGGATTTGTCGAGCATGACATGCTTGACTTCACTGCCAGTGTCTTTAAGCTGCTTAACAGGAAGCCCCAGGAAAGGTCACAAACTCTTTGTCCTTGGACATGCACCATCTAGCAGCTTTGGAGCTGAGTTTTTGCTGAGTACCTGATTGGTTGGATGTCAAAACAGCTGAGAGCAAACCTAAGCGCTGCGGAGTGGTAAGTGTCCACCACAATATCAGCACTTTGCTAAAGGCAGGCTGAGAACGTCCGCTGAGAGAATTCCCTGATGGCAGGATCCCTAGAAAGAGACCCTCTTTCTGAACAAAGGCTTGCAGGTTGCTCCGTACAACTCTTCACCCTCCACTCATTCTTTGAAAAGGTGGTGACCTAGGGACATGTTCTTCACCTCCCAGAACCTGTTACTGAAAAATATTAAGAAAGCATTTAATTCCAAAAAAAATCTCCATTTTTTTTTAGACCCTATCTTTCTTCCATTTCACTTCAAAACATGCAAGAATGTGCTCTGAAGTATTATATGTAAAAATAGAAGGCTTGAAAACAGCATAGAAATTCACAGTTCAAAGCAGAAGGAGCTAATTAATAAGCTGCCTTCCTTTCTCCTTTTCTGCGTTTTCTTCCCACTGAGCAGCTCTAAATACTTGATGTTGAGTTGGGTTTTTATTTTTATTTTTTTAAAAATAATCGCCTATGCATCACGCAGACCTCTCCCTGAGATATATTGGCCTGGTACATAAACAGCTGGTGTGCTCCAGGGGCAGTGTATATTTTATTCTGGATGGAACTCATGATAAGAAACTGAATTTAGAAAGCATTTTGTAGGAAACTGAAGTCAGCTACTGAATAAAATACAAAGCAAGGGCTTTAAAATGTGTTCTTATTCATTAGAATTTAATGCATCAAAAGTTATTTTATGTCTAAAGTGAGAAGGACAAGAGTAAAAGAATAGGCCGTGCAAAACTAAATCCCTTAAAGACATTTATATTTTTCTTTCAGAATAAAGTAAATTCTAAGAGATAAATTATTTCCCATGAAGTAAATGTACTGCATGTTCAAAGAATAAACACAACATGTTCCATTTTCGCTCTATCCAACCCACAGCAGTGTGTGTTTACCCTCCTCTTGGAAATACAGTCCTGCAAAGTTTCATGTTGTGGAGGAAAATTAAACTTTAACTGATTGAAATCACTGCTTTATTATAACCACCACCCTGTGGTCCCTAACAAAGAACACACAACCACACAAATATCTAGGGACACGCTACCCTTCCCTGCCTTTAACTCCAGAGATGACAGTGCTTTCTGCCCTGCCCAGCATCCTGAGTTGAGGCTGATTTAATTCATGAAGGTTAAGAGGAGGTTAATCAATAGAGGATAATCCATTATAAAACTATCTGCAGGCTTTTGACTGTGAGGGAAATGTGAGTGAGAAAAGGGGGTGCTTTTGACAAAGAAATCTAGCATGTTGCTACTCAAACAGAGGCTTGTGGCAGCAGCAGCAGCGACAGCAGCTTGACCTAGGAGTTTGTTAGAAATGCAGAATCCAGGGCTGTGTCTCTGATTCAGAGCTACAGAATCAGAATCTGCATTTAACAGGGTCCCCAGGGATGCATATACACATTCAACTTGAGAAGCTGTGATCTAGACAGTGTCTTCTCTAGAGGAGCTCGCAGACTCATTAAGATGGCAAGGTCAAAGCAGGAGGTGAGGCCCCAGGTGATCTAAAAGGGTGGCAAAGACTTGAGACATTTTTGAGATTCAGAGGAAAAAGAGACCACAGTCAAGGACAAGACGTCGCAAAGGCCCATAGAGGTGAGCCTTTATGCACAAGTGTCAAGTGGAGAAGACTCGGCAAACCAAAGATAAAGGAGAGGACATCGCCAGAGAAAAATGAGGCTAGTTTTACACATGAGACACACAGAAGCAAAGGCATAGAGGGGATTTTCGTTCAGAGGGTTGTGAGTCTGACAGAAAGGGAGCATTCGCTCCTCCTCTAACATTTTAGGGAGGCTCTAGTGTCTTTAATGTGCTGGGCTTGCACAGAGCCTTCTCTCAACATGCTTAGAATCATGTAAAGGAGTTTTGTGATGGTCTAAACTGTGTCTCTCTTTTCACCGCCATATAGATATGTTGAAGCCCTCATTCTCATCATGACTGTGTTTGCAGACAGGACCTTTAAAGAGGAAGTTAAGGTTAAATGATGTTCTTTTCTTTGTTATTTTTGTTTTCTGTTTTTTGTGTTTTTTTTCAGACAGAGTTTTGCTCTTGTTGCCGAGGCTAGAGTACAATGGAGCAATCTCAGCTCACTGCAAACTCCACCTCCCAGGATCAAGTAATTCTCCTGCCTCAGCCTCCTGAGGAGCTGGGATTATGGGCATGCATCACCATGCCCAGCTAATTTTGCATTTTTTGTTGAGATGGGTTTCACCATGCTGGTCAGGCTAGTTTTGAACTCCTGACCTCAGGTGATCCACCCACCTTGGCTTCCGAAAGTGCTGAGATTACAGGAGTGACTCACTGCACCCAGAGGGTTAAATGATGTTAAAAGGCTGGGGACTTAATCCAGTAGGGCTGGTATCCTTACAAGAAGAGGAAGAGACACAAGGGAAGCACATGCACAGAGACCACAGCGTAAGGCATGCCAGCAGGAAGGGTCTCCAGAGAAACCAACTCTGCCTACACCTTGATGTGGGACTGTTAGCCTCCACAACTAAGAGAAACATTAAATTTCTGCTGTTGAAGACCCTCAGTCTGTGGGATTGTGTTATGGTGGCCCTAGCAGACCAACACAGTAAACAGTAAGGTTGCAAAGTAATGTTGAGATCTAAATACAATTTGAACTTGAGCCTTTTGTTCATGAGCACTGTTTGGAGATAACAACTGTATTAGCCTGTTTTCATGCTGCTGATGAAGACATACACAAGACTGCCTAATTTAACAGGAAAAGGAGGTTTAATGGACTCGCAGTTCCACCTGGCTGGGGAGGCCTCACGATAATTGCAGAAGGCAAAAGGCACATCTTAACATGGTAGCAGACAAGAGAGAAAATGACAGCCAAAGGAAAGGGGAAACTCCTTATCAAACCATCAGATCTTGTGAGATTTATTCACTACCACAAGAACAGGAAGGGGGAAACAGCCCCCATGATTCAACTCTCTCCCACTGGGTGCTTCCCACAACACATGGGAATTAGGGGAGCTACAATTCAAGATGAGATTTGGGTGGGGACACAGCCAAATCATATCAATAATCTAAGCAGGATGGACTGGAGAAAGATAAGAGATGGGTAAGAAAAAAATATTACCATCCATTCTTTGGGTATCACTCCATCAGAAAGATGGAAAGGAATAACAGAAGCTATTTAGGAATAGAAAGCCTAGAATCGCTAAAGGTCTAAAATCTTAGAAGGCGTAGAATTACTGAATTTTAGAGCAAAACAGAATGTCTTAGTGATCACTTAAGTCAACCACCTTCATTTTTAACTGACAGGGATTCAGTGGCCCAGGAGGAGCAGCTTCATGTGCTTGTGGCCTGTGAAGCCACCCAGGGTACCATGCTGAGATGTCTTTGCATTTGGTTTAATGCTCTGCCATCACCAACTTAAAATTCTAGATAAATTTTAAACAAAGGGATCTGTAATTTCATTTTGCATCAGATCCCACAAATTACATAGCTGTTCCTATCAATATTTCATCACAGTTTTATAAAAAGCTTTAATTAATAGAACCCTCCCCAGTATCCTGATTTATAGGCCATAGTTTACTCTGCCTCTGGTTCTGCCTCAGAAGCTGCTAGAAGGCAGAGATGGGAGGAGCAGCCAAAAATACCACCACCACATTAAGCTAAGGAAACTGAAGGAATCATCGACCACAATACCAAAAATATGTTAACCCAAGGAAGGAGAATAAATTCCATGGAGTTTGGGGGGGTTGTTTTGTTTACTTTCATTTTGCTCTGCCTTGGGTTTTTGTTGGCTTTTTGTTAGGTGTGTTTGTTTGTCTTGTTATGTTTGGCTTTTTGTTGTTGTTTTGATTTTGTTTTTGTTTTGCTTCTGGGGGTAAAAAAAAGGCCCTTCAGTTAAAATAATTGAACAAGAAGCAAATTTGAATTGAAGGATGGGAGAGATTAGGGGGAAAAATAATGTTTGACATATACTCAGGATAGTGGGTGAATTCCAAAAAGTGAAGCCTTGGTGATGTGGTTTGGCTGTGTTCCCACCCAAATCTCATCTGAAATTGTAGCTCCCATAATTCCCATGTGTCATGGGAAGAACCTGGTGGGAGGTAATTGAATCATGCAAGTAACTTTCCCATGCTGATCGTGTGATAGTGAATAAGTCTCACGAGATCTGATGGTTTTATAAAAGGGAGCTCCCCTGTACCAGCTCTGTCTTGCCTGCCCCCATGTAAAATGTCCCTTGTTCTTCTGCCATGATTGTGAGCCCTCCCCACCCATGTGGAACTGTGAGTCCATAAAACCTCTTTGCTTTACAAATTACCCAGTCTCAGGTGTGTCTTTATTAGCAGCATGGGAACAGACTAATACACTTGGAAATGAGTGAAATCTCTAGGAAAATAATCTAAAGACACAAGAGCAAAAGAGAGAGGCATTAGTGTTAAGAAGTTAAAGTGTAAGGGGCCACATATAAGGGAAAGAAAAATGAAAAGAAAACAAACAGAGCAAGAATTAAGAAAATCAATGTAAAGGAAGCCTGAAGTCAAAGGCAGAGAGTTTATCAATAGTCAGTAACCGCAAATGGTGAAAATATCAGAATTAGCAGTTGGGGGTTACTGGTAAGCTTGAATGCATATTCAATAATATTATACAGGTTACACTAAGTCATGTGGGATTTAAGTCCAAATTTAATGATTGAAAAAAAATTAAAAGACATTATTTGGATCAGCTGAAGTAAGCAAAAGAGCCATGTTAAAAATATATATATTTTTTTACTAGATGGAAGCCAGCATATATTTGAAGGAAGAGAAGACACAGGGTGTTAAAAGAGAGACTGTAAAAATGTTGAGAAGGAAAATAGATAAGGAGGAAAACCAGGGCTCAAAGATACAACATGCACCAGGAACACAGCCACAGAGAGCGTTGCTGGCTTTGGAAAGAAGGAATATTGGTTCTTTCTCTCTGAGAAGTAAAAAAGATAAGAGAACAGATACAGTCATTTTGAAGGACAATGGGGATGTTCATGCCTCAAAGTCTTCACCTGAGAGCAAAACGGAAATGAAAGTCACTTTCTGGATTTTTGTTTTTGTTATAATCTATAAGTTAATAGTTTTCTACAAATATTGGGAGCTGAATGGACAGTCTATGAGCGGCACGTTATGAAAATGGAATGTTAATCATGCCACATAAACTTCTCTTCTAGAAACAATGTTATGCAGCACACTTGCCAAGAGAGAATAAACACGCTGCTTGTTCAGCAGTATGAAATATAGCATCTTTTGAATATTTCATGGCAAGGCTTCAGGTATAAAATTTCAGGAGTTGAAATCTGTAGAGTAATAAGAAACTGAAGAAAAAAAAAAGAAAAGAAAATTATCAGCAAAAAATATTGTAGAGGGAAGCCAAACTACTGACCTGACCAAATTATGGAAAGAGAATAGAATTATTTATTATAAGCCTTGGAGTTAGAGGCTGCCAGGGCAGCCACACACATATACACACAGACACACACACACAAACGCACATCTACAAACACATGCAGCTTGGTGCTTCCACTTCCACATAAAACACCTGCGATGATTTGAATGTGCCCCAAAGTTCATGTGTTGGAAATGCACTTGTGTGCAATCGTGTTGAAAGGTGAGACCTTTCAGAGATTAGGACACGTGGGCTCTCTTCTCATGACATCATAGGTTAATGTCATTATTATGGGAGTACATTCATTTTATCTTGAGAGTGGGTTTGTTGTAAAAAGTGAATTCAGCCTTCTCTTTTTCTCTTGCTCTAACACTCTCTCGCCTTCCATCTTCTGCCATGGGATGATTCAGCTCAACGCCCCTTCTCAGATGGTGTCGCTTTGATACTGGACTTTCTGGCTTCAAGAATTGTGAGAAATGAATTTCTTTTCTTTATATATGACCCGGTCTGTGGTATTCGGTTATAACAACACAAAGTAAACGAAGACGGTACCTTATAAAGTATGTTTGTTTGACAGATAATCTAACATGACTTTAAAATAGTCACTTGCTATTTTTACTGGATACCAGTGAATTCAGTGTATCCTATTAGAAGTGTGCATTAAGTAAAGTATTTTCCTAAGATTTTTAAAATTCATTTATTTGGTCATCTAAAATGTTTACTCTTTGGAGTGAAAAAGGCATCTGCTTAACAACTTCATTCTCCCTCACCCTAAAATAGCTACAAATCTACTGAAAAGTTCATGATCACAAATTACCACAGAATATCATGCCCAAAGGAAAACCTGTGGTCAGACTCTGGGAGGGATTCCCAATAACAATGACTAATAGAGCTGGATTAAGAAAATTGATCAATGACCTACGTTTCACCACATGAAACCAAGCAGTCCATAAAGGAAGGGCCATTCAAATACCCAAGGGGCTGTGCTTTTATATGTAGAAGAGTAATATTACATTTAGGTAGAATTACAACCTTGTTATTGTCATTATTTGGAGATTCAGTATGGTTTAAGGAGACACATATGGGTACCAAGTTGATAAGGGGTAGACTTGTGCTCGTAAATTTTATGTGTCAACTTGACTGGGCTAAGAGATACCCAGAGAGCTGGTAAAACATCATTTCTGGGTTGTGACTATGAGGGTGTTTCCAGAAGAGATTAGCGTTAGAATCGGGGAGCTGAGTAAAAGATTCACCCTCACTAACGTGGGCAGGCCTCATCTAATCCGTTGAAGGCCTGAATAGAACAAACAGGGAATTCTAAGCTGTCTCACTTCTCTGCCCCCTCACCACCCTGTTCTGTGATTCACCTCTTCAATTTCAAGAAAGGAGAGGTCTGATGCATATCACTAGGATTTCAGGGAAATGAGGTGTGAGGACTTAGGGCTTTTAATGGAAGAAGTATAGGATTTGAAACTGCTTTTCTGAGCATACCTCTTTTCTGTTTGTCTTCCTGTTCAATTGTTTTGTGTGTTCTCTCTCCTCCCTTCCACACTTCTAATATGTTAAAACGTGTGTGTTTGGGGAGCAGGGGTGGGGTGTGTGCGTAAGAAGCTTCCTAAAAGATCAATAACAACTTGAAGAGGATTCAAGGGAGAGAAGATCTGCAGCAGAGCATTTAAATCTGCCTTAAATTATATTCCATTTCTACAAAGGCAAAATGAGACCCTCTCAAGACATCTCAGGTCTGCATTTTTATTTATTATTTTTTTATTTTTTATTTTTTTGAGACAGAGTCTCACTCTACCACCCAGGCTGGAGTGCAGTGGCATGATCTCAGCTCACTGCAACCTCCATTTCCTGGGTTCAAGTGAGTCTCCTGCCTCAGCCTTCTGAATATCTGGGATTACAAGCATGTACCACTATGCTCAGCTAACTTTTTGTATTTTTAGTAGAGACGGGGGTTTCACCATGCTAGTCAGGTTGGTCTCGAACTCCTGACTTTGGCCTCCCAAAGTGCTGTGATTACAGGTGTGAGCAACTGAGCCCCACCCAGGTCCGCACTTTATTTCTAATACAGCTTATGAAATTCATTCTCCACTGCCCATGCAACCTCTCTATGAATCCCTTAACTTCCATTAGATCTTATTATTTAAATTTCATATGTTAGAGATTTGATGATTAACATTAAAAGCAAATGAATTAGTAGCTTTTAAATAAACAATAGCATACGTTCATATGATTACAAATATATATATATATATGTTAACTTTTAGGAGATAATTTTTTAAAGAATATTACACCAAACTGTACACCTTAACAGTCTTGTTCTCTCTTTTCTGATATCAAACACTGACAAACACACTATTTGTCATTAGTTAGAAAGGATGAGTAGAAATGGTCAGAGTGTTGATGCCTCAATAACCCGAAACCCAGGAAAATGTGAGAAGGTAGTATGGTTGAACTACTGTTTAGCAAAACAGCATGCCATGTGAAAAATTGTCTTAGTCTGTTCAGGCTGCTGTAACAAACTACCATGAACAGAATAGCTTATAAGACAACAGAAATTTATTTCTCATTGTTCTGGAGGCTGGAAAGTCCACAATTGGTGTCTGGCACAATTGGTGTCTGGGGGATGGCCTGCTTTATGATTCATTGTTGGTGCCTTCTTCCTATGTCCTTATATCATGGAAGGGGCAAGAAGTCTCTCTTGGCCCTCTTTTATAAGGGCACTAATCTCAGTCATGAGGGTTTCATCATTATGACCTAATTATCTCCCAAAGGTCCTACCTCCTAACACCTTCCCCTTAGAGGGTCAATATTTTAGCCCATGAATTTTGGGAAGACACAAACATTTACTGTACTGATAATGCTGTATCCATTTTTTTCCCTTCTACTATAGTCTCTCCAATTTTTTAAATGAATTAATTGTAGTCTAGATAAGAAGGAAGAAGTTATGCAACTTAAGGTAGCTGTCTAAAGAAAATATCTCTTTTATTATACAGGCCGATGCAACATGCTTATAAACAAGATATTTTACTTCATTTGAACTTGAAAGCTCATATTTCATAGTTTCCTCAACCAATATAATTACAAATGAGGTTCAGGAATGTCAGTCTGTGTATTCTTTTCTTCCTCTTTTTTTTTCCTTTTTGAGATGGAGTTTCACTCTGTCACCCAGGCTGGAGTGCAGTGGCATGATCTCAGCTCACTGCAACCTCTGTCTCCCGGGTTCAAGCAATTCTCCCGCCTCAGCCTCCTGAGTAGCTGGATTACAGGCACCTGCCACCACACCCAGCTATTTTGTGTATTTTTAGTAGAAACGGGGTTTCACCATGTTGGACAGGCCAGTCTCGAACTCCTGACCTCAGGCAATCCGCCTGCCTCCGCCTCTCAAAGTACTGGGATTACAGGCATAAGCCACCACACCCAGCCTAACTGCATACTTTTTAAAAAGTTATTTTAACATGGTATCTAGACATATTATCCCACAAATGAGCCCCATCCCTAAAGATCAAACAAGGCTGCAGATGGTTTGGGGCAGATTTCACACAAGAATAAGATCGTAATCTGCAATGTCAAACAGACTTGGATTTGAGGCCTGGTTGTGCCATTCATGAGTTGTGTGTTCTTTGGGAAATTATATATTTTTCCTAATCTTCTGCTTCCTAATGTGTCAAATAGGGCTAATAGTAACTCTCTCTTAGTGTGGATATGAGAATTAATTAGAAAAATGAGTGCATAACCAGTACCAGGAACAGAGTGGGTTCTTGGTAAATGTTGATCGGGACCCATTGGCTTCTTTTAGAAGGAGTGTTATACTTTAGCAGACGGAGAGGAGCAAGGATTTATGATGCCGACTCATTTACAAACCTCAGGTCAAAGAGTAGCCACACTTGTCATGTGACCCACTAAGGAAGAGCCCTGGGGAAAGGAGAGAAACTGGCCTTCACGTGAGAACAGGCACATTCCAAAGATTCTGGAGAAACGGCATGGATTGGTTCTGAATAAGCATTCATGCAAAGGGGGAATCTGATTGCGATTTTTAAATTGCAAAAGCATCTGCTCCTTTTGAGGTCAGATTTCCAGAAGAAATTTCCAGATTTCCCTGCACTGCTGAATACACAGATAGGCTACAACTAGCATTGAAAGTGTGGAATGTTTGTGTGCTTCCCTTCCGGAAACGATTGTGATACTTTAATCATAATCAAAAAGTGTCACCAAAAAGGACAGCTGCATATCAACTGCATAGTGCCACCTATGTTTTTATTGAGGCCTCCTTCCCACCCAATCACAGCCATATGTCTATATACTTCAACCACTCCCAGAAACAATGCAGTAAGTGGGGGTTGTGCAGGGGAGTTAATGACAAGTGATTGTGTCTTGGAACATATAGAGCTCAAAGCATATGGGCTAGGTAACATGGATGGGCTAGCAATACATGGACATGGCAGGGGAATATAGAGCTAGAAAGAGCCCTGTGAGAAGAATATACAGGATGTTGTGTTATTGTATGAACTCTTTCAGTTCAGAAGGAGACTTTAAGGAAATGCTGAGATGTAAAAAGTTGAGGCTTTGGGGCACTGGGAGCAGGACACTATGAAAAAGATCATCATGAAAAAAATGGAAAAAGATTAAGATGAAAAACAAGGGCAGGCAAAAGAGGAAATTTACTGAAACTAATGATGAGTATGTGAAAGGAAAATTAAATCTTGGGACCCCAAACTCATTAGGCTTAATGAATGAAGTTTTCGAATGAAATGTCATGAATAACACTGGGAGAAAAATCAGTAGATTTTGCTTTGTAAAACTTAAAACTTTTGTATCTCAAAATATAATACCAGGGTTCTACTTACAGCAAATAGCCACATATGCAGAGATTCTGCTCTGAGTTCTGACCATGGCAAATGTGATCAAACTATAAGAAGGGAAAAGTTAAGCCTGGGAGCCGAGTCATGCAAAAATTGCCTTTCTTTTGAAAAGTGTCTGTTCATATCCTTTGCCCACTTTTGAATGGGATTGTTCGAAGACATATATGAGGCCAACAGACATATGAAAAAATGCTCATCATCACTGGTCATTAGAGAAATGCAAATCAAAACCATATTGAGATACTATCTCACGACAGTTAGAATGGTGATCATTAAAAAATCTGGAGACAACAGATGCTAGAGAGGATGCGGAGAAATAGGAACACTTTTACACAGGTGTTGGGAGTGTAAATTAGTTCAACCATTGTGGAAGACAGTGTGGCAATTTCTCAAGAATCTAGAAATAGAAATTCTGTTTGACCCAGCAATCCCATTACAGGGCATATACCCAAAGAACTATAAATCGTTCTACTATAAAGACACATGCAAACATATGTTCATTGCAGCCCTGTATACAACAGCAAAGACCTGGAACCACCCAAATGCCCATCAATGAAAGACTGGACAAGGAAAATGTGGTACATATACACCATAGAATACTACACAGCCATAAAAAATGATGAGTTCATGTCCTTTGTGGGGACTTGGATGAATCTGGAAACCATCATTCTCAGCAAACTGACACAAGAATAGAAAGCCAAACACTGCATGTTCTCACTCATAGGTGGGTGTTGAACAATGAGAACACGTGGACTCAGGCAGAGGAGCATCACACACTGCGGGCAGTTGCAGGGGGTAGGGAAGAGACAGTGGAGGGGAGAGGGGAAGGGATAACATGGGGAGAAATGCCAGATATAGTATGCGCCTAAGGCAAAATAAATAAATAAAATAAATTGCCTTTCTTTGTTCCCAAACAGAGAGCAGTAATCTCACATGCTTACATTATCTTATGTAAAATGTAGATTTACTGAGCACGTGAGGGAATAATTGACTTCCTCCCCACTCCTTTCTTTTCACATGTAAAATGTAGATTCATTGAGCTAATCAAAGCTTTAGGAGTAACTGCTTGCCTCATTGCCTACCCTCCCCAGCATTTCTTTCCCTTCTTTGTTCCTCTTCTGTTGGCTCTTTCCCTTTAAATATTGAAGTCCTTAAAACGTTCTTTGGAAAAAGCACAGGCTACAGATCCTACTGTAACTTGTGGTTCTTTTTCCCAGGTGTGTCTTCGACGTTGGCAGAAGAAACTTCTAAATCAATTGCAATCTGCCTAAGTCACTTTAGTACAGTAAAACTCCCAAATTCAACCACATAAAACAGTTGTGTTATTTCAAGGGATCACACGACACCATCCAAATCCATGTTGCTCTTGGCCACTGTTTTGCACCACTCAGTAATGACTGTTTATGTCACTTCAATGTTGAGGGGCAATTCTAGGCCCTGTGGCTGCCTGGGGCTCCCAGGATCATGGCAGCAATTCCAGGAGTCTCCTAAGTGGATGACGGTTATTTATCAGCCCAATTTGGCAAATTTGAACTGAAACAGTCCTGAGAAGAGGGAACTATCCTTCTCCCTCTGGGCTTCTAAAAAGCCTATTATTTCTTCGTTAGCCTCCCCTTCCCAATCTTAACCCTGTTCTCCCCAAGAGGATAAGAAATTTAACATTCTCTGCTTTAGAATTTGGCTGTTCAAAGGAAGGCAGTCAATTGTTATATGAGAATAAGCATTATTATGGTGCAAATTGTTGTGGGATTTACAGTGTTTATATTCAAATTAATGACAGTAAATAGAAAGATCAAACTATAGAAAATGAAATTAGTAATGTTGAATAAGATCCAAAATTTCCCCAAATTTGAAACAGTGGGAAAGAATGAAGAAACAAGACCAGGGAAATAAAAGACAATACAAAAATTAATATTAGGTAAAATTGCACAGAATAAAAAATTAAATCACAGAATTATGGTTGTTCATGAGGACTATGGAACAGCCAAGAAAGTCAGACATCATTCAGATAATTTTTGTTAGCCAAATAAACACATTAGCACACAGGTTGCAATAATTCACCGTACTAAAGACAAAATCAGATAATTCCAATGTTATAGGCAGACTGGAAAAAATTTAAACTAAATTGATAGGAAAAATATGCTTCCAATATTCAGCCAATAAAAACAACTTACAAAGGTTATACACTATGCATAAATTATCTAAAGTTAAGCATCCTTCAATCATTTCTACATTTTAGAAAAATGGAAGAGTAATAGAATTTTGAAAGAAAATTGTGAAGACTCAAGAATGTTATACTTAATTGAGATTTTGATGCCTGGGTATGTCTGTATAGAAAACAATAGAACTCCATTTCACATATCTATGGCTCATATAGTATGCCAATCATTTATCCCTCCAGAAAAAAATTTAAAAATGTTTTCCATCTGGCCACAGTTCAACATACAAAACTGAGAAAGTCACTATATATAAAGACTGCCAGAAAAAAAGCTGATAACTGGTTAAATATAAATTCATGTCTAGGAAATTATAGCAACACTATTTTATATCCTCCTTAAAAAGAGAAAAAATATATCTACTAGCATGATATTTATTTGTCATTGGTCTAGCCAATTCAATATACCCTATAAGACATAGGAGCTATCTTAACAGAGAAGATTAGAGAGAATTGTCATTGTTTGTACATATTTTTTGTTTGTTTACCTAGAAAGTACAAGAGAATCAAATGAAAGCCATTAGAACCAATATAAAATAATCTAATTGGGCAGCTGAAAATGAAACAAATATATTTAAAAATCAGTAATTTTCCTATATGTTAGGAAAAGCATTTTAGAAAACACAATGTAAAATTAGAGCTCATTCATAATAATAAATACCTAGTAAATACACACCATAATGAAGTGTGTCAACATAACCTACAGACATAAAAGGATATTTGGAAAACAGAAAGATGAGTCATATTCTTTTATTGGTTGGCTATTTTAAATCTATTCAAATATATTTATAAAATTCACGTACTTCTAGTTAATATTATAATGGAATGTTGGGGTGGGGTATAGCTCTAGTGTTCTAATGTTCACCTGCAAAAAAATAAAACGAATGTTAGGAATAACTAAATAAACTTTCTAAAGAAAAGCAGGGAATAATAAACCGAGACTTGTCTTAACATATATTAAAAAGTACATAATATAAAGCCATGATAATCAAAATAGAAGAACAGACAGGGCAACACAGTGGCGCTTGAATAAACAATAAAATAGAGAGAACGCTATAATCCAGAAATACCATATAAATAAACTATTCTGGAACAATCAACTAACTAAAAGTCACAGTACATGAACTAAACCAAAACAAACCTCAGAAAGTTTATTTACAATAAATGTAGAAAACATTATGGAGACACAGTTGTCTAATTATCTTCAAATGAAATAGCAAGAATAACACTGGGAGAAAAATCAGTATACTTTGCTGTGTAAAATTTAAAATTCTGTATCTCAAAACATAATACCAGGTTTCTACTTCCAGCAAATAGCTAACCATGTATGCAAAGATTCTGCTCCGAGTGCTGATCATCAAAAGGGTGATCACAGGGTAAGAAGAAACTCGTCTGGCCTGTCTGTGAGCCTTGTATAAATGGAGTGGTACTGTGTGTATTCTCTTACATGTGGCTGCTTTCACTCAATATTACATCACTGAGATCAGTGATGTTGTGGGCAGTCGTAGTCACTAAGCCCATAGCTCTGTCCTATCCAGACTTGAGTGGGAGGAGGCACAAGAGCAGACTCTGAAGAACTGGTAATAATCGCATCTTGATCGAATGCTGATAAGGAAATGTGCAATTTGTAAAAAAGCACCATACTGTGTACACTTACAACTTGTGCACTTTTTTGTATGTATGTTATTTTTTAATTTAAAAATAGACAAATAATGTTTAAAGTGACTATTGGAAAGCAAAGTTAAGCTAGTAATAAAGGAAAACAGACCACTGGCAGCCACAAATGATGAGTAAGAATAATTCGACAGGGTTAAGCTGACTCTGGAGATGCCATACAACATTTGGCATTTGTCAATCTCTGATGGCCCAGTGCCTGGGTTTTAAAAGGTTGCACCAGCAAAAGGGACAAGAGACAAAGTCTGGGCACTAATAGGGTGTCAGGTCTGGATCAGAAACTATATAAATCTAGCACTCTGAAAAGTGATACCATCAGTGAATGAACTAGGGGAAAACCCATCCACAGAAGGAGGCTTGCCTATTTCACCCTTAGCTCTGCATAGGGGTTGGAAAAAAATACATGTCCTCTAAGAAAGCCTAACTATAAGCTTATGTTTGAGGCTAGAATTTACCCTTCCTATGTGGCCTGAAAAATACAAATTAAAAATTTATCTTAAGCTAGTTTCTAGGCACATGACAGAGCACATGTAAATCATTTCTAGTGCAAAACTCTTTAAATTTAGTTTTCAAAAAATTCTATGGAAAATCCCCAAGGGCCATCATCATCTCGAAACCAAAAACCATAAATAAATGAGGTACCATATTATCATTATTAAGAGTCAGTTTTTAAAGATCCTACAGAAACAGATATACAAAGGCAGCAAAGATGGGAATTATCAGAAACAGAATGTAAGTGTATTCACATATTTAAAGAAATCAAAGAGGGACTGGACAGTATAGTTATGGAAGAAGAGACCAATCATCAAACTTTATAATACCAGAGAGGTATTATAAAGACACAAACAGAACACCTTGGAAAAAATATGCTTATGAAAATTAGAAATACAATGAATTTTTTTTTGAGACAATCTTGCTCTGTCACCTAGGCTGGAGTGCAGTGCCACAATCTTGGCTCACTGCAACCTCTGCCTTCTGGCTTCAAGCAATTCTCCTGCCTGAGCATCCAGAGCAGCTGGGACTTATAAGCAAACATCACCATCTCCAGCTAATTTTTGTAGTTTTAGAAGAGACAGGGTTTCTCCATGTTGGCCAGGCTGGTCTTGAACTCCTGACCTCAAGTGATCCACTCACCTTGGCCTCCCACAGTTCTGGGATTACAGGTATGAGCCACTGGGCCTGGCCACAGTAAATAATTTAAATAGCACATTAAACTCAGCCAATAAAGGAATAAAGGTACTGGGAGAGGAAGAGACATCTACAATGCGGCACAAAGTGTTAAAAAAAATGAAAAAGAGGTCAATTTAATATGGATAAAACAAGAAAGTCAAAAACACATTATTCCTTCCAAAAGGAAAAAACAAAGAGAGTAATGGAAGACAAAATGCAAAGATATAGTGGGCTAAGAATATTCCAGTAAAAGACAGAAACTCTCAAATTCAGAAATCCTGGTGAAACCTGAACAAAATAAATAAAAACAAATTTGCACCTGGAAATATTTTCATGAAACTACAAAACTCCAAAGGAAAATGAAAAAATATTAAACCATTATTTATGCCAAAGGAAATGCAAATTACAACTACTTTGAGATACTATTTCTCCTATATCGGATTGGCAAAATCCGAATATTTGGCAAAATACTTCGTTGGGGAGGTTGTGTGGAGACAGGAATTTTCAGATATTTCTGGTGAGGATGAAAAGTTATATGACCTTCAACATCAAGCCAAATTATGAATGAACATGTCCTTTAATCTAGCAACATTATTCCAAGTGACAATTCTCAAAGACATGTTTGCAAAAACATTAAAGATTTTACAGAAGGCTATTAACTAAAACAAGCGTAATAGAAAAGAAGTAATTCAAATATCCACCGATAGGAGACTAATTAAATTAACTATGGTTCACAACACAATGGAATATTATACAACTGTTTAAGAGAACAAGGAGCATCTCTATCTGCTACTATAGAGTGATCTCCAGGATGTTTTGTTAGAGAAAAAAGCAAAGTGTAGAAAAGTGAACAGGGTATGTTATCATTTACCTGATAATGTAAGAATAACTTTTTTAAATATAAGGATAAGCTGAAAGCCATATGTGGGCAGAAGGACATTAGATGTCTCTATTCCTTGTTTTGGAGATTTGACCTTGGCCCTATGTATACATTTTAAACAATTATAAAACAAAAATTAAATGTAGAAGCAATTCTGAAAAATTGGAAACATTATTTGTAGTTAGTGTAATTAATACAAAAACTCCTGACATAGCATATATAATGGAGTTAATAAGAATATTTAAATTTGCCAATTGTAAGATCAATAGACATGAGCGACAAACAGAAAATGTTTGAAAAATAATAATATTTATGGTAGCAGCAAAATAATATATGCCACCTAGAAATAAATCTAACCAGAGATGGGCAAGACCTTTACATTCAAAGTTGGAAATGTATTAAAAGGCCTTAAAGAAAACATTAATGAAAAGGAACATAATGTTCACAGGAAGAGTTATTATTGTTGTTATTATTATTACTAACGACCCAGTCTCACTCTGTCACCATGGCTGGAGTGCAGTGGTGTGATCACAGCTCATTGCAGCCTTGACCTCCTGTGCTCAGGTGATCCTCCACCTCAGCTTCCTAAGTAGCTGGAAATACAGGCACTCACCACCACACCTGGCTAGTTTTTTTGTAGAAATGGAGTTTTGTCATGTTGCCTAGGCTAGAAAGAGTTATTATTGTAGAGTCAGTTTTTCCTAAATTGCTCCAAAGATTTAAGCAATTCTAATTAAAATAACTATAGGGTGCTTTTTTTTTTTTTTTTTTTTTTTTTTTNTTGCTTTGGGTTTCTTTTTCTGAAACTTGACAAGATGATTTATAAACTGATGTAGAAGCATATAAAAGGCCAAGCCAAGAAACTGCAATTTGTCCTACCAGATAGCAAGACTAATTATACTGTGGAAAAAAAAAAGAAAAAAGAAAAAAGTGGACCATGTGGTATTGCAAGAGAGATGGACAAATAGACAATAAGAGCAGAATGCAGCACCCAGAAGTAGACATATACATATGGAAATTCAAAATGTGCAAAAGGCAAAATAGTGGCTCAGTAGAGAAAAGAGAAGTAAATGATATTGGAGCAAATGTTCATCCATATGGAAATATTTTAAATAGATCCCTTCCTCAAACCATACACAAAAATAAATGTTAGGTGAGTTAAAGATTTAAATGTGATGATCAAAACTGCAATATTTTCAGAAGATGATATAGGAAGATATATTTATAACCTTGACACAGAGAAAGATTCCCTAAGCCAGACACAACAAGCACAAACCATATAGCAAAGATTGAGGGACTCAGCTATATTCAAATCAAGGTTTTTCTGTTCAGAGAAGGCATACAAAGACAAAAAAAGACACAGAGACAAAGTAAAAAAGACAAGCCATAAACTGAAAGAAGATAATTGCAAAACATATAATAATCACATAATTATTTTTCAGAATATAGAAAGATATGAGTCAATAAGATAAGTACACAATAAAAAGAAATAGTCAAAGGACACATATGCAGAAGAGGAAACAGGAGTGACCAACATATACAAATCAAAATCACAATAAAATAACATTCCAAACCCATTATGTTAGCAAAAATCAGTTTGACAATGCTACTTAGCAAAGATGTGGAGCAACTATAATTCTTTCACATTGCTGAAGGGATTGTAAATGAGTACATTTAGATTGAAAAGCAATTTTGTATTACCAAATAAAGCTGCATATAAGCATATATGGAAGCCTCAGTAATTCCACTTTTAGTGATAACCCTAGAAAAATCCCAGAGCATGCCTACCAAGTGAAAACCACACGGGTGGCATGTGCGGTTTTGGCAGCACATTGCTTATAAAAACATAACAGTGTAAACATTACAAATGTTTGTCAAGGAAATAACATAAAGCAATGGAAGTGAATGACCTACAACTTCATGCATTAGCATGAATGAATCTTAAAATCGAAATTCTGTAAAAATAAATAAATAAGCCATAGTACAGTGCATACCATATTATCTCATACAATGCAAAAGCAGGCAAAATTGAACCTAGATATTTTTAACTTATGTAAAAAGAAGGCAATAATTTATACAAATTTCAAGTTAATGGTTACCTTTGAGCTGGGGAGAGAGGAAAAGTGATAAGGAAGGAATGAACATACAAGAGGGCTTAAGGTACTGGTAATCTTTTTCTCAAGGCTGTTTTGGAATCATAGGTAGCTACTATATCATCTTTCTTTAAACTGAACATATATATATTCATACATGTGTATATATGCATGCTCTCTTAAGTAAGATATACACAATAATAAATAATAAAGGGATATATATGACAAATTATTCATATCTTCATATTGAGCCATATAAATCATTAAGAAAAACTCCAAATTGACATTAGAAAAAGATGAAGAGAATTAATCTCTTTTACTTTTCTAAAATGAAAATTAAAACAAATAATAAGGTAGTATTTTTCATCTATAAAATTAAACTTTTTATTTTTGGGGGGAAACTGCCTAGGGTTGTGATAGAGGCAGGAGACAGCCAAATTCCACCCATGTCATGGTGCACAGGGGGCTTGACTGAACATGCTTATGGTGAGAAAAATTCCATCCCTAACACATCCACAGTAAGCAAAATAAATCAATGTGGAGTGGCTCAGACAAAGGGCCAGCATGCGCATAGGAAAAATAGGGTGGAGCCATCAGGAATGCGCACCTTATGCAGGGAAGGAGCCAGGCCTCTTCAGCTCATGTGTGGTGGACTGGTATTCAATTTTTGTAAAGTGGAAAACCTGCACACAGGACCCCTCTTTTTGTTGAGAGCTTTCCTTTCACTTAACAAATTCCACCTTCCTCACCTTTCCATATGTCTGCATGCCTAACTTTTCCTGGTCGTTAGACAATAACCCAGATTTAGCTGAACTAAGGAGCAGCAACTTCTTTCAATATGTCTGTGTGCCTAATTTTTCCTGGTCGTGAGACAAGAACCCAGATTTAGCTGAACTAAGGAGCAAAAAATTCTGCATCACTGTGGTAGCCTATACAGGGACATGAGGAAGGGTAAGTAAGATGCAAACCTAAAAATCTCTTTCCCTTTTGTTTCTTAGCTTTCTCATCCTCAGACTTTTACTGAGGTCAGGGCAAACTGGCACCCCTGCAAGGGGTTGAGAACATCAGCCTCAGTTCAACCCAGTCTTTTCTATGGCATTTTCCTCCTTTTTGGGGGGACTGTAATAGCACCTATCTTTTCTCTTACAATATTTGGGGTATTCAACCCCACCCCAAAGGCCACAGGTGTACACACAGGAAGGATGGGCAAACAGCAGCTCCCTGCACCCCCACCATCCTTTCCAGCTGGGATGCATGGCCGTGTCTGCTGCCTGTGCATGTGGGATCCAATGGCAATGCAGGGAAGGACTGAGCCACAACCACTTCCTGGGCCCCAGAACAGTCTTGGGGGCCCAGACCCTGCATGGTTGGCTGACCAGTGTCCCCCACCATATGTCCACAGAGTTTTCCCCTTCCCCCAGTTGAAGGGCCCAGCTTGGTCTAACAGCAATTAAAAGTTTATCTCCCTGTTGGAGAAACCCATTTGCATAAGAATAAGAGGTTCTTCTCCCTGGCATCTTCTGCACCCTGCACTTAAGCTGTTTTTTCTTTTATCTACCTTGTCAGTAGTTAACACAGTCCTGCATTTAAGCTGTGTTTGTTTGTTTGTTTTCTTTTTTCCACCAGGTCACGAGGTGGTGGGTTGGTATGAAAATAATTGTGGTTTTTGCCATTAATTAGAATGGTGGGGATCGTGATTGCTTTTGTACCAACCTAATAACACATCCCTGTGAGTAGCGGAGGCTTCGCTATGCCAGAGGTTTTCCCATTTGGAAGGCATCTCATTAGACCAGGACCCCAATTACAGGACACCCTTTTTCCCTTTCTTGTTTGAGAAGGACCCAATTCCACAGTTTCACCTTAGCATTTGGCTTAGGATAAGGAGGCAACAGGCAGGCTGGAAAGGGGCACCTGGGGCTTGATGAGTCCATGCACCCTTTTGAGGCAGTTTTTTTTTTTTGTCCCAAACTCAATTCCAAGCTTTAAGTTGAAGCCCTGGGGAAAAAAATGGATCTGAGGGATCCATAGGCAGATGACAACAGAAGTTAAAAGACATAGCACATGTGAGCATGACTGATTCCTGTCTATTAACCCAAGCCTCTCGTTTCATGAATAAAGGTCATGCTAGTATCTATGGCACAAATGAGGTCTAGGGGATTTGAAGGCTACAGATGGCAGAGAGAAAGGAAGCGTGTAAGGAAGCATGGATATCCCTATCCCCAGGTCACCTGTTAGCATAGGTAAAAGCCACATTGTCACCCATGGGTGGCACCCTGTTGAGGTCACTGGAACTTGGGACTATAAAGACAGAAGAAGGAAAGAGGACACCTTTTCCTTCTCTCTCTCACATACCCCGGGTATTTGCTAAGAAGAGAAAGGAAACAAAGATGCCTGGCTCCCCTCTTTCTAGATGAGTACCCATTTATCTTCAGTCTGTCCCCCTTTCAAATGCATCCTGAAGTCCTGGGTCTCCTTTGGAAAAAAAAAAAAAAGACTTCTTTTTTTTCTTTTTCCTCCTTTGTCCTCACTTCACAAATGGGTAACTGTATCATTCCACTACAGGACACTCTCCTTAGATGCATCCTCCAAACTGAGAAAAGTTAATTTTCTTTTCTTTGGTTGGTTTAGAATTGCGCTCATGGAAAGGGAACCCAGGAGCCTGACATGCCAGCAAAGGGTAAAAGAGTTTTTTTGCCAATTGGACTTTGGCCTCTCTTTCCCTCTGCAGACTGTATAAAAGGGATGATAAAGGTCACTGTTTATATTCTCTGTAAAGCTGTGATTAATAAAAAAGAATTTATTAAGTTGGTCTTAAGCTGTAGCCAATCTGGTGTCTGAATTGAGTCTTGCTGGTTTCAGCTGTGAGGTGACTTTTGGTAAAGTTCAAGAGACAGAAATTTTGACCACAATATTGCAGCCAAAATTGGGTAATCAGAGATTTAAAAGGATTTTCTTCAACAGTGCTCAGCTTAATTAAAAGTGGACATCCAAGTTATAGGCACATTTAAATGGTCTTTCTGTTTTTCTCTTCTTTGTTGCTGTTTTGCTGAAAAAAGGTTTTTTTCTCAGTCAGCTGAATAATTCTTCACCTTGTCTTGCCACTCTTAATGCATGCATGAGAGGCCCCAAGATAACTTCTGATGCCATGGGATTCTTTGGGGAAAAACAGGAGAGGCACCATGGATTTAATTTTGGCAGAAACCTGTTTTCCACATGGAACCCCAGGAATTGGAGATGGATAAATCCCTCTCAAAATCTTTCTCTGTCTTCCAGCTATATCTGTTTATTAGGCCCCAGAAACTGCATGCTTTCCTAGCCCTGCTCTTAAAGTGCCCCACCCAATTAGAAGATTGGCAAATAAAAAAATCTTATAACTCCTGGATCTTCTCCTGTTTGTCTGTGTAGCTATATATGTGTTGTGTGTGATGTCTATGAAAAAGAGCTCTAATTAATTGGCTCAAAGAAAAATAAGTGCTTAGATCAAATATTCTTTGAAGGAAAGAAAAAAGCTGCAATACCTTTTAGGTCATGTGAACTTAACCTTTGAGAAATAAAAATTGTCTTAAAGATTATTGGTAAAATGCAAGTATCATTAAAATATAAATAGGTGTGTAAATTATGAAAGTCAGATCCTAGATTTACTCAATGTTTTAAGGTTGTAAACTGTTTGTTCAGCCTTTGAAAACTCTTTGACTTGTCACCTTTATAACCTGGTAAGGCCTGGGAACATATGGAATTAACGACATCCTTAACTATGCTGGAAGAGATCAAACTTTATTGGTGCCTGGTGCATAATTAAAACAACTTACCAGGTTTTATACTAAAACTAAAAAGTGCTAAGAGTTACCATTATAACACATAATTGAGGCCACTGAAAATGGATTTACATGCAAGGTATGTAAGAACAGTAAAATGTGTTTTTATTAAAAGATTATAAGAAGGTATCAAAAGGTAAAATTTTTGCCTAGGGTTAAAGGATTGTTTTAAATGAGATAAGATAAAGTTAAAGGTTTAAACAAGTTGTGCAGGGTTTCTAAAAATTAATCTTGAAAAGGAAATTCTGTGTGTGAACATTGACTAAATTCCAAAGAGTATTAAATGATTTTTGTGTAAATTGAGTATTGAAATGAAAGCACAACAAGGTTTTCTTAAGGCACAAATCTGCTCTTTAGCAAAATTTGTAAAGTATTATAAAAGGTTTATAAGAATCTTACCTTATGGTCAAACTGGATAGGGTTGGATAGGATTGTCTATATGGTTTCATTTTAAAAATTGGGATTGACATTAATAGCAAACTAATGTAAGGGTAAAATTTGGCTTTCTCTCCCTTTTGCAAGATTTTCATATAATAGTAAAAAATAATGGAAGATTTCTGTTTGCCTTCCAGATAGACTGCCAAGGAAAAGAAAGAGAAGACAAGAGACAAATTGTTTGGAAAGCTAAGTCTTCTCTTTTAATGAGTAAAGGTTTTTGCCTTGTTTTAAAATTTTTGAGTCATAATTTTGGCAAAATAAATAACTTATGATAATCTGAAATTCTATTTTATAACATCAAGTGTTTTAAACTTCCAACATATTTAACAGGTTTCCAAAAATCAAATTTTAGTCTCAAGTTTGTCTTTTCTGACTGCTAGCTTTTAGATGCTACCGAGGGCCCCTGGAATATCCAGATGAAAGGTAAACAGAATTATCTGACATGTTTAGGTACATGGGATTGCCAAAATGATGTTTAATATTCTTCAGGTTATATTTTAATGAATAATATTAAGCTCCAAAATTGTATTTGATTTCTAAGATTCTAATGTCTAATTATATGCTATCAATCACAATTAAGTGTGTTATGTTAACTTATTGTAAACCACAGAGATTCCAAATTTTTTTTGTCAAATCATGTTTATGACTGTAGCTATCCTGGGTATTTTGTTATTCACAGAAAATTGTTGTCTTGTTTGGAACCTCTTCAAAAGACAGTTTAGAATCAGCTATAGAGCTTTGACAGGTGCTCTCAATTGCAGTTATCTGATAACTTTGAAGCCTGTGACAATGGAATAAAGGAAAAATGTACAGGACTCATGAAAAGCTGAAATGTTCACAAATATCAAGCAGAACAAGAGTTAACTAAATAGACAACTAATAGAAAACTACAGTATTCTTTTTGTAAACTTTTACTTAAAACATTGCTGGTCTTTTGTTTTTCTCAGTCTAGGAAACTTTCATTTTGAGATATTTACAGTCTTTAATAATTGAGTAAGGTAGGCTTATGTGATCAAAATTTAGAGCATGTTTGTTTCTCTCTGCCTGGTTCCTCTAGAATTTGGAAACTGTCTGTGAGTATTCTTAACTTACAGCAATATGGTTGTTTGCATTCGTGCAATAAGAATCCATTTTCTTTTGCAACACAATGCAATTGGAGAAACTGGTTGTATTAGTTCATTCTCATGCTGCTGATAAAGAATTACCCAAGATTGTGTAATTTGTAAAGAAAAATATGTTTAATGGACTCACAGTTCCATGTAGCTTGGGAGGCCACACAATCACGGTAGAAAGTGAAAGGGACATCTTGCAGGATGTCAGGCAACAGAAAATGGAAATCAAGTGAAAGGGGTTTCCCTTTATAAAACCATCAAATCTCATGAGACTTATTTACTATCATGAGAACAGTATACAGGAAACCAACCCATGATTCAATTATCTCCCACTGGGTCCCTCCCAAAACACTTGGGAATTACAGGAGCTACAATTTAAGATGAGATTTGGGTGAGGACACTGCAGCATGCTTTATTTTAAAGAATCAAGCTCAAGTTGCAGAGCCAATAACAGCCCCTTAGGAAAGCTGGTTTTACCAAGGCTTTGACTGGAGGAGCAGCAGTATGCTTTACTCAAGAACTAAGCTCAACTTGCAGAGCCAATAAAAACCCCTTAGGAAAACTGGCCTCATACCTTCTCTACACAGTTTCTATGCAGGGTTCCTAACCTGTGGTGAGTAAATAATGCCACTTTCTAACAGGCCCAGGAACTCCATATTCTTGGGACCTCAAGAAAAAAGGAATTCATCCAACTCACAGGTATTTGAGGGCACAAACCCATGACTGGGCTCAGCTTTAAAAAGTCCTATGTGAGATTCCTTGTGGAAGAATGTTTCATCAAAGCCAATTTAAGAAGCCAATGTAAAAATAATTATTCTTGCTGCACTCTATGCAAATAATCAGGCCAAGTATAAGACTGAAGTTTATTTTGCAAACAAGTCAGTCCTATCATAATTTGTTTTTAACAAATATGAGGGCTGGAGAGAAAAATTATGTTCCAAAACTTCGATTTTAAAACTTCAAAATTTAATGACACAACATTAAATTATAGATTCATTAGTTGTTTTTTTAGTTTTTCACCTGCATTTTAAACTAACCCTGCTTATTCTTGTGAACCAATTAGTGGTTTCCAGCTGCCACTCAGAAGAAACAAAAAGGGATGGGTAATACAAAAACCTAGATCAATATTTTAGTTCGGGGAAATTATCCTGAAAATCATGCCAGGTGACAGGAGTAAACAGGGTTCCCATAACCTGGAGGTTTCTTTTTTGGAAAAATAAGACCAATGGAACTAACCAAAGCCAAGCCCCATGCACCCAAATCTTAGCATGCACAACTACAGCCACCAGTTATCTGGACATGCTGGCAGCCTCAGGATTTTTTAGCTGTCCAGATTCCCCATTCTTTTTCATTTGATACATATCTTCTAATAATCCAGTTTGTCTTCTTACCTTCAGGCCATCAAACTCCAAATGGTCATGCAACTGAAGCCTCAAACCTTGGCTCCCTTTTACTGGGAACTCTTAGGCCTTTGAGGGAGATCTGACTGCTGTTTGCTCAAATCAATGCCCCTTGTCAGCAGGAAGCAGTTAAGATTAGTTATTTTCTTTATCCTTATTCTAAAGGCAGTTAGATGTACTTCGTTAGAGTGGGGAACGATGGAGGCAGGAGACAGACAAATGCAACCCAGGTCATTGTGCGCCAGGGGCTTGCCTAGACATGCTCACAGTGAAAATTTCTGTCTTTATCACATGCACAGTAAAGAAAATAGAGCAATAAATCAATGCGGAGTGGCTCAGATTAAGGGTTCACATGCACACTGGAAGGACAGAGTGGAGCCACTAGAAATTCACACCCTATGCGGGAGAGGAGCCAGGCCTCCTTAGCTCATGTGTGGTGGCCTGGTATTCAATTTTCGTAAAGTGGAAATCCTGCATGCAGGACCCCTTTTTTGTTGAGAGTTTTCCTTTCACTTAATGAGTTTCATCCACCTCAATTTTCAATGTGTCCACATGCCTAATTTTTTTTTGGTATTCAGACTCAAACCCAGATTTAGCTGAACTGAGGAGCAAAAATATCCTGCATCAGTTTTTGAGGGGATTGTATAATAGCTACTCTTACTATTCGTAACAAAATTAATTGGTACAAACTTTCTAAAAATAACGTATTTCTATAGTTTTATTCATTTACTTCTAGTATTTATATGTATAAAATGTTTATTATAGCATTATTTATAATGTTTATAAGAGCAAAATATTGGAAACAATCTAAAAGTCTGGTAATATGGAGAGGATATAATAAATTATGATATAGCAACATGATAGAATATTGAATAACATATAAAAGTCATGACTTAGTGGAATAAAACAATAGGAACTTCTAATGACATATTAAATTTTAGAAGTCAGATACCAAATTGTTTTTACAATAAGAAACAGCTTAAAAAATAACTCCTCAATAATTAAATGTGTTTGTGTATATATATTAAATTTACATAGAAAAAATGGTAAAATAAATGATCCTAAAATATTAAGAATGGTAATCTCTGGGTGATTAGATCTTGGCTAATGTTATTACAGTTCACTACATGCTTCTGCAATTTCTCTTTTTCTACAAGAACATGTACTATTTTTATAATCAGAAAAAAAAGAAGTTTACTAAGTCTTAAAGGTTTATGAGTAATTCCAATGTGCAAAAGACTTTGAAAAATTTGGTGACGGATACAAATATGTCTCAGATTGTCTCAAAAGTCCACTGGTGCAGAGAAAGAGTAAGGCTAGTTGAAAACATGCCGAGTGCCAAGTTAAACCTACCAGGTGCCGCAGGAGAGGTACCATGGAAACCCTGGTAAGAGAGAAAGCCCTCTTCTGGTTGAGGAGGATGGAGAAGGGGTAGAAAGATCCTGCCTTCTAGAAGTTTAACCGTGCAGCATTTATAAGTGGAGAAAACATATGCTTTGATAGATTTTGTGTTGTGGACATCTAGGCCTGTGTGTGCATACATGCATGTAGATGGGCTTTTATTTAAACAGAGAATGAAATTTCATGGAAAAAAAATAAATAATTATACTAAAGTTTTCCCTTTTCATTATTTATGGGCCTCACTTCATACATCTAGATTATTTAATTTTAAATTAATCCTTCAATCAGAAGTGTGTATTTTTTCAATTGATAACCTAAACAAACATTTCCTTTCCTTGAAAAAAACTGAATGTCCTTCCTCAACAGCAATATGAGAATATTTCAAGTTACAAATATTATATGCAGTATTTCTGCATGTTAACTATCATATATTAATTAAATGAGCTACCCAGTTCTTGGTAACTCAAAGAAATTTAACATATTTTCACAATTTATATTATAGGGAAAAACAAGTCCAAAGTGACAAATACCCTTAGGTTACATGTAGAATCTCCCTCTTGTAACTCATTAAAGTGGTATGCTAACCTACCGGGTATTAGCCAGACAGATTCCATTTTGCTGAGAGCCAGATAGACTCCATCTTGACCTCCGCCTCAACCCTCCTGCCACTCCTCCCTTAAGTGCATACCTGGGTCTTACAACTGTGCTGGGTCATGCTGTATTTAGAACTATTGAAACATATAACCTTTGTAACCATAGCCTGCTTGGCAAGCCCACTTGCCATTGTGAATGCCCCCCCTTGATTGATTATATGACAAGTATCAAATACTCACCTTGGTAACCAGCAATCATGGGAACCACTTGTGTATACCCTCCTTAAAAAATCAACAATCATGAGAACCTCCTGCCTCCCAGTTACCAGCCTCCTTATCTAACTTGCTTGTTCTGCTTCTGTAAACTCTGCTCCAGCTAGGTTCCTCTTCCCCTACCTAAATCAAGTTATAAAAGATAATCAAGTCCCTTCCTTGGGGCCGAGAGAATTTTGAGCATTAGCCATCTCTCGGTCTCCAGCTAAAAATAAAGGACTCATAATTTGAAACTCAGAGTGTGGCGCTGTTCCATCTAACTCACCTGGGTATGACAGTGGAGCCATGCTTGTTTTTATGAATGCAGTGGAATAATAAATACATGGAAGATAGCCCTATAGTAATGCTTGTTATACAAACAAATGATAATATACATCAATGTGTTGACTATCTACTGTAGGTTGGTTCACAGCCAATTTCCAACCAATGAACATTTATCTATCTGCTCTATTGGGCAATGTGGGTTATATTGACTGCTATATTGACTCTGGGGCTGGGGAAAAGTTTGGAATTAGGTGTTTTTGGTCTAGGCATGGGGAAGGTCAGTTTCTGAGAAGGAGACTCATGTGCAAATGATTTCTTAAGGAAATTCTCCCAGGGCAGAGTGGGGAACAGAGCGAATTTCAGGCAAAGTCTCAGAGAAAATTAGATTGAGCCTCATCCTCAGAGGACCCCTGGAATATAAAGAATTGTCACAATCTGAGGCAAGGGGGCCTGTCAGTCAGCCACTGGCTAAAACCACCCCCTAAGGAACATAAACTCCCTGGCACTCCTTGAATTCTGTCTTTGGGACCCAGCTGCTATGGTAGCTTGAGTCTATAGGAAGAGGAGGATTTGCAGGGAACCATTGAAGAAAAAAGGACACTGACCCAGGACTCTAAGTGGCATTCCAGCAGTGTCTGCTCCAGAAAGTACCAAGAAGAGAAAACGGAAGAAATGGGCTCAGACACAGCCTTCACCCTCAGTTAATAGTGGGAGTGAGAAAAGAAATAACTAAGGCTGGAGGGTGGCAAGATGACCCCAGCTTGGGCAAAAGACTAAGGCTGTGCTCTGACCCCTGAGTTACTGAGCTTCTCCCTGAATTTTTCTTTCTCTTCTGCCCATTAAGGACCATGAGATATTTACAAGTTAGTTTTGACTACCAAGAAGATACTGCATGTGTAAGTACTTGATGGGCTGTAAAATTCTAGATAACAAGTCATATTAATTATGACACTAGATGGCATAGAAATCACATGCTCACTGAAAGCACATGCAATATGCTGTGAGAACCCAGAGGGTAAACAGTGGAGGCAGAGCTTGAGTTGGTGTTCTGTTTGTTTGTTTTTTGAAACAAGGTCTTACTCTGCCACCCAGACTGGAGTGCAGTGGTGCAATCACAGCTCACTACAACCTCAACATCCTAGGCTCAAGCAATCCTCTCACCTCAGCCTCCCAAGTAGCTGAGACCACAGGCGCATACTACTGCACCTGGCTAATTTTTGTACTTTTGTAGAGATGGGGTCCTGCTAGGTTGCCCAGGCTGGTCTTGAACTCCTGGGCTCAAGAGATTCACCTGTGTCAGCCCCCCAAAATGTTAGGATTACAGGTGTGAACCACTGCTCCCAGCCTGGAGTTGGTTCTTAAAGGACGAATAACATGCTAAGAGCAAATCAAAGAGAAAATAAGGAATTCCAAGTGAGATAGTTTGGCTCTGTGTCCCCACCCAAATCTCATCTTGAATTGCAATGAGCACATGTCAAGGGACGAACCTATACTCACCACGTGTTGAGGTAGGGAAGTGATCGGATCACGCAGGAGGTTTCCCACATGCTGTTCTCATGATAGTGAGTGAGCTCTCATATCGGATGGTTTATAAGACAGTTTCCCCTGCTCTTAGTGGCTCTCTCTCACTTGCTGCCATGTAATACACGCCTGCTTCCCCTTCTGCCATGATTGTAAGTTTCCTGAGGCTTCTCCAACCATGCAGAAATGTTAGTCAATTAAACCTCTTTTCTTTATAAATTTCCCAGTCTTGAGTATTTACAGCAGTGTGAGAACAGACTAATATACCAAGTGAAGAGAACATTATCAGAAAGACCCAGAGATATGAGGGCTCATGGCCCTGACTTTCCTTCAATGCTCTCTTCTGCTTGATGTGTTCTCTGTGGACATGACCATCATCCTGCCTGTCCCTTTGTGCTTCCTGTTCCTTTGCAAACTTGCTGAACTGGGTCCCACCTCAGAGCCTCTGCTCTCACTCTTCCCTCTGCCTTGAACACTCATCTCCCTGATCTTGGCATGCTTCCTTCCCTGATTTCTTTCAGGTCTTTCCTCAAAAATCACTCCCATGAGGGCTGTGCCCAATAATGTAGCAAGCGCCTGAGCAAAATTGAATCTAAAATCCAGCCACTGAGGACTGGATTAGGCCTGAAATCGGAAACCGCTGGGGGAACACAGTAACTGCTATCTCAGTTTAAAGTCTCCCCACATTTTCCCTCTGGCTAAGAGCTGAGGATTTATACCTGTTTCCAGGAAAATTAAGAAATTGGATTTCTCATGATAACTTCCCTTTGTCTCTTTGTTTAGAGTAAAATCTTGTTTGTTGTGATTTTTTAATATAAAATAATCTAAATTTAATAAAGCCACAACCATTAAGCTTATTTTAAAATATTTGTACTTTTAAAAATAAAATATGACACCATACAAAGGAAACTATATTTAGTGTATGCAGGTATATTTTAAAATAGAATTTTAAATATATTAGCTATATAAGACATACACTATTAATTAAGTTTTATGATGATTTTACGGTCCCAAATGACAGATATTACAGAAATGTAAAGAAAATTATACATAAAATTTTTCAATTACAAAGTTATTTAATTACGGTAATAACTGACACTTGAATATTTGAATGATGAATATTTGAATAGCACCTTACAAAGGGCCTTTCTTATTATTTGATCCCTGGTACAACCCTGCAGGCAGTTATTAACATAAGGAAACTGAAGTTTAAAGCACTCAGGTAAAGTGTCAAGGGTTGTACAGCTAGTATGTACCTAAATCAGAACATAAACCCAGTCATTCAATTCATTAGCCTTACTTCTTTAGGTCAGGTTACACTGTCTCGTACAGAAATTACTTTTAAATACACATTATATATACATATATATATAAATAAATTGTATATACATATATATATATATATTCATTTTCTAGCAGTCTTATAGTTCAGAACCTCAAACATATTAACCTCTAGCTTTTATAGTTTATAACCTCAAACATGGAAGGCAAAGACCATAGCAAAATGTGGGAGACAGTAACGCTCATTGTCTCATACTCTGTTGGAAGAGTGAATGCTTTATGCGGTGGCATCCTTTATCATTGACTGTCTGACAACATCCTTCATTAGACCAGTCATGGGCTTCAGACACAGGCCTTCTGAGCTTTTATCATGCACTGGTGGGGTATGCTTCATATCATAGCACTACTTGAGATTGTCATTTGTTTGCTCATAGGCCATTTGCCTAGAATTTACAAAAACTGGGATGGGTGTCACGCCTAGTGATCCACTAGCAAAATTTTTGCTTCTTGTTGCTGTGACATTGCTTCTGCTAGCCTAGAGGTCTTAGTTCCAGAGGGAGGAAAGTTGCTACCAGGAGACACAACAATGATTCCAATAAACTGGAAGTTAAGATCACCACCTGGACACTTTGGGCTCCTCCTACCTTTAAGTCAGCAGGCTAAGAAGGGAGTTACAGTGTTGGCTGGGGTGAGTGACCCGGACTATCAAGATGATATCAGTCTACTACTCCAAAACAGGGGTAAAGAAGAGTATGCATGGAATACAGGAGGTCCATTAGATCTTAGTATTACCATGCCCTATGATTAAGGTCAATGGGAAACTGCAAGAGCCAAATCCAGGCAGGACTACAAATGATCCAACCCCTCAGGAATGAAGGTTTGGGTCACTCCACCAGTAAAAAAACAAAACAAAACAAAAACAGGAACTCAGCCTGGCTAACATGGTAAAACCCCATTCCTACTAAAAGTACAAAAAATTAGCCAGGCATGGTGGCACATGCCTGTAATCCCAGCTACTTGGGAAGCTGAGGCAGGAGAATCACTTGAACCCAGGAGGCAGAGGTTGCAGTGAACTAAGATCGTGCCATTGCACTCCAGAGCTTGGGCAACTAGAGTGAAACTCCATCTCAAAA